>NC_042618.1:315900627-316233765 GCF_901001135.1 Rhinatrema bivittatum | reverse complement strand
TTGATTTATTTTTTGGAAAGTTTACATTTAAAGGGTTTTAAAATCCTTATTCTTCTTAATTATTAGGTGTTCTGTTTGTCATCTGTTAACATATGCTTTTTATTAGTAAGGTTTCCTCACTGTTATGATTGATTTAAATTTCTTGACTTTGTTTCTGAGGAATGGTGATGTTTCTGTTTTTTATTTATTGCACTGCACAGGAGTCTGGCTTTAAGTGGTTTCCAGTTCAGCTTTTTTTTCTGCACCTTACTATTTATACTTTACAAGCCGTTAAGCCCGTTAAAACGGGCTACATTAAAAAAAACTTTCGGTCGTTTTCGGACACTGCACCCGTCTACACTTCTTTTCCCTCACTCCCCCTTCCCCTCGCTCATTCACCTCAGTCCTCTCTCCTCCTCCCCCTTGGTCACTCAGCCCACCTTCCCTCCCCTGCCCCACTCAAACTCTCTTCCCTCACTGTCACTCCCCCCCTTTCCTCATTCTCACCTCCCCCATCATTCTCACCTCCCCCTCATTCTCTCTCCCACTCCCTCCCCTTCCCTCACTCTCACCTCCCCTCTCATTCTCCCCCCTTATTCTACCTCCCCTCCCCTCACTCTCACCTCCCCTCCCTCCCCTCCCTCTCACCTACCCCTCATTCTCCCTCCCACTCCCTTCCCTCACTCTCACCTCCCCCTCACTCTCACCTCTCATTCTCCCTCCCACCTCCCCCTCATTCTCCCTCCTACTCCTCCCCTCCTCTCCCACTCTCCCCTCCCCCCACCCTCCGCTCCTCCCTCCCCCCCTCACTCTCCCTCCCCCATTCTCCCTCCCACTCAGTCATTCCCCACCCACTCTCAATCCCCTCCCTCACTCTCAATCCCCCCCCCTTCCCTCTCCCTCTTATGCACTTCAGCGTGGCCTGCTCATGGAGACGGGAGTCTCAGGGATCCCCCCAGCGCGCACCTCAGCTGCTCCATGCCACCGCCGCCACATTTCCTCCAATATCGCTGCCGCCGCCGCGTTCCTCCCACCTATTGTAGCTCGGCCCGCCTGACACTCGCATACCGCCGCTGCTCCGCCCGATATCGTCGCCGCCGATCTGCCTGCTGCTTGCTGCATCCCTCCCAGCGCCATCTGACCAACGTGCTCTCCCGCCCACGGTATGCGCAGTAGAGCTACTCTCTACTGCGCATTTGTGGCCGTCAGTCAAGAGCCCATTTATAAGGTAGATTCCCTGCATTTGTGACTGAGGTGAGGTCATCTGCTAGCTGTTGGGTTGATGGCTTTTTGGATTTTGTATAGGCTGGGGATCCATGATGAAGGGGCTCCTTGGTGCTAAAAACAATGGCCACTTAAGCCTGCTGGATACTGAAATGCCTGCAGCAAAGTGGTGGAGATCTGATTGCGGAGTTGAAGACCTGCCCCACACCTCTCCCTGTGTCACCCTCCTGCCCCTCGTTGCACTCAATAACTTGTAATGTGGCCCCCAGCAAAAAAAAGTTTTCCCACCCTCTGGATAATGGACTATTTGGTCTTTTTCTGCCATCATTTACTATGTTAATATATACTATTCTATAAACATTACTGACTCTGTCACTGCAGAAGTCTTTAGGTATGGATAGTTTGGCAAGTTTTCATCACTGGTCACTTGCCTTTTCAAGCCAACTCATAAATGCTTTTACACGCTTGCAAGAAGTTTCTTTCCTGAAAACATTAAGTTTCCTGTTATTCCATTTCAGTTTTAAACAGAGAAGATTACCATTTTTATGACCATTTCTGAATCAATGTGCCACACCTGGGTCCTGACCTATAACATATTTTTCCCATAGATATAAAATGGGAAAAAGCATTTTTTCTAATTGAGCCCTATACTATGTTTTTGATACAAGGGGCATACTGGTCTCTGTGATTACAGTCTGGATCATTTGACATTACTGTTCATTTAGCACTGAAACTGAAATTTTTAAAGGAAATACCGCTACATTTTAGTTTTCCCATTTTAAAGCAATCCTTGTTAAACCTACTAAGTCTTCATGCTAGCTTGCTTTCACAGACTGGTCTTGCTTTTGCAACAGCTACACATTACTATCCTGAAGCAATGGTGCATGCCCACCAACTCACGTGCACGGTTAAAGTATTCTAAACCAAGGGTGGAACTGTGCAGCTGGGAATGGTTCAGTGTTTGGGTGGCGAACCTGAATCAGCTTCAAACCCAGAATATAATAAGAGCTAGGGTTTAGATTATTCCTTCTGGCAAGTACTAGAACTATCCTGAATATAACTGTTCCTCAATAATTGACTTCATGTCTATGGATGCCCTAATTGGTATGTGCTTGAATTCATGATAACATGTGACTCTGAACCTTATTCAAAAAGGACTTGGGAAAAAAAATCTTTATTGAGTGAGGCCCAGTCAACTATGCATGTGTAGCCTTCCTCTGTTCCATATACAGGAGCAGAGGAAGTATGAGTCCTGTTTAAGGGGGTCTTGTAACTGTTCAAAAGGACCATCAATGGCAAGGAATACAGTTGCTGTAAAAAAAAAAAAAAAAAAAAGGTAGGCCACACACCAGGCTAATGTTTTCAATGGTTTACATTTATTGTTGAGGTAAAGAAGATCCCAGGTATTCACAAAAAAAACAAACAATACATTCTATGCACGATCACTGTTATTCTTGCTGTATAGATGTCTCCTTTCAATTCTTCTGACCTGAGTTACTGACCACTTAACGAGAATTCTGAAAAGCTTTCAGGGCCACAGGGGAAATTCTTTTGTTTAGGGAAGAAACTATGCCATCTGTTCTCAGTCCACACAGATACTGTATATCCAGAAGTGTGCTACTGTCTGGTCACTGTGCCAGAACTCTGGGGCTCCTTCCCTTGTTCTATAAAAGCATGTATACTGGCACCTTAGGTATGCCTGGCTCAGTTGCCTCCTATTATACTTCCTTTTTAAGGGTCCTGTTGGAAAGAGGAAGGGGGTGGGGTTTCAGGCTTTATTAACACATGATTCCTCATGATTCTCCTTGCACTCTCCCTCAGCCCAAACCCAGAACTCTCTGGATCCCAGACCTCTCAATGCACACCCCCCCCCCCCCCCAAGCCCAACCTCAGCATTCTCTTGACCCCAGTACTCTCTGCCCACTCCAGCCTGCACACTCCTCCACAACAAACAAGGCCAGCACTTTCGATGCCCATTCTCCCAGCAAAGCAAGTCAGTCATAGAAGCAATGGATAATAATGAGAATGTGGAAATTTATTCCAGTTCAGTTCACACTTCCTTAGACTTCAACAAGGTGGTTGAATATGTGGGAGTGGCATGCTCTGAATGTGAGCTCTATCCCCAACTACAAACATGAAAAAAGGCAGAGCAAAGGGGGAAGTCATTTAGATCCCTTGGTCCCCTTTTTGATGCCATACGGAATCTACATAAAGATCACTATAGACCTCCTCCAGAGTTCCCTCTGGTTGCTGTCCACTGTTCACGATGCTTTGCCCCTGTCACTATGCCTTTGGGTGTTTTTTACCTCTAAGATACATTGGATTACCAGCCACTACTGGTGCTGCTTTGCCCCCTCATAGTATCTTGGGGTGTTCATGCTTCTGTTGGGGCTATTTTCCCTTCGCCTTATTGCCGCCGCCTTCGTAAAGATGGCCGCCGCCTTCTTTAAAGATGGCCGCCGCCGTCTTTAAAGATGGCCACCGCCGTCGTAAAGATGGCCGCCGCCATCTTTAAAGATGGCGCCAGTCATCCAGTGCTCCTACCATGTGACAGGAGCCGGCCAATGGCACGGACACCCTGTCATATGGTAAAAGCAAAGGGCCATCGGCGCCATCTTTATGAGTGGCCTGAGAACGGGACATCGCTCCCGGGACCACCACTAGACCACCAGGTATGTTTTGGGGGGCTCGGGAGGGTGGGGGAAGCTAAGGGGTTGTTTTTAAAGGGTCGGGTGGGGTTTTTTTTATCGGGCCATCGGCGCCATTTTGAGTGGCAGCCAAAATAGCGCCGATGGCCCGAGAGCGGGAGATTGGTCCCCACGCCCCCACTGGACCACCAGGTAATCGTAAAAAATTTTTGGGGGGTTCGGGAGGGTGGGGGAAGGTAAGGGGTTAATTTTAAAGGGTCGGGCCTCACTACAAAAAAAATAACGATGTGAATCGGAACCAATTCCGATTCACATCACCCACATCACCTACGATCAGATTTTTTCCCTCCTCTAGCCGAACCCAATCGTTAAGACGATCGGGCACATGATTCACATCTCTATTGTTCATGCCACTACTGGTGCTACTTTGCTCCTATTTTGATGCCTTGTGGTCTTCCTACTAGTGTTGTTGGTACTCTTTGCCCCTCTCACAGTGCCTTGGGGTATTCATGCCACTGTTTGGGCTTCTTTGACCCTCTTCTGGTGCCTTGCATTGGCACCACTTTCTCTCACTCTTGCAGACACTTTCCTCTGCTGTTGATGTCTATCTGCAAATTGCACTAAACTTGGATAGAAAACCCTAATTTATGAGCCCAAAATACTGTGCATGACTTAAATACCCCATTGACTTTATTGAGATATGAATAACCAAATGACATGAAAAACCAAATACTTTTTTCGGCCCTGAACCAAACAAAATGAACCACTGAGCCAAACAAATTGAATGACAAACCAAACCAAAACATGTTCCAAGCCCCCACTGGGAAGAGTCAGATATCACTATACACTCCTTCTCTGTCCTCATACATTCAGAGACTGTGAAGGCTCTGCTACATATAATAAGGAATACTTTGTAGACATTTTGTTACAAGGAGCCATTTTCCATGAGACAACCTTTTAAATTCTGAGACGCCAATAAGCTTGATATGGAACAGTTTTGCTCAGGGTCTGAAAAATCTAGTTAGCATTACTAGAACCCTTTCTTTGAATGACCAAGTATCTGGGTGGAACACAGAAGTGGGTATGCTTTTTAAAAAGTGTCCCACAGAAAAATCAATACTGACTAGGTGAAAGAAGACTGCATTGTGGCTGATCAATGAATTAGGAATGTTTAAGGATCTGTGCTTTGTAATGAGATAACCTATGTACTATGTCAAAGAGTATTCCTGACAAACAGCACAGCACCCAGATCAAATTACACCGGGCAACAAATTTTCACAAAAGTCATGTTACGGAAATGAAATTAGTCAATTCTTATAAATGTCCATGTGCTAAACACGAATGTGACTGTGAAAATGCAAAATTGGCTCTAGTTTTTTTGTAATATGCAATAATATAATTACATCTTGAACTGTATGCCAATAGTAGGAGACCTACGGTTAATACCATTTGAAAAATGAAGTAATAGACTATGTCTTAGATTTCTTTGCTTGTCAGCCAGCATGAATATTTCAAATGCTCACCCTTTCTGACTGGGCTTCATATAGTACACTGCTGACGTCAGCTTACTCGGCAGCAGCATGGCAGTAGAACTGCATTGCATCAGAAAATGATGTAATAAACTCTGGATGATGTGTGCATGATGGTATTATGCAATATGATGCAATATTACATCGTTCTAGGCTTAGTTACAGTTCTACTGGATAAATTTACATGACTAAACATAGAAAGTGAACTATATTAAATATCTTCAAAACGAGAGCCAATAAAAACTTTTCATGGTCATATTCGTATTCAGCACATCAAGATACTACAGAGTAGGACCTTTTTAGGTCAGTAACACTTTCATTGTTGCCCAATGTTATATGAAGCCAAAATTCTAATGGCAAAAAAGACTTATTCAAAACTGTTTCAGGAGCCAATTATACATTCCTAAGAATTTTTCAAAGTAAATTTCTCTCAAGGTTCACTAAGTTGTTTGCTGCCACAGTTAGAAATGAGGCAAAAAATTGCAGTCTATGAAAAAAAAAAATCATTCATGCAGGCCATGTTTGAAGGAGAATGTATGTCTAAGGTCATCCTTTGAATTTAGGGAATTGAATGTTAAGGAGTTAGGTGACATTTTAAAAACAATGCACCCAATCGTCTCTGTATTAGATCCATGCCCATCAAATTTGGTGTGTTTGAATAGAGATATTAGGGTTTAAATTTTAAATTCAATTATAAATACTTCCTTACAAGATGGCCTCTTTCCTCAGGCTCTCAAGATAGCCACAGTTAGTCCCCTCCTTAAGAAACCAACTTTAGATATTGCAAAACCAGAAAATTATTGGCCTGTGTAATCCAAAGTTAAAGAAAAAGCAGTTCTTCAACAGAGTTCAGATTTTATTGGTTTCAGGTCCTAGCATATGACTGAATCAGTTTTATAGATTATTTTTGGTAATATATTGAAGGAGCTGGATACAAGAAATGATTTGTTTCTTGTTCTTTTGGAATTGCATGCAAACCATGTTATTTTGTTAGATCACTTAGCCAGAAAGGGCATATCGGGGAAAGGGCTCACATGGTGTGCTTCATTTCTGTCCAACAGGGTTCAGTTTGTGAATATGGGAGCCTGTTTGTCAGTATTAACTACCATATGGAAGCCCATATAGACCACTACTCCTCCTACCTCTATTTAACATCTATCTGGAGACTTTATCAAAGATTAGTAATAAAAGGGAGGGAGGGTGAGGCAGATACTATAGGTGGGCAGGTGTTTTTTCTCCTCAATTCTTCCAGTTGAGGATAAAGGCCAAAACAGACAAACTTATATTCTGAGTGAATGAATGGTTGCATAGATGCTGTTGAGAGTGTTGCGATTCCCTGGACCATAGGCTGGCATTCCAAGAACTGCCAAGCAAAGATGCTATCTACCTATTGAGGAAGTGTCTTCTAGAAGATTCTGGAAAACTTACCAAGGAGGGCTTTAAACTAGGATCAGGCTCCCACTAGAAAGTAAAGAAAGAGGTCCTACAAACCCCCCTAGTTTAATAGCCTTCACTCCCCCCAGTTAGCCCTGACCCTAAAAACCCCACAGATCTTCCTATTTTTCTTTATTTTTTAACTTACACCTCATCCATAGCAGAAGTAAAGTTACACTGCAGGGGGCCTTAGCGTGTGTCAGATTGTGCAAGTATTTACATGCACATCTCAGGTTCATGCCCACGCCCCACCCCTTTTTGAAAACTTTCAAGATGTGCATGCTCCAGAGGATATGAGCATATCACGGCTGCTTTTTATGTATAATCTTTATTATTATAGTTTTTGACATAAAATAACAAGTACTCCATACAATATACAGTGCAATACCAAACACAGCATATCATATAATGGTGAGTGCAACAGATAAACAGTAGCAAACAGGTTCAATAACAGAGTTAGATTAACAACAAATCGATCCATAGCCACTCTTCTTCCCACAGTCCCACTAACCACCCCCAGGTCCCCAGCTTCCCATCCCATCCCTTGGTGATTGCAAGAACACATTCTTCTCCATCTAGTACTATCAGAAACCTATGGGTCATAATTCAACATTGAAATCAAAGTCAAAAACCAATCCAATGACCAAAATCAAATACTGGATAAAAGTTTGATTTTCTCATTACTATTTCCCTTCTTAAATATTGACTTTTATCTCTGCAGGCAGGCAGAGGCCCATACCCCCACGAAAATGGTTTATAGATTTGGGTGCAGCAGATTCACTGATTGGCATTCCAAGAGAAGCAAATCAAGCTAGATTCCACGTTGTAAAGGTGGACAACCTTTTCAAGTCACACACTTGCAGAATACATCTTTTTGCACCATACAATGTTTTACAGGAAAGAGTTTTTTATATCTTTTCAAAATGATTGCGTGCTCTGCCTATCCAAGTACGCAAAAAGACTCAAACCAAGTTATGTTGGTCTTTAGCATCGCAGTCAAATAGTCTTGAATAGAACTCCAGAATAGCTGAACAGTAGAACATTCCCAGAGGCAGTGTATAAAGTTGACATCAATTAATGTACATTTCACACATTTGCTAGAAGACAGTATTCCAACTTAAATACCTTAAATGACCAGGAAAGTATTTGATTTTCAATTCTATACTGCATTTCTCTTAATGCTATTCTTTGAGAAGCTTTATTTGTTAAAAGCTTTTTTTCAACTTAATACATATAGAGATGTCAGCATCAGTGAGTGTGACCAAGAGGTCCTTACTCCAGGTACCAGCCTATGATATAAACATATAATAATCTCTTATGCTATGCAGATATTTGTATAATATAGATATTGATAACCAACGTTTATAAAATATTTGACACAAGCATTGAAAAGGGTCCAGAAATATAAGACGTGACACTCTAGCAAATGTTTTTTTCTACATAGCTTTTTAGTTGAAAGTAATAAAATATATCAGCACTCCTCAATGATATGTGTGTAATACTATGATTAAATGAGTATATTTACTTGTTGTATCAATAAAAATTTTTATGAGAGCTTTACCTGCGTCATTTAGCTTGGTAAAGAATGGATACATATCCCTTGGTGGGAAGTGCTGATTACCAACTAAAAGGAAAACAGAAAAATCCCAAGAAAGGTGCAACAAATTACGTACAAACTTCCAGGCAGCTCTATTGGCTCTTACAAACAATGATTGAGCTACATACGATGGAAGGTGTACTGTTTTCCTTGTGCATGTAGTATAAAACAAAGATAAAAAGGCCTAACATGACTCCTTTCATATCTTATGTTAGAGGCATTACCTTTATCTATTAACTATTCACCTACAAAAATCAAGTTACAAGCTCAAGCTGTATTATAATATTTCAGATTAGAGAACCCAGTCCTCCCTCCCCCGTTGGCAGCATCATCTTAGATACTGCAAGTCTTAGTTATCAGAACTTCCTGAAAAATTAGTTAATCTATTAATCAAGTTCATATCCTTCCAGAGAAGGAGAAATGGGTCCATCCACATCAAATATAAGATCTTTGGTATTAAAAACATCTTAACTAATGCCACTCTACCCATAAAGGACCCCGGGAAACGCATCCAAGAATTTAATCTCTGCCTTATCTCAGCTGTTACTGGGAGAATATTATATTTACACCACTGCTTGGGATATGTATGTATTTCAGTACCTAAATACCAAATTGTACCTGTTGCCCAGGTCAGAGGAAAAGAGTTCCAGTTAGATTGTAGCTGACATCCAATATCAATACTTCCGATTTCCCCAAGATATAGTTTTAGGCCCAAAAAATGCCCCAAGTCCCTTATAATAGACAGCACAACTGGTAACAATTGCTTGCGCCTGTCAATGTCATCAACATGTTGTCAGCAAACAATAACATTTTTCATTCCTCAGATCCAATTTTTATCCCTGTCACCCTTGCATCACATTTCAGCTTTTTAATAAGGGGTTCTAAGGTTAAAATAAAGAATAAAGGCGATACTGGGCACCCAAGTCAAGTGCCCCTAGATAGAGTAAATGGGAGAGAGTTGATGCCATTAACATTAATACAAGCTGTTGAATTAGAATATAGTATTTTTATAGCATCCAAGATTTATCCTGAAAAACCATTTTCCATCAGCACATAATTTAAAAAATCTCAGGAGACCCTATCAAAAGCTTTCACCATATCAAAGCTTACTATGAATTGGTCCAGGTTTATAAAATATTTATTTGACTCTAGAGCTAATAACAATTGACAAAAGCTGGTGCTCGATTTCCTACCAAAAACAAAACCAGATTGTTCCAGTGAGATCAATGCAGGATAATATATTTCAGACTATTAGCCATTATTTTAGCATAAAATCTGATGTCTAAATTTAATAATGGGATGGGATGATAAGATGACAGATACAATGGGTCCTTCCCAGCCTTTCGTAAACAGTTGTGGTGGCCTTTCTCTTGGTATGAGGCATACACCCCAGTTTCACCATATGATTGAAGAGGCCAGAAAGGGGGTTACTTAAATGCTTCTTTAGTAGTTTATAAAAGGACAGCATTCAAACCATCTTGAAACTGGAGACTTAAAATTTTGCAAATTTTTAATGACACCCATAATCTCTGATTTTGAGAAAGGGACGTTTAGTTTTTCTAACTGTTCCTTTTCCAGCTTTGGTAATTGGATTGAGGACAGAAAACTGGAAAGAGAATTATGATCCTCTCGCTCTGCTGTATAAAGGTCCAGATAATGTTGCCTAAAAATCTTAGCAATGCTTGCGCTTTGGTACAAAGTGTATCAGTAGAGGTCTTCAAACTACCCACAAATCTTGAATCCCCCTGTGCTTGAGCCAAATTGGTGAGCATTCACCCCAGTTGATTACTACAAGTATGAAATGATCCTCAGGATCAAAGCAGCACTGCTCCATGCAAATAGAAATATGTTGTGCATTAGGATGGCCACTCCACAATGTTTAGTGGATCCTGAGGCAGAAAATACTTGGGATATCCACGTTTTCCTCAATTTGGCATATTCTGTCTATACCATGTAGGTTTCTTGCAGGAAAATTATATTGTCCTCTATCCAATTGCGTTGCAATAGGACTTTTTCCCTTTTAATTGGGGTCCCAAAACCTGCTATGTTCCAAGATAGCACTTTAATTTGAGTCCCCATAAAATAATGCATTCAGACTTTCCTGACATAAGAAACTCAAAAACCATATTACAGACCTATGTTGTTTCGGTATAGAACAATGGTCCCAGAATTGATCTCTAATATTGATAACACATGTTGAATGTCGGTATATAAAAGAAAAAAATTAAATAAACAATATCAAGAGAGAATCATGACCATATGTTTCTCCAATCAGGCAAATAGCATTCACCACATCACGAACCCCTTTGGATTTCCCCTGAGATCCCAACCTCTTTTCCCCCAACAAAAAACATCTTGTTTTGCCTAGTATATAGAGCAATAGGCAGTAAGTATATATCCCTAACTCCTCCCCCCCCCTCAATCTCGAGACAAAACTATAACCAATATTAGATTGCTCCCTTACACAGAGAGTCGGCGACACATATGTATGCACTCAAGTGTCATTCTGCAGAGCAAATTTGATGCATTTATATCACCGTGTTCATTTAGTAAAACTGTCCATCTACTTTGTATATAAAGCTAGATAGCAAAATAGACACCTTAAGCAAGCAGCAATATGATACTTATGTAACTACAATACAACCAGTAGAACATCACATCACTGCTGGTGGTCACTTTAGTCACAACATAACTGTGAAAATCAGACACCAACATGTATGAATGGCTTCATACGTAGTAGTTCAATGCACACTAATACACGCATTTTTCAATTCTTAGTCATCTCTCACTAGTTGTTAATGTCTAAGATAGA
The DNA here is from genome assembly GCF_901001135.1 of Rhinatrema bivittatum. Classification (NCBI taxonomy): domain Eukaryota; kingdom Metazoa; phylum Chordata; class Amphibia; order Gymnophiona; family Rhinatrematidae; genus Rhinatrema; species Rhinatrema bivittatum. The sequence goes on along the minus strand of NC_042618.1, from coordinate 316,222,542 downwards.
TTGTAGAAATTTTTGAGCTGAGGTCACATCTTCATACAATTGTGAGTTGTTGTACCAAACTCTCAGTTTGGCTGGGTATTGTAAGATAAAGCAGATCTGTTTTTTTACTAGAGTAAATCAGTTCATTTTTCACAGTTTTTCACACCTCCAACAGACCAATTAGAAACATTCACCAAGCAAAATTAACTGTCCATCCACTAAAACACATCAAACATGTGTCCACCAGAGACCGATCATTCTCCATAGCTGGAATAAAAATCTGGAATAACATGCCGTTGGACCTGCGGCTTGAATCCTGTCACAAAACTTTCAAACAAAACCTTAAAACATGGTTGTTTGAACAAGCATTCACACTATGAATCTCGTCTAACCTGCAGCAATACCATATAATTCCTTACCTTCTCCAAGTTCTTATACTCGACAATGATATTTAATATCTGCAACTCCATACCCCCACATGGTTTATCAATTCAGGCTATCTACCTTATAAATGGCCTGTGACCGACGGCCCGCAAATGCGCAGTAGAGTGCAGCTCTACTGCGCATGTGCGGGCAAGGACGTCGGTCAGAAAAAGAAAATGGCGGTGGGGCCGCAGGAGCAGGAGGAGAAGCAGCGGCGCCGCGCGCGCGCGGTGCCGCTACTTCTCCTCCCCAGATCTGCCGGCAGATCTCGGGGGGGGGGTGTCACTCCCGCGCCCCCCCCCCCGAGATCTGCCGCAGGAGCGGGAGGAGTTAATGGAGCCGGGTGAGGGTTGCGGGAAGTCGCGCTTACGGCGCCGGGAGGAAATGGAGGTGGGTGTGGGCTGCGAGGAGTTGCGAGTACTGCGTCGGAAGGAAATGGAGGCGGGTGAAGGGAGGGACTGAGTGGGAGGGAGGGAGGGACTGAGTGGGAGGGAGGGGAGGGAGAGGGGGACTGAGTGAGTGGGAGGGAGAGGGGGGACTGAGTGAGTGGGAGGGAGAGAGAGGGGGGACTGAGTGGGAGGGAGTGAGGGAGAGGAGGGAGTGAGGGAGAGGGGGGAGAGAGGGAGGGAGGGACTGAGTGAGAGGAGAGGGAGGGTGGAGAGGAGTGGGTGGGGGAGGGGGGTGGTGAAGAGTGAGGGGAGAGAGAATGAGGGGGAGGTGAGAGACAGAGGGATGTAGCCCGTTTTAACGGGCTTAACGGCTTGTTATTTATAATGAGACGTTGGTTTGCCTCAGATAGATTATTTGCTCCTGCAAATACATGGTTATTAATATTCTATTGTTCGATATTTATGCATATTATTTGAAACCCATGTTTTTCTGTAAAGCCTGTTGCTATTAATTGTTTTACTGTTTATGTTATACTGTTACATGTAAAGCCTGTTGCTAAATTAATGTTTCACTGTAAACCGAGGTGATGTATTACTATACGTACCGCGGTATAGAAGAACCTATAAATAAATAAATAAAATAAAATAAATAAACATACTGGGACAAGCTCCCACCTTTTCGCGGGTACTCTTGCTGAAAAATCTTGAAAGAGCAATATATTATGACCTTGAATCTGTAGGTATTTATGCTTATGACAAACTCGAGGATCGCCATGTTACAAGAAAAATTAAGCAACTTAATGATGACTACACATGGCTTAATTTGGTTAATCTGTGAAGATCCCAGCCTGTGAGCATGTTCAAATTTTATTTGACCTTCCAAAGCTGTTGAACTGAGAGCAGTCAGCACTGCAGCCAATTTTCCAAGGCTTCCACTGAGGTATTTTCTGCAAGTGTTTTCCAGCAATTCCACCAGTTGCAGATTACTCCTTCTAGACTGATTTTTAAGGTCCTCCAATTCCTCCGCTTTTTCTGCCACCTGCTTTTCTAAATGGAGGATTTTGCTTTGCAATACTACCACATATCTTCAACGACGCACAGCCTCCCGCATCTACATGTGGCCCAAACTCAGCAATCAAATTTTTTACATCTAAAATCTGCACTGAGATTGCCTCAAAGTTGCTGTTCAGAGCTGCTACCATAACTTCAGTAAGGTTAGCCACATTATTGTCATTTAGCAGAATTGAGGAGACATTTTCCATGCCAGCCATTTTGTGGGTAGCTAACTTCGGCTTCTCTTTATCTTTCCTGCAGAGTCTAATGTTCATAACAGTTGGCTCTTGAAATATAAATCTACCCTCACCATATTCCTCAATAAAACACTTGAAATTTGATAAATAGAGCTTAAGAAGAACAGTGATAAGGAATGATTCTGGAGATGACACCCAGAGCCCAAACTCATACGTCCATCCGGGATCAACGCATCACGTGACTCCCTTGAGGGCTTTTTAAATCCGCTCGGTGTGCACAAGCCCAACATATTCGCACATCCTCTAATTAATGCACACATTGGGCTTTTAAAATTCACCCTTATGTGTGTATTTTTGGGGCAGTGATAAACAGTATTTTATAAATTGTGCAGCTCCTACTGCACAGTTTCTAAAATACAGATGTAACTTTAGAAGCTCCTGTTTATGCATGTATGTGTTAAGTTATGCATGCTATTGACAATTAGCCTTTTAAGGTCCAGCCCAACATGGCCTCCACCTATTTCGCTGTTGATTGTTTGCATTCCACCTCACTCATTGTAGCCTCAAGAGGATAATTATCCAAAAGCCTTTAAATCAGGTTTGGCCCAAAATCGCAGTTTTTCTTCTGCAGTTCCAAATTTATGGAATAAGTTACTGCAAGCTGTGCACCTTTCCATTGAGCTTATGTCTTTTATGCCTTCTCTGTGTTTTTATGTTTTACTGGAACCTGGCTGAATGATCTTGAGGGACAGAATAAATATCAAAATTAGTAAATAGGATATTTTTTTCAATTTGTTTTGTTCTTTATTTAACTTTTTTTTTTCATTTTGTTTGATGTTTATTTAGATTCATATCATTTATTTGAACCAAAATAAGTAAAAATAAAAAACAGAAAAATACCAACAAAAGAAAAGAAAGAGGATGGGTTACCCTCGCCAAAAAACCCTCAATGCCACTGAAATAAAACAATTAAACATGCACAACCTTTTCCCTGCTGCAGCTTATCCCATCCATGGGGTTCCAGGAATCCATATGGGGCAGGAGCAATCTCCAATTGTGCCTTCCCTGCTGGGTCCTCGGGTGAGGTCAGTGCCATTTTCAAATTGGGACTCGATGGGGCAGGAGCAACTGGGAATGATTGGAACGCCATGAATGGGGAAAGCTGCATCAAGGAAGGCCTGGGCAGGGTAAATGTGTTTATTTTGGTGATATTGGAGGAGAGAGGATTGGCAGCAGTGGTGGGAAACTGAGCCAGGAGCCTGAGGCTGCACTGCAAAATGAAACACCCAACAACATTTTTGAATTCTTCTTTTGATAAGGAAGCCAATATCAAGAAAACTACACATGCATAACTGATAATTTATCTCGCTATAGTTAGCCGAATCAGTTATCCTGGATAGTCAGTGGGGTAAATGTACCACTGAATAATATTCCCAAATAATATTATCCGGCTCATTTTAGCTGGATAATTTTAAACCTAACTAATCATCTTTTGAATAATGCTGGTTAAGTTTAAAGTTCTATGACTACAGGTAGCCAAATAACTTTAGCCTTAACCAGCTATATCCAAAAGAATATAGTCAGCCAAGTACAATGGCCATTTAAAAAAAAAAAAAAAAAGAAGTTGTGGCCTTGCAGCCCAATTTGCAGCTCCTTGCCCACTAATGTCAAACAGTGCTCTCCCCCTCATCTGTCAAAGCCCTCCAAGTATTACTTGGGTGAGCGTCGGCCTCCATCCCTCCCCCATCCCATCCCTGGGTAAAGCTTACTTTTAAATAAAGGCTCCCTCCTCTCCCTTCCACCCATCCAGTACTGTAGTCAACCTCTGTCTAGTGCTGGTATCTTGGCATGCTGTGATCCCGGGTGCTTCACTGGAAGTGTTAAACTAACAGCATTGTCAGAAGAATCTCTGACAACAACACTCGCTGGTAGCTTACGCCTCCAGCATTGCTATCAGAGCAACGATGGAAGCGCCCAGGATCACAATACATATTTGGTTGGCTTGCAGTGGTTGCAGGATGCTTTTTTGCAGGAATCTAAGTCTCATAGCAAGGAATTCTTATGGGCATCTAATGAACTACCTCTGGCTTTATCAAAAACTTGCTTAAACAGAGTTGCAAACACCGCTTTCATTACTCAACAGCCCCTGAAGCAGCTCGATAGAGCGAAACTCGGCCTGAGTCGGGCTTTTTACTACGAAATATTAATAAATTCCTTGGTGTTTACCGATCTTCTTCTTCGTGTGGTCGCTACTTGTAATATTGGATCAGTTTCCAGTTTCTTACTTTGGACAACCCCGAACTATCCGCTACTTTTTCAGCTAATTTTTTTTCCGGATAATGACTTTTCTGCCTATAAGTTAGCCGGATAAGTAGCGGGGATATTGAAAACTCAACATTTATTCAGATAACGTGTGAGTTATCTGGCTAACTGCTTGTGAATATTGGCCTCTTCATTTTCAAATGCCATGTAATGAGTTTTGTTGTATTGCTCATGTCATTTGAAAATGAATGCACACACCTACTGTAAGGCTGCAGCAAAGGACCTGCTAGAGATACTACAGCCCTGACAGAATAGATGCTGTTTGGATGTGGGTGAATAACTTCTCATGGACTGACTTATAGCCACAGCAGAAGATATTAATCAAATGTCTTCTTTGATTTACCCTGAATATCTTTTTCAGAGCCATGCCAAATAATTTTTTACCACCTCTATCTCCTAAAAAAAACCCACACAAAAATAACATTTTACACCAGTTACTATTCAGCAAAGCTGAATATCCTTAGGTATTTATATGTATATAATTCTCGTACTATCATCCCCTGCCTTTGTTAACCCTCTCCCTGTTAATGTTATTATTGTAAAGCTTGTTGCTAAGTTATGTTACATTGTGAACCGAGGTGATGTTTTGCAAACGTGCCTCGGTATATAAAAACCCTTAAATAAATAAATAAATAAATATTCTCCAGAACCTTAAAAGACTGAGGGTAAATCGACCCCTATAGGCCCACTCAGTATTGGAGAGAGCAAAGGAACCAAGTGGAGGTACCATCCAGAGTTAAGATCATCAATGATGAGAGCAAAGATATCAGAATTAGGAGTCTGCCTGAAAACATCCACCTGGCTGGAGTCAAACTAAACCAGACACACCTTTGCGATTATCAAATTGCAAAAGTATGCATGTCAGTTGCCAATTATACAGCAGCTTCAGGCATTTTTATGAGATAACTGCACCTGCCAACAGGTGTCTCGGGCTTCCCACTGACATCACAATTATCATTCTTTTGTTCCGTACGATCTCAGAAAATGCAGTGTGTGCATGTGCAGAAGGCATGAATTTGGAATACAATGCACCTTTCTGTCTCATGCTATTTTCCTTCTTTTTTTTTTTTCTCGGCAACCACCAATCTGAAACCCCAAGTAAACTCAAAACATTAGAATTGCATGCCGGGGCCCCAGAGTAATCTCAGAAGAGAATGACAAAAATTCAGTGTAACTGTGAAAACAGACGCACTGAAGGCATCCTTGTAAAGGAGATGGTCATGGTATAATTTCAAAAATAAGGGGAAAATGGAACTCAAAAGCATAACAGGCTGGGGGGAAATGCAGTCTTCCTCTTACAAGTATTCTAGTTTGGATTATTTTTGTTTGTTACCCTTCGGCCACAGTCAAACTATTTTCCACTAAGAAATTCTAACAATGCAGACACAAGCTTTATGTTTTCTTCAGGTTATTGTGGTAAGAATATTATTTCTATGGCATTAGCATAGCCATAAATGTGGAAGATAATTCATCTAAATTGCAAATTGATGGAAAGCAAACAGAGAGCTTTCTATTGTTGCACTCCAGTAGTTTGGAATGAGACTTCCACCTGGATGCAAACTATTTTATATTCAGGGAAAAGATTAAACCTGGATTTTGCATCAGGTTTATGATTAAGTTATTAAACTATATTTAACTCGATTTTTTTTTTATTGTGTTCTACTTGCTTTGAGATTTACTGTTATTTTTACTAATCTATATTATATTCATTTTTATGTTTTTAGTGTATTTATTATGTAATCTGCTTAGTGCATACATATGGAAAGGGAGGAATCGTGTGATTAATAATAATAAGTAAATGTGGTTATAATATTGCTACTACCCAAAATAGCATATAATTTTTAGCTCTGAGCTCAGTAACTTACTCCAGGTTGTCGAGGTAGGGATTTATGGTTAAGGAAAGGTGCACAGGAATTGCCAAGTTTACAGCTCTGGTCTGCGACCACTGTGCCATCCTGCCCCAACACACATTTGTGCTCCTGATGTGCTACTAATTCCTTATCAAGCGGTCTCATCAGCACTGTTCAACTTGGTGAGACGCACTTTGCATATTAGCTCCATATTATTCTGGTCTGGTACAATGAATCTAAAAAAAAAAAAAACTCCAGAAAGCCTTTGTTGCTTCATAACAGAAAGCGCAAAGGAAAGAAATTAAATCCAGATGAATCATTCTCTGACCTTGACTTTCCACAGGATTTGGTTTCTAATTTTATGGGCGGCATGAGCTGGGTAATGAAATCCAGATGTCTGCAAAATACGACACCACGATAGAGAAATGTGCTGGCGAGAAGAAGGGAGTGGAAAGGCCCAGGATAAAAACAGTTAAGCGTTTCACGGGTCCAGTAAGGACCGGAGCTCCAGTTAACCTCAAGCTAATGTTTTCTTTACTTACAAGAGTGTGCAAAAACCTTCAAATTAAACAAGGGTGGAAAAGGACAAATCTTCCAAATAATTCATTTTTCTTATTGTAGAACTAAAGATCAATACATAAGTTGGAGGTGAGACCTTTTTATTGGACCAACTAAATATATATGAGGGCCATATTGAGCAAGCCGGTGAGCAGGAAGGTTATCCAGGTAAAGTTACTCAGGTATTCAGTGAGACATAACCAGATAAGTATTCTGCGGATAAAGTCAAGTTACCCGAATAAAGTTATTTGGATAACTTTAGGACATCCCTCCAGCATGACCAGACTTACCTGGGTAACATGATCATCATAGCACCGAATATCAGTGCTAACTGGCTAAGATTAAACCCCCACCCCTGTAATGCCCCATCACTGCCTCTTTTTGATCAGCTAAATTTTATGCAGGTAATAGATTACCCAGCAAAAATTTAACAGAAAGCAGGTGGAAAAATTTTAAACCAAAAATGTGTCTGGGTAACTCCTAAAGTCACTTGGACAGATCTTTTGAATATGGGCCTCTTTGGGACTAGCTTGCAAGAATTATGTTTCCTTTATCAGATCTGCAATGATTTAAGGAAGAGAGCAGAGGTCTCAAAAGCTAGATCACAAGTGTATTAATTATTTGTTGACCTTTATTTCTTTGTATCCAAGTGAACTAACAAGGCAACCATGCAGCTTAATTTTTCTTTAAAAATAGAGGTTCTGTTGTTTGACTTCCATCAGACATATTTTATGTACCTGACCTCTGGTTGTTATGACTGTCGCTGCCCGACGTCTCCACTCCGCCCCTGCCAATCTCTCTGGCGACTCCTCCCGCGGTTGACGGACATTTGGCTGCCGCGGCGTCTGCCTGCTGTCCTCTCCAGCGTCCCCAGTCCGGCTTGGGCACTGCCTCCCGCCATACTGTCCAGCTGCCTTAGGGCGCGTGAACCGCGCGGCCCTGCTTCAAATACTTTCTTTGGTGCGAACCTCAGGGGCGTCCCTCTGTGATGACGTCACACATCCCGGATACAAAAAGCCTACACTACTGCTAGCTAATCGAGTTAGCAACAGGTATTCATACTGATGAACTCCTTACAGATGGGATTCGCTCTCCGTACCTAGCTACTCTGCCTCTCCATTATTGGACTCCATTTGGGGTACCCGCTCCTCGGGGGCCTCTCACTTCTCTTTCAGGTCGCCGTCTTGAACCGGTACTCGCTCCTCGAGGGCCCATGTTCCTGGACTCGTTGCCTGGACTTCACTTCTGCCTGGAAGATACCGCTGCCTACACCATCAGTGAGTTACTATCTACTTCTCTCAGAGCTGTTCCCTGGAACCAGGTACTCGCTCCTCGAGGGCCTGCCTCTACTCCAGCTCCTGTGATTCCTACCGAGAGAAACTGCTGTGTGAGTACTCTACCAACGAGGCTCTATTCCAGAACCCTGCATTATACTTCATTGCACTCACTATCTCAGTTTCTCTTTACTACAGCACAGCCATTGTGGGATCGCTGTTCCCAGAACCCTGAGGGACTACAAGCCCAGCCGGGCTTCATCTCTGCTCACTACTGCCACCTCTGGTGGCTCCTCAATACTGTTAATAAAAGATCTATCTGTGTTTTGTGTCCCAAGCTGAGCCTGACCTGTGGCCCCTCACGAGACTTCCCCCCATGGGCGTGGTCAGCAGCCACAGTGTCCAAGGGTCCACCCAAAACCTTACAAACAATAACACTGGTGAAACAGTTCTTTAACAAAAATGTGCTTAACCGGATTCTCCTGAAATTCTGTTTTCATGCAAATGCTCTGGTAAACTGTTGAAAATTATGTATATTATTAACTTAAATGAGGAAGACTTGGGTAAAGATGATATCATTTTGCTGCTTTCGCAGAGATGTACTGTAGATATTTTTAAAAAATCTATAGAAACTTTAATTTAGTTATTCATTTTTTTGATTGATCGCCATTCCCTTTCAGCATCATGGCAGTTTACAATTTAAATATAATACATAGAATAATAACATGTTCATAAAAACTAAACAGTAGTAAATAATAAAATAAACATATAGCTAAATATATTTTCCTGAGTCAAGCTCATGATCTTCCATCTTTGTTAACATTAGATTTCATTGGACTTGGGACTTTTGTCAAGGAACTGACTTTCACCCTCTTTTAACAGTAATTAAAGCTTATAAATGTCTTGAATTCTGTTAACTGGATATCTATTAAAACTGTATCAGATATCACTTCTATCAACAAAACTATCCATGGATTCTTTTACCATCCTCCCGTCTAAGGTCTCTTTCTTAATTACCTATACATTGTCCCATTCATCTGTCAGTAGGAAATTATGCAGACTCCAGCATTCCCCATTTTTCTTATACTTCCTCTCATATACTTTTAAGTATGGAAAGGACCTCCTGAGGCCAGGAAAAGAAAGCAAAGATCTAAAGAGCTACTTCTGCTTTGGTCTAGTACTAGAGATGTCAGATGTAGGCAACTCCAGTCCTCAAGAACAGCTCTAGTGTTTAGGATGGCTAAATTATGTAAAATGACCCCCCTCACTGCCTTTTGATGTGTGCCAGATGTCACAAAGCCTGCTTTTGAATGGCCTTCCGTAATTTGTTCATGGCTTCAACTTTGGAGCTGCTCCAGCAACCCCTGTTGACATAAAAAAGCCATAACTGTGGTATTGTATTGCTCCTGTCTGTCCAAACAATCAGGAGCTGCTATTTTCCATTAATACTGGATAGACTGGACAGGCCTTACCAGAGTGTTTGTCCTATCAGGGGATTGGGCATTCTCCAGTGGGCCAGTGGGCTGGTGAGCTAGGCAGTTGCAGTGCAGGAGAAAGTGCAGACATCGCAGCAGTGTCTTATCCCATTTGATTCCACCTCCTTAAAGGTGTATGGGTTCATGAGCCAACAACATTGGAATTGCTGCTGATCCATGAGCCCTTGTGCCTTTAAGCGGGTGGAGTTAGACAGGACACACCACTGTCACTTGTTGAAATCAGCAGTGACTGGCATGAGCCAAGAACTGAAGAGTGGGCAATAGTAAGGTTGAGGAGGAAGAGAGATTGAGACACTGGTTGGGGGGAGGAAAGGATAGAGAGACTGGGGAGAGAGTGGTTGGGGGAGAGAGAGATCCTGTCCTGTGCCTTGGGCTGATTATATGCCACAATCCGCCCCAGGTCTTGCTGTCTTTATCTGTCATCATATTCTATTTTTCTGGAGTGCCCATCCCCTATGGAAATCCATGAATGCAGCACATATGCTGTTCCTGAAATGCACATTATATTGAAGGGCAGCACCATGGTATGGTAGTCACAATATACTTTGCCTCACTGTAGCTGAGATGGGAGATATTTGAGAATAAGAACATAAGACATAAGAAATTGCCCTGCTGGGTCAAACCAAGGGTCCATCAAGCTCAGCATCCTGTTTCCAACAGAGGCCAAACCAGGCCACAAGAACCTGGCAATTTCCCAAACACTAAGAAGATCCCATGCTACTGATGCAATTAATAGCAGTGGCTGGCTATTCCCTAAGTAAACTTGATTAATAGCCGCTAATGGACTTCTCCTCCAAGAACGTATCCAAACCTTTTTTGAACCCAGCTACACTAACTGCACTAACCACATCTTCTAGCAACAAATTCCAGAGCTTTATTGTGCGTTGAGTGAAAAAGAATTTTCTCCAATTAGTCTTAAATGTGCTACTTGCTAACTTCATGGAATGCCCCCTAGTCCTTCTATTATTTGAAAGTGTAAATAACTGAGTCACATCTACTCGTTCAAGACCTCTCATGATCTTAAAGACCTCTATCATATCCCCCCTCAGCCGCCTCTTCTCCAAGCTGAACAGCCCTAACCTCTTCAGCCTTTGGTCACCTTAAGATCATCACATAAAATTACCCCCAGATCCTGCACTTCTTTTGTGCTTAGAAGAATTTCAACTCCCTTGGGTTTTTACATCCTAAATGCATTATTCTGCATTTTTTAGCCTTAAATCTTAGCTGCAAGACCTTAGACCATTCCTCGAGCTTCACTAGATCACTATTCATGTTTTCCAATCCTTCCTAGCTGTCCACCCTGTTACAGATTTTGGCATCTTTGGCAAAAAAAAACAAACCTTTTCCAACAAACCTTCTGTTATGTTGCTCACAAAAATTTTGAAAAGAACCAGTCCAAGAACAAATCCCTGAGACACACTGCTAGAAACAACCCTCTCCTCACAGAAAACTCCATTTACCACTACCCTTTATTGTCTCCCACTCAGTCAGTTCCTAACCCAGTCAGTCAGTCAGTCTAGGATGGATCCATACCAAGAGTGCACAATATATTTATAAGTCTTCTGTACTGAACCATGTCAAAGGCCTTGCTGAAATCCAAGTACACTATGTCTAAATCTCTTCCTTGATCCAATCTGATGCTGTGATATTCTTATCTCAGAAGACTATAAATGTCCTTTTCATGTATATATAAATGCAAAACTTTTTAATTGTGTGTGGAAAGGGCTGGGCAGGGTGTTTTGCTGTAAGGTTCACCTAGCACACTTAATACCTGTTATGTTTTGGTATGAATGTGAACCCTGGGCCGAGGGAGGAGCCCTGTGGGCCTCACTGTCGGCAGGTGCGATCTCAGAAGCTTAGGACACAGCTGTGTTCTGCTCAAGAACTGCAGTTCTTGAGCAGAACCCAAGGAGTGGGGACTGCAGTTGAATAACAGTTCTTGAGCAAGGGGTATGCCCAGGGTGATACCTCAGATGTGAATGTCCAGTAGTGGCCCGCGGAGCAGGGTACACCAGGTAGCCTTCTCAGAAGGGAAGCAATTACCTCAGGTGAGCAGATCCGGTAGTGGCCTGCAGCGCGGGGTACGCCAGACAGCCTTCTCAATGGTGAAGCGATTACCTCAGGTGTGCAGATCTGGTAGTGGCCCGAGGTGTGGGGTATGCCGAGGATGACTGTACAATGATGGTGATGCTGAGGTAGTCAGAGGTATGGAAGCTCAGAAGGTTCCTGAAGAAGTTAAGGCAGCAATCTGCAGCGCAGGTATGGTGAAGCGAATCCTGCTGAGGAGGACGCGGTAGTGGTCCGAGGCATGGGGTACACCGCAGGGAATCCCGGCAAGGCTTGGTAGAGTTGAAGTACGAAGAAGATACGAGTCGTGGTTCCAAGGGAAGTCCTGAGAAGTAGAACAAACATGAGTTCAAAGGCAGGTAGGCCCTCCGAGGAGCAGGTACTCAGAGCGTTCACACAGCAAGCCAGGAACTGGAACTGGTAGTCCAAGAGAAGTGGATTAAGCAACGAGGAGACTCCTTGCTAACTCGTCAGTGCATAGGGCCGGTCTGCTTAAGTACAGGTAGCGACTACGTTATCCGGAGGGGTCGCCCCAGAGGTTCCCGCCATGACGTGAACATAGCTGGCCCATGTGCGCGCTCGCGAGCCTATGTGGCTCCAGAAGCAAGATGGTGGTCGGCAGCACCCACGCCATCCCGGGAGTGCCAGGGAGGTCGGCAGTGACTGGCAGAGGTCGCCAATTGTCCTAGATTTGATGGTGCAGTGAAAAAAGAGGTGAGCATGAGAGGTCGCAGCTGTCTGCGACCGAAGGGCACAACAATACCTTTGCACCACCTTGTATTGGTGGTAGGAGCCAAAGAAAATTATCCACCCCAGGTGTCAAATTGCACTAGAAAAGATTTAAGGATTATTACCCATAAAAGCCACAGAGGCATTCACGGAGCGGGATGCCAGTGGCCAGTGGTAGGTGTCCATATAAAGAGAAGGTAGTAAAATACTGCACGGAGCGGCAGTAGCCACAGAGGCATTCACGGAGCGGGATGCCAGTGGCCAGTGGTAGGTGTCCATATAAAGAGAAGGTAGTAAAATACTGCACGGAGCGGCAGTAGCCACAGAGGCATTCACAGAGCGGGATGCCAGTGGCCAGTGGTAGGTGTCCACCTTCACGGAGCGGAAGGATGGAGGGCTGTCATCTCCCAATTAAATAAATAAGAAAAAAAAAAAACAGGGATGGGATCCATCAGTTCTAGAGGACGCATATAAAGAGCAGGTAGTAAAACACTGCATGGAGCGGCAGTAGCCACAGAGGCATTCACGGAGCGGGATGCCAGTGGCCAGTGGTAGGTGTCCACCTTCACAGAGTAGAAGGATGAAGGGCATCCATCTCCCAATTAAAAAAAAAAAAAGAAAAAAAGAAAAAAACAGGGATGGGTTCATGGGCTATAGGTATTACCAATTATTAGGCTTTTCAATATTTGATGATAGTTAATGTGACTTTCAAGGCATGCTTCACTTTCGGTGCATGTCCGGCATGACTCCCTGCTTCAATGACAGGGGAAAAGAAAAACTGATACTTCACACATTTCCAGCATTGCCCTCTGCTTCATGGCAGAGAGCTATGCTGCCGCTTACCCAACTAATCAAACTTAATATTTCACTTGGAAGCAGCTCCATCACTGCTCTCTACATTAATAGTGGGGGTGAAAAGGGAATTAGAACATAAGGTTACTAAGAGCCGAGAAACAGTTAAGTATGAGAAAAATAAGTGTAAGGCTTGCTGGGCAGACTGGATGGACCGGTTGGTCTTCTTCTGCCGTCATTTCTATGTTTCTATGTAGGTACCCCAAGAAGCAGTCACTTTCAGCTCTTGAAAATGGGAGATTTAGAGAAATTATATTTTAATATCTAAATAAAAGTTTTCAGCATCACATGCAGAAATTAATCACTGGCCTGATAAAATGCTTCATGTTCTCATTGGTTCCTGACTTTTGATCTTCACTTTAAAAGTGGTGGTCTTTATTGTGCTAAATTGCAATACTCATTTTATGTTACTGTTCATGTGCAGAGGGAAAGCAGCCATTTTTTAAGATCGTGCTGGCCGTCCATTGCTCCTACCATGTGACAGAGGCTGGCCAATGGCACTGATAGCCAGTCACATGGGAAGGGCAAAGGGCCATCGGCGCCATTTTGATTAATGGCAGCCGATGGCCCGACAGTGGGAGATCGCTCCCGGGACCCCCACTGGACATCAGGGAATTTTGGCAAGTTTTTGGGGGGTCAGGAGGGTGGGGGTTGCAATTAATTAAATTTGAAGGGTTGGGGTGGGTTTGGGGTTTGTTTGTTTTTTTGTTTTGTTTTTTTTTTTACAACCCCGTTCTAATTAATTAAATTGGAAGGGTCAGGGCAGGTTTCGGATATCGTTTCAGGGGGGGCAGCCAAATTAAAATTTCCCACGGCGGGCCAATAATGAAGGCCAAACCGAAAGGTTCGGCTGAATCACATCTCTAGTAACTTTACCTCTTTAGAATGTCCTGATATGACATTCACCCAGTCAGTATTGGGGTAATTGAAATTGCCCATTATTACTATACTGCTGATTCTGTTAGCTTCCCTAATTCCTTTTAGCATTTCATTGTCTGTTCATTCTGGCCAGGTGGATGTTAGTACACCCCCACTGCTATTTTATTCCCTTTTTCACCTGGAATTTCTATCCATAAAGATTCAACATTGCATTTTGTTTCTTGCAGCATTGTTATTTTGTTTGACTCAATACCTTCTTTCCTATATAGTGCTACCACTCCACCAAATTGATCCAGCCTATCATTTTGATATAATTTGTATCCTGGTGTCCCATTGGTTATCCTTCTTCCACCAGGTCTCTGAGATATTTATTTATTTAGGCGTTTTATATACTGTCGTTCCAGAATAACTATACACTCTAATTCTCCCATCTTATTTTTTAGACTTCTAGCATTTGTATACAGACATTTCAAATAAATGTTTTTTGTTTGCATTAATACCCTGTTCATCAGTTGACAAGGGTAATTCAGAATCTTTCTGCTCTTTACTTAAAGACCCTTGGTCCACTTTGGCATTTATTGCAACCTCTGTACTGGGATGTCCTACTGTTCTCTTAGTATCCTTCAAATATACGTTATTCTGAACCATGCACTTCTGAGCAACTGTCGGCTTTCCTCAATCATCTGATTTAAAAATTGTGCTATCTCCTTTTTAAAGGTTAGGGCCAGCAGCCTGGTTCCAGTCTGGTTATGATGGAGCCCATCCTTTCAGAAAAGGCTCCCCCTTCCCAAAAATGATGCCCAGTTCCTAACAAACTTAAAATCCTCTTCCCTGCACTATCGTCTCATCCACGTCTCATCCACGCATTGAGACTCTGGAGTTTTGCCTGCCTCTGGGGTCCTGCATGTGGAACAGGGAGCACTTCTGAGAATGCCAACCTGGAAGTTCTGGATTTCAACTTTCTACTTAAAAACCTCCCTCCTACACTTTCTTATGTCTTTGGTACCAGAATGTACCAAGAAAGCCGGCTCCTCCCCAGTGCTATCTAAAATCCTATCTCTGTGATGCATGAGGTCCGCCACCTTCACACCAGCAGGCAAGTTACTAAGCGATCCTCATGTCCACTAGCACCCAGCTATCAACCTTCCTAATAATTGAATCACTAACTACAATGGCAGTCCTAACCCTTCCCTCCTAGGCATGTGCCCTTGGAGACCTAATCTCGGTGCAAGAGGATACTACATCATCTTGAGGGCAGGTCATAGCTACAGGATTGCTTCCTGCCTCATCAAGGTGATGCTCTCCTTCCAGGTGATCTTTCTCCTCCATAGCAGGAGAGGGCCTGCCAGATTGGAGGTGGGACTTCTCTACTATGTCTCTGAAGGTCTCCTCTATATACCCCTCTGTCTCCCTTAGCTCCTTCCAGGCCTGCCAATCTAGCCTCCAGAGATTAGACTCGCATACCTCTCAACAGCTGGGAGATAATCTGGAAAGTCTCTCATTTGCAAAAAGACTACATTCTGCATCTTAATTTAGTTGATTTCTAAAATTTCTAAGGGAGTAGAGCTGTAAAGCTAATCTAAAGTACTTTTAGTCTATTGATTTATTTAATATTTGTCTGACAGTGACCCTCAAAACACTACAATTAATCAAGATATTAATTACTTCATTATTAACTCTTGTTTTGAATTAAATTCCTTCTGTATAAAACCTGTAGTAAATTATAGAAACATAGAAACATAGAAATGACGGAAGAAGACGACCAACAGGCCTATCCAGCCTGCCAAACAAGCTTTCACACTTATTTTCCCATACCTTTCTGTTACCCTGACCGCTGAGTTCAGGGCCCTTATTGGTAACTTTTTTTATTCCAATTTCCTTCCACCCCACCATTGATGCAGAGAGCAATGTTGGAGCTGCATCAAAGTGAAATATAAGGCTTAATGTTTGAGGGTAGTAACCTTCATAACGAGAAGTTACCCCGATGTTTGTATACTCATACTGCTCAGATCAATGCCTTGTTAGATGTTGTCTGGATGTAAATCCTCTTTTCCTCATTCCCCTCCTGCCACTGAAGCAGAGAGCCATGCTGGATATGCATTCAAAGTAAAGCATCTGGCTTAATTGGTTTGGAGTAGTAACCGCCTCAATAAACAAGCTATTCCCATGCTTATTTGTTTACCCAGACTATGCAATTCAGTCCTTGTTGATTGTTGTCTGAATATAAATCCTCTTCTCACTGTTGCATCCGTCGGTTTTCGACGGCTTTGCCCCGCTTGTTGCACCCCTATCTCGGCTCCTCCCGCTTACCTGGGCAAGATGGCTACCGCAGCACCATCAAGCCGACTTCTCTGGCGTCCCCGGAATGGCTATGGTGTAGCCTTACGCCATTGCTCCTCCCAGGTACCTGCTAGGGTGTGCGCGTGTGCGCAACCCATGTCTAAGTATGCCCAGTGGCGCGAACCTCGAGGGCGTTCCCTCATCTGACGTCACGCCCATCCAGGTATATCTACTTCTCATGATTGCTAGCTCATTGAGTTGGTAAAGGCTCAAATAGTCTGACTGTTCCTGGCTTCGCTACTCTGCCACTTCCCTGCTGCCTGCAGGAAGCTCTCCTTCTGCCCTTCGGGGTTTGACTACTAACTTGGGTACCCAGTCCCCGGGGACCCTCTGTTCTATTTTCAGGTGCCATTCAGGGATCAGGCACTCGCTCCTCGAGGGCCTGCTCTCCCGGCCTCAGTTCCTGTACCATCTATGACTATCTGGTGGAATTGCATCCATAACAGCTAACACCAAGTGAGTACATTAACATCTCATCTGTCTCATCCACAGTAGTTCCTGCTGCGGAACCTCCTGACGTCATCTTGGAGAGAAGGGCTCCTTCTGCCGAGGTCCCTGAGACTACATCTCACCACTGCCAACTGGTGCCTACTTCAAGCTGTACAAATAAAGACAAATCATCATGTTTTGTGTATAGAGTCTAGCCCAGTGCTGTGGCTCCTCATGGGGCACCTCCTTGTGGGCGTGGTCATCTCCACAGCACCCAAGGATCCACAAAAACACACGTAATAACAACAGATTGCCAACTCCATGGATCCTGCTCAGCTCACGGCATTGCAGGCCATTCCGGGCCTAGCCCAGCGGATCGCCGAGCAGCAGACTGCGCTGGAAGGTCTGACCACTGCATTTGAATTGTTACTCAAACAGATGAGCTCCCCAGGTAAAGAGGCTGAACCGTCAGAGGTGACGGTGAAGACAACTGTACCTCTAGCAGCTCCGACCCGGTTCTCGGGAGAAGTATGGAGATGCAGAGACTTCATTAACCAGTGCTGCATGCAATTTGTGTTACAACCTGGACATTTCCCCACAGCTTATGTGAAGACTACGTACAACCTATCATACCTAGATGGACTAGCCCTGTCCTGCGCATCTTCGCTGTGGGAACACGAGGATCCGATCCTTCACAACATTGAAGGATTCCTTGAACTGTTTAAATCAGTTTTTGATGACCCTGCCAGATATTCTGTTGCAGGATCTTCTTTGGATCACTTAAAGCAGGGAAACAAGACCCTAGCTGACTTCGCTATTGAATTCAAGACACTGGCATCTGAATTATCCTGGGACCCAAGATGCCTGAAGACACTGTTCTTCAAAGGACTGAACACTCACCTGAAGGATGAACTCTCAGCCAGAGAGATGCCTGAAACCTTGGCTGAAGTAATGAAACTGGCAACCCGAATTGACTGCCGGATTCGAGATAAAGTTCAAGAGACCAAGAGTTCCAGGAGACCCTTTCTGAGTGAAGTCCTTGTCAAGACCACATCCAGGGCTACCCCTACGGTCCCAGCAGCCGGTGAAGAGGAACCGATGCAATTAGGCCGCAGCCCCGCTTGTTGCACCCCTATCTCGGGGTGCAACAAGTGAAAGAAATTAGGTGCTGTGTATGTACTGTGGACAAGCTGGCCATGCTGTCCAAAATTGCCCTATATGTCCAGAAAACGGACAGACCTAAGTCCTGCAGGAGGACTCTTCTTAAGTCTCACCACTCCTTCTCCTCCACTCTCTCTTCCTATATCTCTCATCTGCGGTCCTCTACAGTACCAGACTCTTGCCCTGGTGGACTCAGGGGCAGGAGGCAACTTCATTCTTCAATGACTAGTGGAACATCTACGGATCCCCACTTCCACCTTGCCGCCCCTGCTACTTCTCTCATCCATCCATGGAGAACCCTTGCCGGGAGAAGTAACACTAGGCACCGAACCAGTGTGTCTATATACCAGTGATCTCCATACGGAGACCATCTCCTTCTTTATTTTAGAGAAGGCTATGCACCCCATAGTACTGGATTACCGTGGCTACAACACCATATGCCCCAATTCGATTGGCTCACTCTAGAACTGTCAAGTTGGGGTCCAGACTGTCATAGAAGATGCCTGACTGAGGTTAAGCCATTACCTTATATGCCTACCACCCCAGTAATGCCGGGCTTGCCGCCCCAATATGCATCTTTTCAAGATGTCTTTTGAAAGAAGCTGCAGATATTCTTCTGCCTCACAGACCCTATGACTGCACCATTCATCTGAAGCTGAATACGAAGCCACCCAAGGGTAGAGTGTACCCCTTGTCTGTGGCTGAGAACAAGGCCATGTCTGAATACATTCAGGAGAATCTCAACAAGGGCTTCATTAGACCGTCCAAGTCTCCTGCGGGCACAGGCTTCTTCTTTGTGGGCAAAAAGGACAGCACATTGCATCCTTGCATAGATTACAGAGGCCTTAACGAAATAACTATTAAAGACCGTTATCCCCTGCCTCTGATTTCAGAACTTTTCGATAGATTACAAGGAGCCGAGATCTTTTCAAAACTGGATCTGAAGGGAGAATATTACCTACTTCGCAATAAAGCTGACGATGAATGGAAGACGGCCTTCAACACTCGAGACGGCCACTTTGAGTACTTAGTGATGCCGTTCGGCCTATGTAATGCTCCGGCCGTCTTTCAAAATTTAATGAATGACATCTTCCGAGACCTCCTCTATAAATGTGTTGTTATCTACTTAGATGACATCTTAATCTTCTCGCAAGACATTACCACTCACCAAGCAGATGTCAAGAGGGTACTACAGAGGCTTTGTGAGAACCATCTGTTGCATTCGTGCCTGTTCTCGTCCTTGTTCCACCCTCTTAACCTTAGTGGCAACTCCCTTCAGATCTGACGGACAGATGTTTCTGAGGCTTCTCCTCGCCGTTCTTCCTGGAATCCCCGGGCTGGCATGACGCTGCGGATCCGCCATGTTCCTGATGATGTAAGGGCGCGCGCGCGTTCCAGAGTTTGTACCGGCAAGGGCGCAAGCCTCGGGGGCGTCCCCCCATAGTGACATCATCTGCTTCTACCTTAAAAAGTCTTTGCTTGCAACTACGAATCGAGTTAGCAAGAGGAATTCTTTCTCCGCTGCTCTGCCTCCACAACCTTACCTAGGGGTACCTACTCCTCAGGGGCCCCACTCTCTCTTCTTGATTTCAGATTGCTAAGACAGGATCCGGTTCTCGCTCCACAAGGGCCTATATTCCTAATCTCCGAAGACTCCCTTCTGTCTAAGACGTTATCACAGGTACGGAGATCGTGAGTCATTATTGCATATTGCAGATAGGAACCGGTACTCGCTCCACGAGGGCCCATGTTCCTAAATCCCTTCTCAACTCTCTACTACATCAGAAGCTATCACATACTTATATCTTGGGAATTACTATTTTAGATTGCAGATAGGAACCGGTACTCGTTCCACAAGGGCCTATGTTCCTAAAACCCTCCAAAGACTCTATTCTATTCCATAAGCCATCTCATACACAGATATTGTGAGTTCTCATTCCAGACTGCATATAGGAACCAGTACCCACCTATGGCTCCTGTTCCTGAATATACTGAAGACTCTCTGTTGCATAGAAGCCATTACAGATCTCTACAATTGTGAGTGTATCATCTACTACTGGTTATGTATCCAGCATACCCTGTCTACTCACTACCTATAGTCTTTCTCTACAGCTCAACAACCCAGAGACCGCAATTCCAGTATCTGAGGGACTTCAGCCCTGCCGGGCACATCAGCTCACTACTGCCACCTCTGGTGGCTCTACTTCCTGTCTAATAAAGAACTATCTGTGTTTGTCTCCATACTGCAGCCTAGCCGGTGGTCCCTCTCAGGATACCTTCCTGGGGGCGCTGTCATCTGCCATCGGCCCAGGGATTCACCAATTTACTTTAAGTGTTCCTCCCTTACACTACTAGAGTGGTATTATACGACTGCCACTCTGTGGGAAGCCAACCCACCACAGATCATTAACTCTGCCTACAGAGTATTACAATTGTTAGCTCTTCCCCTTGGCAGGGTGATCCATAACAGATTGCTAACTCCCTGGCGGATTGCTACTCCTAGCAGCAGGGATTGATAACAGATTGTTTACTCCTCCCTCTCCAGGAGGAGATCCATAACATCAGTAGCATGGGATCTTCTTAGTGTTTGGGTAATTGCCAGGTTCTTGTGGCCTGGTTTGGCCTCTGTTGGAAACAGGATGCTGGGCTTGATGGACCCTTGGTCTGAACCAGCATGGCAATTTCTTATGTTCTTATGTTCTAAAGAAATGGGCTCAACCCACCGGGTTAAAGGTTCTCAGACGCTTCTTAGGTTTCACCAACTATTATAGGACCTTCATCAAGAATTACTCATCACTCACAGTACCGCTGACCGCTATGACCAGAAAAAGTGCCAACGCGGCTAATTGGTCTCCCAAAGCGATTACTGCATTCCAAAAGCTGAAGGATGCCTTTTCAACTAAGCCTTGCCTTTGACATCCAGACCCCACAAAACCTTTCATCGTGGAGGTCGACGCCTCAGACCTTGGCACAGGGGCAGTACTAAGCCAGGTGGATGATTCTAAGGTCCCACATCCTTGCTCATTTTTCTCACGTAGCTTTTCTCCTGCCGAGAGAAATTACGGAGTTGGAGACAAGGAACATCTGGCTATAAAGCTGGCGTTCGAAGAATGGCACCCTTGGCTTGAGGGAGCGCAACATCAAATAACAGTCTTCACAGACCATAAGACCTTGGAGTATCTTGGCCACACACAGCGCCTGAACCATAGACAAGCAAGATGGTCGCTGTTTTTCAACAGATTCAACTTTGTGCTCAAGTATTGTCCAGGAGACAAGAATATCAGAGCTGATGCTCTTTCACGCTCCTTCCTCTCCGAGGACATGCCCGAAGAGCTGCAACACATCATTGACCCCAAGAAGGTCATATTGGCAGCTACCCATTCGGTGCCTGCAGGAAAGACAATCGTACCCAAGAACCTCAGAAAAAGGCCATTGGCTTGGGCCCATGACTCCAAACTCTCAGGACACCCTAGGCAACGAAGAACATTGTCAAAATTGTTTATTGGTGGCCCACCAAGAAAGAGGACACATTCGCCTATGTCGCTTCCTGCACTAACTGCGCTAAACAGAAGATGCTGCCAGGACATTGATGGGGTCTCCTCCAACCTTTGCCGGTCCCTGAAGAACCAAGGAACCATATTGCCACTGACTTTGTGGTAGATTTACCATCATCAGGAGGGAACAACACCATCTGGGTAAACGTTGACAGGTTCTCGAAGATGGCACATTTCGTGGCTATCCCAGGCTTACCCACCAAAATGGAGCTTGGCCGATTATTCATCAAGCACATCTTCCACCTGCATGGCTTGCCTAAGCACATAGTCTCCGATCGTGGAGTAGGGTTCACAGCTAACTTCTGGAAGGCATTATGCAAGAAGTTCGATATAGCCCTCAACTTCACATCGGTATATCATCCTCAGTCCAACAGCCAAACAGAAAGGATGAACAGGACACTCAAACAGTTCATACGTGCCTAGGTGAACACCCGACAGAATGATTGGAGTGAACTGTTGCCATGGGCAGAATTTTCCATAAACTCTCATCCAGCAACATCCACTGGATCAACACCATTTGAAGTGGTCTACGGACGACTACCATTACCACCACTGCCACTTCCATTATCAGTGTCATCCCTAGCAGCACAAACAACTGCTACTGATATCCATCAACTCTGGACTCAGACTAAAGAGATGCTATTGAAAGCAGGAACATGAGCCAAGAAAGGATATGATGCTCATCATCATATCCTTTCTTGGCTCCAGACTTCAAACATCATCCAAACTTCAAACATCATCCAAACTTCAAACATCATCCAAACTTCAAACATCATTCAAACTTCAAACATCATCCAGACTTCAAACATCAGAATATCCTTTCTTGGCTCCAGACTTCAAACCTGGTGACAAGGTCTGGCTCTCAATGAAGCATTTAAGACTCAAACTTCCTTCAGCTCGATTCGCTCCTCGCTACGTTGGACCATTTCCCATCCTCCGATGACTGGGCAACCTCACCTACAGTCTGAAGCTACCTTCTACTCTAAAGATCCACAATGCATTCCACGTCTCACTATTAAAACCAGTGAAACTCAGTGAGTTTTCCAACAAGATACCCGACTCTACTCCAGTAGATGCAGAAGAAGACATTGAATATAAAGTTGACACAGTTCTCGATGTAAGAAAATGAGGCAGAGTATGGGAATACCTCCTGTCATGGGATGGTTATGGCCCAGAAGACAACTCCTGGACTCCTATGTCCAATATCTTGGATAAGAAGATGCTACAGGATTTCCATCATCAATATCCGAAGAAACCTAGACCTGGTAGGTCATTGCGTGGACGCCCTTTGAAGGGGGGGTACTGTTGCATCCGTTGGTCTTCGACGGATTCGCCCCGCTTGTTGCACCCCTATCTCGGCTCCTCCTGCTTACCTGGGCAAGATGGCTACCGCAGTGAGTCAAGCCGACTTCTCTGGCATCCCCGGAACAGATATGGTGCAGCCATATGCCATTGCTCCTCCCAGGTACCTGCTAAGGTGCGCTCGCGCGTGCAACCCACGTCTAAGTATGCCCAGTGGCGTGAACCTCTTGGGCGTTCCCTCATTTGATGTCACGCCCATCCGGGTATATCTACTTCTCAAGATTGCTAGCTCATTGCGTTGGCAAAGGCTCGAATAGTCTGACTGTTCCTGTCTGCGCTACTCTGCCGCTTCCCTGCTGCCTGCAGGAAGCTCTCATTCTGCCTTCGGGGTTTGACTACTAACTTGGGTACCCGCTCCTCGGGGGCCCTCTGTTCTATTTTCAGGTGCCATTCAGGGATCAGGCACTCGCTTCACGAGGTCCTGCTCTCCCGGCCTCAGTGCCTGTACCATCTACGACTATCTGGTGGAATTGCATCCATAACAGCTAACACTGAGTGAGTACATTAACATCTCATCTGTCTCATCCACAGTAGTTCCTGCTGCGGAACCTCCTGACATCATCTTGGAGAGAAGGGCTCCCTCTGCCGAGGTCCCTGAGACTACAACTCACCACTGCCACCTGGTGGCTACTTCAAGCTGTACGAATAAAGACTTAAATCATCGTGTTTTGTGTATAGAGTCTAGCCCAGTGCTGTGGATCCTTGTGGGGCTCCTCCCCAAGGGCATGATCATCTCCACAGCACCCAAGGATCCACAAAAACACATATAATAACAACACTCACAGGACTAGCAGGATGGTAGTCCTCACATATGGGTGACATCATCAGGATAGAGCCCAATCACGGAAAACATTTGTCAAAGTTTCTAGAAATTTGACTGGCACCTATTGGGCATGCCCAGCATAGCAGCAACCCTGCATCCAGCAGGGGTCCCCCTTCAGTCTTCTTTTTTCCATGCAGCAGTAGCCATGCGGGTTAAGGAGCTCTTCAGATATTCCTGACAGGAATTTTCCTCACAGAACTTCTTCAAGAAAATTTCAACATTTTTACCCCACAAGCTTCCCCCTATCGATAACTTTACTCCGCGGTCGAACGGTAAGTTTTTTACCTGCTTGCGGTCGATTCCCATCGAGTTTTTCCCTCACGGCCTATTGGCCATCAACCGCACCATGGCTAAATTTTGTCGAGACCATGGCGTTGGGTTTCCGTCGGTGCCCCGACTGCACCTGTACAATGTTCATCACTGACCCTCATACAGTCTGCATGATGTGTTTGGGTTCCGATCATGATGTCCTAACTTGCACCAAATGTGCCCAAATGACACCAAAAGGTCGCAAGGCTTGGCTGGAGAAGATGGAACTTCTCTTTTGGTCTAAAACCCCGACTCCATTGATAGTTTTGACATCGTCCGAACCAGTGCCGTCTACGTCGTGCCAGCACTGTGAAATAGCTGCTGCCCGACCGGCTTTGACGACTCCGCGGTTGTCGACTCCTTCTGTCTCTCCGCGGGAAAAGGACCAGGGAGACCATCTTGAAAAACGTCGACACCGCCATCGAAAAGCTCAGGCCACTGATACAAGCAAGCCCTTGGCATCAACGTTGTCTGAGCCACCGACAAAGAAATCCTGTCCAGAAAAGGCCCCATCCTCTTCTGTGTCTGGGTCACCGAGGCGTTCCCCACCTGGACAGGTGCCGGGAGACGCGACTCCACTGTCACCGGTGGACCCTCCAACTACGCCAGTGCTGCCTCCTACTCCAGAACTGGGGCTCCACACTTCAGGTTTCCACGAGGAATTGGATAGGATGATCCAAGAGCCCATCGTAAAAGCACTCCAGAGGTTCAAACCTCCATCGATACCGGTGCCGGTTCCTGAAATGGTCACCGACCCGATACCATTGGCTCTTGCACTG
The DNA here is from genome assembly GCF_901001135.1 of Rhinatrema bivittatum. Taxonomy (NCBI): domain Eukaryota; kingdom Metazoa; phylum Chordata; class Amphibia; order Gymnophiona; family Rhinatrematidae; genus Rhinatrema; species Rhinatrema bivittatum. The sequence goes on along the minus strand of NC_042618.1, from coordinate 316,197,717 downwards.
CTACTGGCCAGAATGGATGCTTTAATCAGTGCCTTTCCACCGGTGGATCCGAGGGAACCGGTGACCCTGATTCCTTCCAAACCGATACCCTTATTGTCAGATGAAGAAGAAACGCCGATCTCCATTCCATCGATGCCTTCGATTCCTCCATCAATGCATTTGGTGCCACCTCTGATTCCTTCGATGCCTTTGGTGCCACCTCCAATACCATCGATGCCTTCAGTGCCTAGGCCTGGACCTTCAGGATTAGCACCGTTTCTCCCATCTGATGATCCCATGGGAGCTGTTGTTGAGCCTTATGATCCCTGGACCAATGACACGTCCCAGGACACTGATGATCTACCTTCACAGCCCTCCTGATGAAAGAAGACATTCTCCTCCAGAAGACTTGTCTTTCATTAATTTTATAAAGGAGATGTCTGAAACAATTCCATTTCAGCTTCAGACAGAAGAGGACTACAGGCACAAAATGCTGGAAGTACTCCAGTTCATTGATGCTCCTAAGGAAATCATGTCTATTCCAGTACATGAGATCCTTATTGATCTATTGAAAATAAATTTGGAGCATCCAGATTCTGTACCACCTGTCAATCACAAGACAGATGCTACTTATTTAGTATAGTCTGCTCCTGGTTTTCAATGATCTCAGCTAAATCATCACTCAGTGGTTGTGGAGTCAGCCCAGAAAAGAGCAAGACAGTCCAAACCTCATTCTTCTATACCACCAGGAAAAGAACAAAGGTCCCTGGATGCATTGGGCAGACGTGTTTTTTATGGTTCAAAGCTAATTTCTCGCATTGCTTCCTACCAATTATACATGACACAGTACAATAGGGACCTGTTCAAAAAGATCCAAGATTTTTCTGAAACTCTACCGGAACAGTTTCAAGACCAGCTTCATACCCTTGCTCAAAAAGGTCTAGATGCTGGCAAGCATGAGGTCCGTGTTGCATACGACATCTTTGACACTGCCTCTAGAGTCTCTGCAGCAGGAATAAGTGCAAGAAGATGGGTCTGGCTCAAGTCTTCAGACCTCAGACCAGAAGTACAGGATAGGTTAGCTGAATTACCCTGTGCTGGGGATAATCTTTTCGGAGAAAAGATTCAAGAAACAGTGGTGCAGCTCAAGGACCACCATGAGACTCTCCGCCAACTCTCCTTAATACCTTCTGATTAATCTTCCTCTTCCAAAAGGTCTTTCAGAAGAGATTCCAAGAGGCCAGCATATAAACCAAGGAGATATTACCCTCCAGCTTCCAGAGGTCGTCCCTCCAGGCCTTACCAAAATGGCCAATCCAGACAACCTCGGACCCAAAAGACACAGCCAGCCCCTCAGCCGGACCCAGCGTCCGGATTTTGACTCCTTCCTGGAGAGCAGTGCCCAGCCTCCTCTCCCTTACATACCAGTAGGAGGTCGATTGTGCCACTTCACCAGCATGTGGCACATGATCACAACAGATCAGTGGGTACTAGCTGTAGTGACCCAAGGTTACCACCTCAACTTCTTCCCCATTCCACCGGATTCCCCACCTCGGCTGACGTGGGGTACATCTGACCACTCTCACTTTCTCGATCAGGAAGTTTCCATCCTCCTCGCATCCCGTGCAATACAACCAGTATCCTTCTCCCAGCAAGGCCAGGGATTCTATTCCTGGTATTTTCTAATCCCAAAAAAGTCAGATGGTGTTCACCCAATACTGGACCTTCGCGCCTTAAACAAATACCTAGAAAGAGAAACGTTCAAGATGGTGACCTTGGGTTCTCTACTTCCCCTTCTGCAAAGGGAAGACTGGCTCTGCTCTCTAGACCTCCAGGATGTTTACACGCACATCTCAATCACTCCGTCACATCGCAGATTCCTGCGGTTCCTAGTAGGCCCAAAGCACTTCCAGTATCGAGTGTTGCTATTCGGCCTAGCATCTGCCCCATGAGTCTTCACCAAGTGTTTCGTTGTGGTAGCAGCCTATCTCAGGACTCAAGGTGTCCACGTATACCCCTATCTTGACGATTGGTTGATCAGGGCTCCCACTCATCAAACTGCGCTGACATCCCTAAGTCTCACTTTGCATATCCTGATCCCCCTAGGGTTCCTCATAAACTACCCGAAATCCAGGCTAGTTCCATCTCAAACCCTATCATTCTTAGGGGCCGACGTGGACACTTTAAAAGCGAAAGCCTTCCTACCCCAGGATTGGGCTTTCACTCTCGCTTCTCTGGCCCATCAACTGCAGTCTCGGCAACACTCAACTGCACGTCATTTTCTGATCTTACTGGGTCAAATGGCCTCCTCGGTACATGTCACTCCGAAGGCCCGTCTTGCCATGAGAGTCATGCAGTGGACTCTAAAATCTCAGTGGATTCAGTCTTCTCAGCCAATGTACACCATTGTCCACATCACCAACTAGCTCCGCTTATCACTGGCTTGGTAGATAAACCAATCCAACCTTCTTCAAGGCCTTACATTACAGGTTTCAGAACCTCAAATAACCTTGACAACAGACGCCTCCAACGTCGGCTGGGGTGCACATGTTGCAAATCTGCAAACTCAGGGCATCTGGTCTCCAGAGGAAGCCAAATACCAGATAAATTTCCTAGAGTTTCGTGCAATCAGATATGCTCTCAGGGTCTTTCAGGATTACCTCACCAACAAGGTCATCCTGATTCAAACCGACAACCAGGTGGCCATGTGGTACATCAACAAGCAAGGGGGAACAGGCTCCTACCTCCTGTGTCAAGAAGCGGCACAGATATGGGTGGAGGCCCTTTCCCACTCGATGTGCCTCAGGGGCACCTACTTGCAAGGAGTGGACAATGTGTTGGCAGACAAGCTGAGTTGCATTTTTCAACCGCACGAGTGGTCCCTCAACCCCACAGTAGTGGACTCAATATTCCAACATTGGGGTTACCCTCACATAGGCCTCTTTGCGTCAATCCACAACCGCAAAGTAGGAAACTTCTGCTCTCTCACTCGCAGCCAACACGTGCAGCCAAGAGACGCTTTCTCCCTCTCGTGGACCAGCGGTCTCCTTTATGCCTACCCTCCACTTCCACTCATTTCAAAGACTCTCATGAAGTTACAAAAGGACAGGGGATTGATGATTCTGATAGCCCCTCACTGGCCACACCAGGTGTGGTTTCCAATACTTCAGAGCCTATCAATTCACCGGCATATTCCTCTGGAGAAGGACCTGCTTCTGATCACTCAGAACAACAGATGCTTTCGTCACCCCAACCTTCAGGCCCTATCTCTAACTGCCTGCCTCCAGGCCCTATCTCTGACTGCCTCTTAACCTTTCAGAGCCGGTTTCCCGTGTCCTGGTAGCTTCTCGAAAGCCTTCCACAAGAAAGTCTTATCGCTATAAATGGAACAGGTTTACGGTATGGTGTACTTCCATGTCCATTGACCCCTTCACGTTCCACAGCAAAGTTTCTTGACTATCTCTGGCACCTGTCAGAGTCAGGCTTGAAAACGTCCTCTATCAGGGTGCATGTCAGTGTGGTGGCCACCTTCCATAAAGGTGTCGGGGATGTCTCCATATCGGTACAACCCCTGGTAACATGCTTTTTGAGGGGCTTGCTGCACCTAAAACCTCCATTGCGCCCTCCGGCCCCTTCTTGGGACCTTAACATGGTTTTGGGGTGGCTCATGAAACCACCGTTTGAGCCTCTCCAATCCTGCGATGTCCGCTATCTCACCTGGAAGGTGATTTTTCTTCTGGCGATCACATCCGCTCGCAGAGTTAGTGAGTTACAGGCATTAGTAACCTACCCGCCTTACACTAAATTTCTGCATGACAGGGTAGTACTCCACACTCACCCTAGGTTTCTGCCTAAGGTAGTATTGGAGTTTCATATTAATCAATCCATTATACTACCCACTTTCTTTCCCAGGACCCATTCAAATCCAGGAGAACAGGCTCTGCATACTCTCGACTAAATGTGCTCTAGCTTTCTACCTAGACTGTACAGCCACCCACAAAAAGTCCACTCAATTGTTTGTCTATTTTAATACCATCAAATTGGGTAAACCTGTGGGAAAGCAGACCCTCTCCTCCTGGTTAGCGGACTGTATTTCCTTTTGCTATCAGCAGGCAGGCATTCCGGTCCAAGACCGTGTCAAAGCTCTATCAGGCAGTGGCGTAGCCACGGGTGGGCCTGGGTGGGCAGGTGCCCACCCAACTTAGACCCAGGCCCACCCAACTGGCACTGGAACTGCAAGGCTGTCGCGGGATCCCATCCCCGCGACAGCGAACAAGAGAACCCACGCCTCGCGCGCCATCACGGCACACATGGGGAAGCGCTGCTGCGGCCGTATGGCCAACCGGTCTTCCTGTTGAGGGGGGGGGAGCGGAAGCGCCGCGCGCAGCTTCCGCTTCCTCCCCCCAAAGCAGGAAGATCAGCTGGCCTCTCCTGCTGCCACCCGTTCTCCTGCTATCTTCGGCCAAACGGCCCGCCGAACTTCCTGTTTGGGGGTGGGGGAGCGGAAGCGCCGCGCACAGCTTCCGCTTTCTCCCCCAAAGCAGGAAGATCAGCTGCCTCTCCTGCTGCCACCGGCCTCCTGCTATCTTCGGGCGTCGGGCCGTACTGCCCGCCGATCTTCCTGCTTGGGGGGGGAGGGAGGAAGCGGACGTTGTGCGCTGCGCTTCCGCTCCCCCCCCCGACAGGAAGTTCGGCGGACCGTATGGCCCGACGCCCGAAGATAGCAGGAGTCCGGTGGCAGCAGGAGAGGCAGCTGATCTTCCTGCTTTGGGGGGAGGAAGCGAAAGCTGTGCACGTGCTTGAATGTGTATGTGTGGATGAGAATGGGAGTGTGTGTGTGTGTGTGTGTGGGTGAAAACTGGAGCCTGAGTGTTTATGTGGGTGAGAATGGAAGCTTGAATATGTGGGTGAATGGGAGCTCGAATGTGTGTATGTGTGGTTGAGAATGGGAGCCTGGGTTTGTGTGTGTGGGTGAGAATGGAAGCTTGAATATGTGGGTGAATGGGAGCTTGAATGTGTGTATGTGTGGGTGAGAATGGGAGCCTGGGTTTGTGGGTGGGTGAGAATGGGAGCTTGAATGTGTGTATATATGGGTGAGAATGAGAGCCTGGGTTTGTGTGGGTGGGTGAGAATGGAAGCTTAAATTTGTGGATAAGAATGGGTGCTTGAATGTGTGTATGTGTGGGTGAGAATAGGACCTTAAATGTGTATATGTATGGATGAGAATGGGAGCTTGAATATGTGTGGGTGAGGCTGGGAGCATGGGTTTGTGGGTGAGAATGGGAGTCTGGGTTTATGTGTGTGGGTGAGAATGGGTGCCTGGATGTGCGTCTGTGTGTGCATAAGAATATAAGCCTGGGGAGGGGTGAGAAAGTGAGAACTTGTATGTGTGTCTGCAGAGAATGTGAGCTTGTGGGGGGGGGGGGGAGAGCCTATGAGAGTGAGAGCTTGAGTGTGTGAGAGGGAGTCTGTGAGAGAAAGCGTGTATGTGTGTGTGTGGAAGGGAAGAAGACAGTAATAGAAGAAAGACACTGAAAAGGAATTAGGAAATGAGCTATAAGGGAAAAAATGGGGAAAAGAGACCAGGACCAACTGATTAGAAAAATACAAAGATCAGACAACAAAGGTAAAAATATATATCTATATTTTGAGATGTTAGCAATTTAAATATAAGCAACACAACCGCTCTCTCAAAATTTATGGACAGGTAGGAGCCGTGTATAAAATCGTAATAATAAGAAGTCTAAAGTACCACAAATCACCGTGAATTATGTTTGTATCATTAAGTAAACCTCATACTTAGGCGTAGATGTGAATGCTATGCTGCATAATTTGGCATTATTTATCAGTAAAAAAACAACTAGTAGACCTGTATGCCTACAGCCCACCCATGTTAACCTTGTGCCCACCCAAAAAATCAATTCTGGCTACGCCACTGCTATCAGGGCCATGGCAACCTCAGTAGCGCACCTCCGCTCGGTGCCATTAACTGACATTTGTAAAACTGCTACTTGGAGCTCTCTCCATACCTTTGCAGCCCATTATTGCTTAGATAAGGCTGGCAGACAAGATTCCATCTTCGGCCAGTCTGTCCTACACAATTTATTTGCCAATTAATGTGCCATCAGCCTTCCACCGACCCATCAGGGTTCAGGATGCCCTTTTAACCAAATTTTCATCCCAGTTGTTGTGCCTGTTGCACATCTATGGGTACATTTTGTGCATTGCTCGGGCATCCTCAGCTCGGTACTCACCCATATGTGAGGACTACCATCCTGCTTGTCCTGTGAGAAAGCAGAGTTGCTTACCTATAACAGGTGTTCTCACAGGACAGCAGGATGTTCGTCCTCATGAAACCCGTCTGCCACCCCGCGGTGTTGGGTTTGTTACGTTTTCTTATTTTCGCATGTATTTTTACAATAAGACGAGACAGAAGGGGGACCCCAGTAGGTACCAGTCAAAGTTCTAGAAACTTTGCCAAAAGTTGTCCATGATTAGGCTCCATCCTGATGATGTCACCCATATGTGAGGACTAACATCCTGCTGTCCTGTAAGAACACCTGTTACAGGTAAGCAACTCTGCTTTTTCTTCATTCCCTCTTGCCGTTGAAGCAGTGAGCTATGCTGGATATGCATTTCAAGTGAAGTATCAGGCTTAATTGGTTTGGGGTAGTAACCGCTGCAACAAGCAAGCTACTCCCACGCTTATTTGTTTACCTAGACTGTGCAATTCAGTCCTTGTCGGTTGTTGTCTGAATATAATCCTTTTATCTTCATTCCCCCCTGCCGTTGAAGCAGAGATCAACGCTGGATATGCATTGAAGTGAAGTATCAAACTTAATTGTTTGGGGTAGTAACCACCGCAACAAGCAAGCTACTCCCACGCTTATTTGTTTACCCAGACTGTGCAGTCTTGTTGGTTGCTGCCTGAATGCAAATCCTCTTTTCCACATTTCCTCTTACCATTGAAGCATAGAACAATATTGGAGTCGCATTAACCGTGTGAACGTGTACTGAATAAGGGTATTAATCACCAGGTTGTAGCCGTCATTCCCGCAAGCCACCCCCATGCCTCTTCATTCCCAACCTCTAGGCTTTATGGATCCACAGTGTTTATCCCATGCCCCTTTGAAATCCTTCACAGTTTTGGTCTTCACCACTTCCTCCGGTAGGGCATTCCAGGCATCCACCACCCTCTCTGTGAAGAAATACTTCCTGACATTGGTTCTGAGTCTTCCTCCCTGGAGTTTTAAATTGTGACCCCTGGTTCTGCTGATTTTTTTCCAGTGGAAAAGGTTTGTCATTGACTTTGGATCATTAAAACCTTTCAAGTATCTGAATGTCTGCAGCATATCACCCCTGCTCCTCCTTTCCTCAGGGTATACATATTTAGATTCTTCAATCTCTCCTCATAAGTCATTCGATGAAGACCATCCACCTTTTTGGTCACCCTTCTCTGGACCGCCTCCATCCTGTCTCTGTCCCATCGGAGACACTGTCTCCAGAACTGAGCACAGTACTCCAGGTGAGGCCTCACCAATGATCTGTACAAGGGGATCATCACTTCCATTTTCTTACTCAATATTCCTCTCTCTATGCAGCCCAGCATTCTTTTAGCTTTAGCTATCACCTTGTCACATTGTTTCACCGACTTCAGATCGTTAGACACTATGACCCCAAGGTCTCTCTCCTGATCCGTGCACATCAGCCCTTCACCCCCCATCGAATACATTTCTTTCAGATTTCCACACCCCATATGCATGACTCTGCACTTCTTGGCATTGAATCTCAGCTGCCATATCTTCGACCAGCTTCCTTAAATCCCATATCATTCTCTCCACTCCTTCCGGCGTGTCCACTCTGTTGCAGATCTTAGTATCATCCGCAAATAGACAAAACTTACCTTCTATCCCGTCTGCAATGTCACTCACAAAGATATTGAACAGGACCGGTCCCAATACTGACCCTTGCAGCACTCCACTCATCACCACTCTCTCTTTAGAGTAAGTTCCATTTACCATCACCCATTGTCTTCTGTCCTTCAACCAGTTTGCTATCCAGGCCACCATCTTGACACTCACTCCCAAGCTTCTCGTTTTATTCATAAGCCTCCTGTGTGGGACCGTATCAAAAGCTTTGCTAAAATCCAAATAGATGACATCTAGCGCTCTTCCTTGATCCAATTCCTTAGTCACCCAATCAAAAAAGTCGACCAGATTCATCTGGCAGGACCTTCCCTTGGTGAAACCATGCTGCCTCTGGTCCATCAATTCTGCTGCTTGTAGATAGTTCACTATTCTTTCCTTTAGCAATGACTCCATTACTTTTCCCACCACCGAGGTGAGGCTAACCGGCCTGTAGTTTCCAGCCTCCTCTCTGCTCCCACTCTTGTGAAGCGGGACCAATGTCACTCTTCTCTAATCACTCGGCACCACTCCTGATTCCAGGGATCTATTGAACAGGTCACGCAGCAGAGCCACCAGCACATCTCTGAGCTCCCTCAGTATCCTGGGAGGAACCTCATCAGGCCCCATGGCTTTGTCCACTTTCAGTTTTCCTAGCTCTTCCCTTACATTCTCTTCCGTAAACAGAGTTTCATCCATTCCACTCCCCTGCAGTTTCTTGTTAACTAGCGACAGTCCTTCTCTGGTGTCTTCTTTAGTGAACACCGAACTGAAGTATTTGTTTAATATTTCTGCCATTTCTTCATCTGTCTCCACCCATTGATCCTTTTCACCTTTCAATTTCAGTATACCACTTTGGACTTTTCTCCTTTCACTGATGTATCTGAAAAATGTTTTGTCACCTTGCTTTACCTCTTTGGCAATCCTTTCTTCCGCTTGACTTTTTGCTTTCTTGATTACTTTCTTCGTCTCTTTCTTCATCTTAATAGTAAGGAATTGTAAGATGTATGGTGCACACTACTGGTCCTCTTCTGTTGCAAGGGTTCTGGGGTCTATGGAACCTGGATCTGTAATGCCGGAAGCCTAGATTCACTCACAGTGGAGTCCTCTCCCAGGAATTGCTAGGTAGGATTTGCAGATGACCCTTCTGGTCCTCTTCTGCTGCAAGGGGTGCGGGGCCTCAATTTTTTAGAGATTTTAATTTCTGCATATGTGTTACTTCTGACCTTTGTTCCATATGCCACTGGATTTAATTTATTTACTTTGTGACCATCCTATTTAATTTGTATTTATTCAGTTACTACTAGTTAAATAACAGGTATATACTAAAGTATTACAATTTAAGCATATGAAAGAGGTCAGTCTTTTGTAAAGGCATTAACTGTTGAACAAGAATTTACACCCAGAACTACTTTTAGGGATTTATTTATTTATTTATTTGAAATCTTTTCTATACTGTCGTTAAGTTATTTACCATCACAATGGTTTACAAAAAGGCACATAAAGTAATAGTACCTGTTTAAAATAGATAACACATTATAGACGTGCCAACAATGAGCGGTAACAGGGTTCTTTTAATATAAAACTATTTGTTGAATTTTGTTTGTATGTAGGTTGAAAAGTCTATTTAGCAGTTCATATATAAGGTTAACATTCTAAGGTGTCTTTTATGGTGGTGAAGAAAAAAGAAAAAAACGAAAAACTATCTGCTTGGTGCTGAGTTACGAGCTTATTTGCTTTCTCCGTTCTCTTCATAAAAAGCCTGTTTAAAAAGCCAAGTTTCTAGACTTACTTTGAAAAGTTTGAAATTTCTCTGTAGTCACATCCACAGTTCACAGATAATAGTGACTCTTAAAAAAGACCCCTGTCACGAGTTGTCATGTCCCTCCTTGACATGCCCTGAAAATTTGATGTAGATAGCATGCTAAACACAAAAGTTATTAGCGACACACATAAGCTTTCTTTCCCTTCAGAAAGTAGAATAAAAAATATAAAATGGATGGTTAGTTGGTTCCCCCTGGACCATTAGATGTTACCCAAAACAATAGAGCCAGATTTTAATAAAATACAGAAAGTTGGGACAAAAATAGGACACAAGGATTGCATCACAGAGACAAGGAAGGCAATTAATCAAACAGTTCAGTCTTTGCCAAAACAGAAAGGTACATGCATGCATTTTGGATATATGGTAGCACGTGCAGGATAACAGTTGAATTAGCACACATTTGAAACCCGCAAGCAGTAGCAACAATCACCTTCACTGCAGCCTTAAGCAAAATAATAAGGAACTGATACAATCTGCTCCCATGCAGAATCAGCCTGCGCCAGCATCTCTTTGATAGAAAGAGAAGAGTTCAACCTTGCATAGTGAGATGGACAGCTCTAAGGACTGCCAAAGAACTACAAGCAGAAAGCCTATGCGTGTTGCAAAGAAAGACACAGCTGCCTCCAATTAGGAACCACAGGCAGGAAAACGAGTGAGTGGGGTCTCCCTAAATAAATCCCAGCAGCTGGAGAGCAGGGACCAGGGACAGAGCAGCAGAAGTTATGTTGCTGGATCTCTCCCTGGGTGTACTAAAGCTATTGCAAAGTAAACCCTGCTGGGACTTAAAATTTGTGATGTAAATTACTGAGTTTAATACTGTTGGAAGTTCAATTGCTAGCTACTTGCCTCATGGCAGCTTATATTGACTCTATATGCTGGCTGCTTTGCAGCCTGCTAAGACTGTCCCTGTGGGGTAGCCTTAGTGAACACTGAGCAAGGAAAGGCTGACTTACTTCAATGGAGAACTGGACATACTGAAAAGTCTCTGAATGTAAGCCTATCCATAGCCATAAAGAAAGGGCAACCTTCAGAGTAAGTGACCATATCATCTATGGTGCAACGAGGTAACTCTTGCCCCCGTGTGTTCCATACCAATACCTTTACAGTAGATGGCTTTGGGCATAATTTTTTTCACTTAAATCAAATCATTTTATCAAATCTCTCTTTATGTTTACATTTCAATAAGACTAAGCTGTCTTTTTCTCCTTCTCCTGTTTTGTCTTCTGATCATGGGGATTTTTTGTTTTCCTATGGTTATACAAACATCAGGGTTCTTGAAGAGGCTAGATCCTCAGGTACCAAAGCTGCCATTATTCAATATCAGTACTGTTAGGTCAGACACATTGAGGTCCATTTTCAGCCACGGAGCAGCTAGTTAAGTTAGCCAGATATACCTATTTGGCTAACTTAACCAGGATATTCAGTGCAATGGCTGCACCACTAAATATACATAGCTATCTTAATGTTAGCCAGATAAGTATACTTGGCTAACTTTACGATGGCCCTACAGTGCGACCACAGTTAGCCACATAGGTTAAGTGGCTAACTCCAAATATCGGAGTTAGCCGCATAACTTATGTAGTTAACTCTGGCCACCCTGAAACGCCTCCCGCCCGCCCCTGAATTATGCGGCTTCAAATATTGCTGCTTTGCCATTTCAAATGGATATCTTTTCAGTTATTCGACTAAATGGCTTCTGAATATCGGCCTCAGAGTTAGAAAATCAACTCCAAGCTTCCCAAGCAAATTTTCTATTCTCAACATGATGGAGACTCGGTCTTGGGATGGCCAGAGAAAACGCTGTAAGGATGTCCTTAAGTGTAATTTCATAAAGTGCAAAACTGACCCAACATCATTGGAGCAGTTGGCATTTAAACATTCATCATGGAATTCTAGTGTTACGATGGTGCCCGGTTTCAGCAAGGCATTTGTCACTTTTGTCACTGTTCTACATAGGCAGCTTATAAGCAAACTGAATGCCCTTTCTATTGTTCCTAAAGTGACTGGGTTAGAAATTGGTTGAGTGGGGAATAAGGGGGTGCAATTCCTCCCTCTTAAACAGCCGGACTACACGGGGATTGTCCCCCTCCGCACTAGGTCTACCGGATCCGTCGCCCGTATCTACGTCTGAAGGGACCTCACCCTGATCTGCAGCGGTGTCCCTCGGGGGCAGAGTGGAGTCATTCCCCTACTGGTCGACTGCACCCGCTAGATCCTCCTGAGCCAAAGTTGACCTTCAGTTCGCAGATGGCGACGCTTGGAAACTCCCACGCTCCCATCCTGGGCTCTGCGCTTCGCAAGCTTCCAAGCCAGAAATGCTTCATGCATGAGCAGCAGAAATTCCAGTGAAAATCCCCCCGGTCCTGTCTTGTCACTGCTAGAATCAGTGTCCGTGTTTCTCAATTCCTCCGGTCTTGGAGTCTGTGCAGTGGGGGACAGTGGGGGAGGGTCATCCTGGGAGACCTTTTCCACAGGGTGCACAGTAGGGGTTGGGCTCCTTCCGTTAGACCCAGCCGCCGAGCCTGACCTGCGTGCAGACTTATTAGATTTGGTCCTCTTGTCTGCAGCCCCTTCCCCATCCAGTGCACATTTTGTGCACAGTGACAGGGGGACTAAATAAAATGACCATACCCCGCAAGCCTTACAGGATTCCACCAGAGGAGTTTCTGCCATGCTCCTCCTGCAAAAAAGGGCATATAACTCTACCCCCCAGAAGAAAACAGGTGATGCCACCCAGCCCTGGTGACTCCCACCAAAAATGCAGCAAAAATCGGCCCCAGGAATGCTGAGGAGCCACGTGGGAGGTCGAAAAAGAAAAAAACAAAATGGCCACCATGGTAAAAATAGCTCCGGAGCTGGTGGTAAAAGTGAGGCAGGGAGCCTAAAAACATCCTTGGAAGTTCTTACCAGGGCCGAAACACTCTCCCCTCCTCTGCACCACCGGGCAGACTGATTTACCCCGGGAGCCACGTTGAACAGGGAACTTGGAGCTGTTTTTTTTACACAAAAACTTTAATTTCTAGTAACAGAAAAAAATAAAGCCTAAGCTAAGAATAATAGAAAAAAATAATAGAAAAAAACCCCAAAGGGGATACTTCCCTGTACCGCAGACACTGAGGGGGAGCCTTCGGGTCGCTGAGGGAGCCAATCGCCTGGCTATCTGAGTGTTGCGTCCATCGCTGCTCGACACCCTCTCTCCGCCCTCTCTACCTTTGTGGTGACTCCCTCTGGGTCTGATGGACGTTTGCTGCCGCGGCGTCTCCATGCTGTCTCCTTCCGGCGTCCCCGGACCGGCACAGCGTTGCGGATCCGCCATGTTCCTGATGACGTAGCGCGCGCGCACGCGTGCTCCCATTGATGTATCAGCAAGGGCGCGAACCTCAGGGGCGACCCCCAAGATGACGTTATCTGCTTCCAATATAAAAGGTCTCAATATTCGCTAATGATTTGAGTTAGCAAGGGGGATTGATTGCGGGGATTCATCTGGACCCACTTCTCTCTACGCTACTCTGCTTCCTCGGACTTACCAGGGGTACCCGCTCCTCAGGGGCCTCGCTCTCTTTTCTTTATTTCAGATTGCAGATAGGAACCGGTACTAACTCCTCGAGGGCCCATGTTCCTGAACACACTAAAGATTCTCTACTGCCTGGAAGCTATTACAGATACAGACATTGTGAGTTACCATCGCTCTCTCAGAGCTTTGCCTGGAACCAGGTACTCGCTCCTCGAGGGCCTAACCCTTTCCAGCTACTGAGCTTTCTCAAGACCTTATGTGAGTTATCATCTAAGTACTGGCTATGTATACAGCATACCCTGTCTACTCACTATTTATAGTTTCTCTACAGCTCAGCAACCCTGGGATCATGGTTCCAGTACCTGAGGGACTTCAGCCCTGCCGGGCATATCAGTTCACTACTGCCACCTCTGGTGGTTCTACTAACCTGTCTAATAAAAGAATTATCTGTGTCTGTCTCCATACCCAAGCCTAGCCTGTGGTCCCTCTCAGGATATCCTCCTGGGGGCACTGTCATCTGCCATCGGCCCAAGGATCCACCATTCTACATTCTACTACACCTGAGTGCCCTCTCTAAGCACTCCGCTGGTAACAGATTGTTATCTACTCCCTCTACAGGAGCTGAGCATATCAGATGGCTACTTCTTATCAGATCCATTACAGATTGCTTACTCCGCTCACGGAGCATAACAGTTTGCTAACTCCTCCTTCACAGGAGACGTATTCAACAGATTGCTACTCCCATCTGCTTGCTCCATCCATCAGCATAGCAGATCACAACAGATTGCTAACTCCTCCCCTCTGGAGGAGCAGTTCCATAGCAGATTGCTAGAGATGTGCAATCGTTTATCTCGAATTAGGCAATTGCAATGAAATTGCCTAATTCGTCGTGGTTCGGGGACCCCGAAACCCAAAAAGGATTTTCCCCGAACTTCGGGGAAATTTCGTTTTTCGGGTTTGTGTGGGGAGAGGGGCACATTTTTTTTTTTTAAATTAAAAACCACCCCAAACATTAAGATTAACTACAATACAATCACCCTCCCCCATCCCGATCCCTCCCCAAGACTTACTAACATCCTTGGGGGTCCATCGGGGTCCCGGGTTCCATTTGTCCCTCCATGCCCGGTGTGCTCCTGCAAGCCGTGCTCCTCAAAATGGTGCCGAATAGCCTCTGAACTACTATGTCACATGGGCTATCGGCGCCATTGGTCAGCCCCTGTCACATGGCCATCGGCGCCATCTTGTGCTCATACCATGTGACAGGGGCTGACCAATGGCGCCGGTAGCCCCTGTGACATAGTATGGGCAAAAGGCTATCGGTGCCATTTTGATTCCTGGCATCCGACGGCACGAGTGAAGGAGATCGCTCCCGGACCCCCGCTGGACCCCCAGGGACTTTTGGCCAGCTTGGGGGGGCCTCCTGACCCCCCCCCCCCAAGGCTTGCCAATAATCCCTGGGGGTCCAGCGGGGGTCCGGGAGCGATTTTGTTGTCGGCTGCCAGGAATCAAAATGGCGCCGATAGCCTTTGCCCATACTATGTCACAGGGGCTACCGGCGCCATTGGTCAGCCCCTGTCACATGGTATGAGCACAAGATGGCGCCGATGGCCATGTGACAGGGGCTGACCAATGGCGCCGGTAGCCCCTGTGACATAGTAGTTCAGAGGCTATTCGGCACCATTTTGAGGAGCACGGCTTGCAGTAGCACACCGGGCACGGAGGGACAAATGGAACCCGGGACCCCGCTGGACCCCCAGGGATGTTAGTAAGTCTTGGGGAGGGATCGGGATGGTGGGGGGGGGGGTTGTATGCAATGTAATAAAATGAATTTAAATGCTTGGGGTGGGTTTTTTTTTAGCTTCATTTCCCGCTTCGTTTTTTGGGCCAGTTTCGGGTTTCCTCGTTTCGTTTTTCAAAAAAACTAAACGAGAAAACCCGAATTTTACCACGAAGTATACGAGCCAAAAAACGACCCGGTAGAAAAAAACGAAGCACATCTATATGCTAACTCGTCCCCTCTGGAGGAGTGATTCCTAACAGATTGTAACACAGAGGACACGGAACCACACGGGCTAGCACCGACAGGGGTAACCAACCCAGCTCTACCTGAGGGATGGCCCAGACACTGAACCTAGCATCTCAGGGTGCAAGAAAAATCCGTCTCACACAGAGCTGCAGGTATACACGACCACCATCTGCTGGAGTCAGAGAAATACTGATGAGCTGCAGGTGGCACACTTGAGATACCAGTGCCTTGAAGCTTTGCTCTCTGATTCCATCTGCTGGTGGGAGTGCATAACCCACTGGTCTGGACTGATCTGGATATGTCCAAGAATGAGATTTTTCTGTGCACAAAAGAGAAACAGGATGATCATATCTGATGATCTTAAGGTAGCCAAGCAGGTAGATAAGGTGATGGCAAAAGCCAGAAGGATGCTTGGGTGCATAGAGAGGAACAACCAGTAGGACAGGAGAGGTGATATTACATCTGCCTAAGTCTTTGGAGAGATCTCATTTGAAATACTGTCTACAATTCTGCAGATCGCGTCTTCAAAATAATATAAACCAAACAGAATCGGGACAGAGCACAGCTACACAAATGTGTGCCAAGCAGGCGTAAATAAGTGCGTGCATGCTGCGCAGGTTTCATCATACACCTGCTCATTTTCAAAGCTTCTTGCATGTGTTTATGTAGCGATACATAATAAAATGAATGTTTTCAGCCGAAAGAGTGGTAAGTATCTATATTTATATTACTGGACATCAGAGACAGCCATATATATCTGAAGGACAACTTTCAAACTGTGCACAGAAGTGTAAAGTCTGCAGGTATTTTTTACCCAAAGACTTTATGCCAATTTGCAAAGGAATAAGGTTTCCTTTGAATATTGAGTTGGAAAATGTTCTTACAGGTCTGCACCTGATATTTATGTAGATGCTTTTTCCTTTGAAATACACAAGCATATTATTTAAACATAAGAACATGCCATACTGGGGCAGACCAAGGGTCCATCAAGCCCAGCATCCTGTTTCCAACAGTGGCCAATCCAGACGCTTTCCCCGTTCCCTCCGAGGCCGCTCTGAAATCGGGGTGTGGGGGGGCGGTCCGGGGGCGGGGTCAGAGGCTCCAGGCACAGCGGCCATTTGCTGCTGTGCCAGGGATCGCGCACCACCAGTTGGCCAGTGCGTGCAACTTACTTCAGCCACAGGGCTGCAATAAGTTTTGAAACAAAAAAAGAAGACAAAAAAGGTAGGGGGGAAAGGGCGGGGGAGGTAGGGGAAGGGAAGAGAAAGTGGGGTGGGGGTAGGGAAGTTCCCTCCGAGGCCACACCGATCTCGGAGTGGCCTCGGAGGGAATGGGGGAAGGTAGCGCGGCTTGGAGCGGGCTCGATGCGCGCACAAGGTGCACAATTGTGCACCCCCTTGCGTGTGCTGACCCCAGATTTTAATAACATGCGCGCGCCTTTTAAAATCTACCCCTAACTGCACTAACCATATCCCCTGGCAACAAATTCGAGTTTAATTGTGCGTTGATTGAAAAAGAACTTTCTCCGATTAGTTTTAAATGTGCTACATTGTAACTTCATGGAGTGCCCCCTAATCCTTCTATTATTCGAAAGAGTAAATAACCAATTCACATTTACCCGTTCTAAACCTCTCATGATTTTAAACACTTCTATCAGCCGTCTCTTCTCCAAGCTGAACAGTCCTAACCTATTTAGTCTTTCCTTATAGGGGAGCTGTTCCATCTCCTTTATCATTTTGGTCGCTCTTCTCTGAACCTTCTCCATCACAATTATGTCTTTTTTGAGATGCAAACCAAATGTTAGGAATATTCAAGGTGCGGTCTCACCATGGAGCGATACAGAGGCATTATGACATTTTCTGTTTTATTAACCATTCCCTTCCTAATAATTCTTAACATTCGGTTTGCTTTTTTGACTGCTGCAGCACACTGTACTGACGATTTCAATGTGTTATCCACTATAATGCCTAGATCTCTTTCTGTCTAAGTACTAACCCTGCCAGACTCAGCCCCAAGGAATTACCCTATCTGTGGGTAAAATTACGTGTGTAGTGGCACTACCTGCTGCTTTTACCTGCAGATAGCGTAGGCAATTTTGAAAGATCCCATTTTCTCAGATAAAGCCCCATTTTACCTGTGGGAAAAGCTTTGAAAATTGCCTTCTATAGGTGAAATTTTGGTTACTTCTTCAATAAGTGGAAATTCCTAATACTTACTTGATTATTTCCATTCATGTTAATACTCTAATCTGGTTTGGCATTTTGTGTTGTATTACTCTATTTGTGGGTGAAAATTGTTTAAAGACAAAGTATTAACCTAGAACTCTTGGAACCTATTTTTTTGTGCTCCTACAGGGTCCACAAGGAAACAAAGATGTTCATGGAGTCGATCAGAGAACAGTCATGGAGTTCACAGAAATCTGGGCACTTCCAGCAAAGTCCAACAATACGCATTTGAAAAATCCCAAAATGTATTCAGCATAACTTAAAACAGGCAAAGAGCGCAGGGAATGCCCCAATCAATCATTCCTGGTATTCTACAAATGTTTCATAAGTTCCCTTGCCTGGTGTGCCCAGATTTCTCTGACTCTTAGGCATATGTTTTAGTCCTGGTTTGCAGTGGCTTGCAATGCGTGGCACCCTTGTTTGGCTTTTTACATTTTGGACAGCAAAGGTGCTTATAATGGGGATTTATTGTTGATGGCACACCCATTAACAGCAGGAACATAGTATTCACAGAACCTAGACATCTTGTATTGTGATCAGAACAACCTGTGTCAAGGAGCTAAAATAACTTTGAATACAAAGCTGGCAGCCCTGGTGCAAATAAAGAAGTGGATTTCCTACGTTGCTGTAAAATGGCACAGTACCTTGCAGTTTTGCTGAAGGTGAATTACTGCATTACTTACTAAATTGTGGTACTCCAGTACCACAATCTAGTAAATGTAGTGGTAATTTTTAGCGTGTTGCCCTGGCCAGGAAGATCGCACATTCCTGGCTACGGCAATGCAAGATGGTGGTCCTCTCCATCCCAGGGCCTCAACTTTCTAAAGTATTAGTAAAGTCTCCCCCTTCCAGGGGGCACAAGTCCCTAGTCAGATAATAATGTAAAACCATCCCCTCCACCCCCTGCACCTCCACCAGGACCTGAGGCATAATTTTAAAAAAGGCACCCTCCAAGCCCTGCCACAGATAAAAGGGAAATATGCCCCATCCCTCACTACTCTGATCCTCAAATAAACTTACCTTAAAGCCCCTGAGGGTCCAGTGAAGACAAGGGCGATCCGTACTCGCTCCTGCACTGCTCACACCATTTTTCAAAAAACGGTGCTGGTTGGCTCCTGATGCCCTTTTGCCTTTGTGTGCAGTGGCTGCAAGGAATATCAGGTGTCAACTGGGCCCATTTTGAAAACATAGCACCAGTAGAGCAGGAGAAGGCATTGCTCCTGCCCCCAGCAATATTCCCTCAAATTTTTGAAAGACTGTTTGCACAAACATGGTTGGTTTTTTTTGTGCAACCTTTTATAAGCCAAGTTCAAATTTGTGAACTACAAGCTAGTGTAATGCAAATAATATCGGGATTTCTTGTGCATGCTTTGTTTTGTTGTGTACACAGGGATCACAACCTGTGTGCGTGTGCACACGTTAGGGTTACCAACTGGCTCCAGACTTTCAGGACAGGTTGATCCAGTCCTGATTTTAGCCCATTGCATGCTGGGACTTGTTTTGATTTACCTATTGCATTCTCTAAGAAAATCAAGACTATAAGTACCTGCATGCAGGGGAGTAAAACCAGGACTGGATCAACCTGTCCTGAAAATCTGGAGTCAGATGGCAACCCTAGCACACATAGGGCCAAATTTTCAAAGGGATACGCGCGTACCCACTGAAAACCTGGCCCAAACCCCCCCCTGCACACGCACGTAAGTCCCGGGGCTTTCCTGGGGGGGGGGCGTTTCGGGGGGCGTGCCGTGATCCGTGCGTCATCAGGGGGCGTGTCGAGGGGGCGTGACGCGTTCAGCGCGTCATCCGGGGGCCGCACCACAGGCGTGGTTTCGGCCCGGTGGCATGGCCGCGGCCTCCGGACCAGCCCCCAGACCGGAACATGGAGCGCGGCAGCCGACCCGGCGTGCGCAAAGTTACGCCTGCTTCGAGCAGGCGTAACTTTCGTGATAGATGTGGGGGGGGGGTTAGATAGGGCCGGGGGGGGTGGGTTAGGTAGGGAAAGGGAGGGGAAGGTGGGGGGAGGGAACGGAGGCAGGCTGTGTGGCTCGGCGCGCGCAGGCTGCCGATTTTGGGCAACCTTGCGCCCGCCGACCCCGGATTTTAATGGATACGCGCGGCTGCGTGCGTATCTATTGAAATCCCGCATACTCTTGTTCGCGCCTGGTGCGCGATCAAAAGTACGCGTGTGCGCAGATTTATAAAATCTACCCCATATACAGCATAGAGGGAACAGTGGCCCCAGCAGACCTCCACTAGACTTCCACGGATTATAAATTATCTGTGTCTAAGGGTCAAGGGATGGGTACTTCAAGGAGAGACACATTCCTTTTTACCTGGGGCAGAGCTTGAGGGGATACTTTTTTTTTTTTTACTACTTCAGAGATCTAGGTAGAAGTGCAGGGAAGGAGGCTGGTTGTACACCACTTTCTCACCAGGGACTTGCAATTTCCAAGGGGGTCCTTTTACTTATGCCACAAGCCCTTCAAAATCATGCTCGAGTGCATCAGCGTGTGCGTAAGCCCTCTGCTGTTCCCAGGAGAAATGTAGCTACATCTCCAGAGCTTACTGGGAATAACACAATTTCTGCTGTTGAGCATAAGTTGCTTTTTTTTTTGCATAATAATGAGCTGTTTTGCATAAAATTGGCATGCAGTGCAGTTCATTTTTGGCCATACAGCAGGCCTCAATTTTCTTGAACTAATGCTATGTTAGGGCAATAACGCATATTCTTGATCAATTAACTCACAGTAATCAGTCAATAATGCGTGTTATTGCCTTAATGCAGCTCAGTAAATCTACCCCAAAATTGATTGGACTGGTGACTACAAGAGTAGTAGTTTCAGACTTTTTTGGCAATGAATCTGTATTACACCTATTCCCAGCCTTTACTTAGCTCTATTCACCTCCAATTAAGGACATTTGAATCTGCCCTGCATCTTTAACCAAGTTCACCTCTAGTAGAAATAAATGAGGAAATCCTGTGGTTCAATGGATTTATGTTTATGTGAAGCCATGTGGCTCACGCCCTTTTTAAATAAGTCAATGTGCTATTAATATTTACTGAGGTAAATAAAATAAGCTTATGTATTTATCCATTCATTTACAAATAAATCCTGAGAAAGTAGGCAGCGTGTGAAAACTTCACCCAGGAACATGTAGGAGGACCAGTGAATTAATAACTTGCATTCCAAGGTCAAAAGCAAGGCAGAAAAGAAGTTCACTATTGCATCTATGCTAGTAGTGGACAAACCAGGCGTCACACACTTCCCCCCAGCCAGTCAGTTTGGTTTTTAGGATATCTCTAGTTTATATGCAAGAAATGTATTTGCATGCACTGCCTCCACTGTATACAAATTGTCTCATGCATATGCAATAAGGACCTAAGGATCGATTTGTGCACCACTGATCTATTATATGCTATAAGATTCACGAGTGCATTTTTTCGGAAATCCACTCCAGTTTGATTTCTAGAAGTCACATGTAAGGCCTAGCATGTGTGGAGAAACTGACTCAGGCACTTAAGGGTGACCTGGGAAAATATGACTGCATCTTGAACCCATACTGGAAATGATGCATACATTCAGCCACAGACTAAACCCGCTATCTTGTTCTGGTAAATAATAAATGCTTGATTTTTCTGTCATTTTCTGATGTGACAAGTGAAGGGCCATCTCCTTGTGAGTTAAGATAGGCAGTATTGTAACGATGTCTCAATTTACATCTGTATATATAAAAATTTTACAGAAAATATATCTGGAGGGGTACTACAAATTTCAGCTGACACATATAGATGTAGTTATATTGCTTGCAATACCCTTCTTTGGGGCAGAGAATACATTATCTGTCTCCTTTCGCTATATTTTACCCTAGGGATGTGCAGAAGGACGCCATATGTTGCATTTGGGATTCGTATTCGTCGGGGGGCAGATACGTTGCATTCGGCAAGGGGACCCCCTGATACGTTCATGCGTTCATTTTTATTTGTTTCCCAGCTAAAATTGAATTAACTACAACCCCCCCACCCTCCTGACCCCCCCCCCCCAAGACTTACCAAAACTCCCTGGTGGTCCAGCGGGGGGTCCGGGAGCCATCTCCTGCACTCACACCCTCAGCTGCCGGTATTCAAAATGGCACCGTTAGCCTTTGCCCTTACTATGTCACAAGGGCTACTGGTGCCACTGGTCGGCCCCTGTCACATGGTAGGAGCAATGGATGGCCGGCACCATCTTGTAGGGGACCCTCCTGACCCCCACAAGACTTGCCAAAAGACTGGTGGTCCAGCGGGGGTCCGGGAGCGACCACCTGCACTCGGGCCGTCGGCTGCCATATTCAAAATGGCGCCGATAGCCTTTGCCCTCACTATGTCACAGGGGCCGACCGGTAGGCAATTTGCGAAGCCATATCACACAGTTTTAATGTGGAAATTAACTACACCTTTTTCACTAGCTTGATGGACTCTCTACCTGGGTAACATCAAGCTAGGTTGAGAGAACATTGCACAAATCACATCTTTGTGTGAGTTTTCTCACTCCGAAGGTCATCAAATCTTCACAAGAGTGCACTGTTCTGTTCATATGTCGCACTCTGCATGTCAAAGTGGCCCCTAACCCCTACACCTCACCTCGAGTAGCTAGGTGGGCCTCCTATAGAGGTATAAATACCTACCTAGTATGAGGGCCTTATTGTTACACATGCTGTCCATGGCAGACCCGCAGCACGGCCCTCTCACCTTTCCACAAGGACTCCAGCCTCTGGTTCCTCCTCACTGGGGGTGGTGAGCCGCCAGCTCCGTCTTCGGGCACTTTAATCATCTTTCCTCATTAATTTTAAAGAAAATCTTAATAAACATGTCACCACAAGGGACTTACGTTATAGCTGATCCCAGCTTAACCCAGCATCTCACACAGGTAAAAAGATGGTGCCCAAACACTTTCGTTCACCTTTACCAGAAGTCAGGTACTTATACATTTGTCAGGGATGTCAGACCAGCCAATCAGCACGAACCTACATATACACGGACCAGTCTACTTCTTTGTTAAGCCCCGTAGGAGAGACCGTATATAATTTAAAAATCCATCACTGCTCATGTTGTAGAAGCCTCAAATTTATATTTCCTCCCCGTTCATCCTGTTCAACAACTTCCAAAACTGTACAGAACAGACTCTCAAATGAGTGGACTTGTTCCATGCAATGTTGAACTAATGGCGCTTCTATCTTTTTTCATTTGAGCGCGCTCTTGTGTTCAATCAGTCCCTCCTGAGAGGCTTCTAAGAAAACTAAAAAGTCATGGGATGGGAGGTGATGTCCTTTTGTGGATTACAAACTGGTTAAAAGACAGGAAACAGAGAATAGGATTAAATTGGCAATTTTCTCAGTGGAAAAGGGTAAACAGTGGAGTGCCTCAGGGATCTGTACTTGGACCAGGGCTTTTTCAATATATATATATATATATATATATATATATATATAAATGATCTGGAAAGGAATACGACAAACGAGTGAGGTTATCAAATTTGCGGATGATACAAAATTATTCAGAGTAGTTAAATCACAAGCGGACTGTGATACATTACAGGAGGACATTGCAAGACTGGAAGATTGGGCATCCAAATGGCAGATGAAATTCAATGTGGACAAGTGCAAGGTGTTGCATATAGGGAAAAATAACCCTTGCTGTAGTTACACGATGTTAGGTTCCATATTAGGAGCTACCACCCAGGAAAAAGATCTAGGCATCATAGTGGATAATACTTTAAAATCGTTGGCTCAGTGTGCTGCAGCTGTCAAAAAAGCAAACAGAATGTTAGGAATTATTAGGAAGGGAATGGTTAATAAAAGGGAAAATGTCATAATGCCTCCATATCGCTCCATGGTGAGACCTCACTTGGAATACTGTGTACAATTCTGGTCGCCGCATCTCAAAAAAGATATAGTTGCGATGGAGAAGGTACAGAGAAGGGCAACCAAAATGATAAAGAGGATTGAACAGCTCCCCATGAGGAAAGGCTGAAGAGGTTAGGGCTGGAGAAGAGATGGCTGAGGGGGGATATGATAAACATCTTTAAGATCATGAGAGGTCTTGAACGAGTAGATGTGAATCAGTTATTTACACTTTCAAATAATAGAAGGACTAGGGGGCATTCCATGAAGTTAGCAAGTAGCACATTTAAGACTAATCGGAGAAATTTCTTTTTCACTCAACGCACAATAAAGCTCTGGAATTTGTTGCCAGAGGATATGGTTAGTGCAGTTAGTGTAGCTGGGTTCAAATAAATTTTGGATAAGTTCTTGGAGGAGAAGTCCATTAACGGCTATTAATCAAGTTTACTTAGGGAATAGCCACTGCTATTAATTGCATCAGTAGCATGGGATCTTTTTGGTGTTTGGGTAATTGCCAGGTTCTTGTGGCCTGGTTTGGCCTCTGTTGGAAACAGGATGCTGGGCTTGGTCTGATGCAGCATGGCAATTTCTTATGTTCTTATGTTATTGATTATACACTATCAACAACTGGCTTAGAAGGTATGGTATAAAATATAAGTAATACTTAAATAAAAGGATGCAATTGTACCACAATGAGTATACTTTTAGTTGTATAAAGAAGAGGCATTCCTGGGATAAACTTAGGTTGGGGGAAGAAAAAACATGCATTTTCAATTTTGCACCTGTTATTTTCCATGGAAAATGTTCCCACACAAAAGGGAGGTGCAAAAGTCTGTGAGTACTTTGTACCTGTGGCAAGTTTCAAAATCAAAGTGCATGCATACTTTCTCTTTGAAACTTGGTGCAAAGTATTTAAATTAAACCTACCAATGATTTTGTCCTAATGCAGAGAGTTTGAAAATGACCCCTAAACGACACACATAGTAGCATCATTAATGACTTCAAATAAAGACCAAAATGGCCCATTCTGTCTACCTAGTTAATATTTGTCCACTTTGGGGAGATGTGTGTATAAATTCCTATGTGCAACCTATGACCTTTACCTGACTTTTCAGTCTTTTTCCCATCACTGTGCTCTATCTCTCCAATCCATATGCAAAATCTTTTTACGGATGACACTAAGATCTGCAACAGAGTGGACACCCCTGAAGGAGTAGAGAGAATGAGAAAGCTAGAATTGTGGTTGAAAGTTTGGAAGCCAGAATTTAATGCGAAGAAGCACAAAATCATGCATGTCAGATGTGGTAATCCAAAGAAGCTGTGCATGCTAGGGGCCAAGGGAATAATATGCACAGGCCAGGAGAAAGACCTCAAGGTGATAGTGTCAGACGATCTGAAGGTAGCGAAATAATGTGACGAGGTGGTAACTATGGCCAGAGGGATGTTGGGCTGAATTGAGAGAGGCATAACAAGCAGGAAAAGGAGGTGATAATGCCCCTATATAGGTCAATGTTAAGGCTTCACCTGAAGTATTGTGTTCAATTCTGGAGAATGTATGTCAAAAAGGATAAAGACAGGATGGAAGTGGTCCAGAGAAAGGCAACCAACCTAGCATAGCATCTGCACAGAAAAACTTATGAGACAAGACTGGAGGACCTAAATATATATACACTAGAAGAGAAGAAAGAAGGGGAGATATGATAAAGACATTTAAATACCTGAAAGTATTAATAATGCACATGAATCAAATATTTGAACTAGAGGTCATGATATGAAACTCCAAGGGGATAGATTCAGAAGCACTATCAGGAAATATTTTTTGATGAAAAGGGTGGTGGATGCATGGAATGCCCTTTCAGAAGTGGTGGTGAGGATAAGAACAGTTTTGGAATTCAAACAGGCATAGGATAAACACAGATGATCCCTAATGGCTAGAAGATGGAAATAAAGAAATGGGGTAACCTGGGTTAACTTTTGGTATAACATTTCTGCAAGGGAATAACCTGCATGGTATGGCAGTTATAACCTTAAACAGAAGGCATGGCGTAACCTGCAAGGAGTGGCAGTTACAGCCCTAAACGCCTTGCAGGGCAGACTGGATGGACCATTTTGGTCTTTATCAGCCAGATAGGCTTGACCCCAATGTCTTCTTTTGCAGGACAGGAGAAAGGCAGAAGGGGGGGGGGGGGTCAGGGGTCGGAGAAGAAAGTGAAGGCCTTGGTTGTCTTTTTTGGGGATGGGATGTTGCCAAAGCTCTTCAGGGAAGTCTGGTTTAGTTCTGGGGGGGTGCAGTTTTTAATGGAAATTTATTTTTTTTTTAAATAAATGAATCAAAATGAAAAAAAAATCATTCAACTGACTGAAAATAAAATAAAATAATCCCCAAATGAAAAAATGAACTGAAATGAAAATGTTGGGCCTCCACATCTCTTCAGCTTATGTCAAAATTGCTGGATAAGTTTATGTTATCTAGCTATGCTAGCTGGATAATGCTGAAAATCTTTATGTCTGGCTATCAGGGGTCTGATTCATCAAGGTATTTTCCCATAGACACAGAATAGGAGAAATACCTTAGTGAATTAAGCCCTTAGGTAGATAGCTGAATCCAACCTGGAATGCCCTCACTCTGCTCCCGAGTTAGGCAGATAACTGTTGAGTCAAATAAACAGTTATCCAGCTATCTTGTGGCTGAATGGTTCTGAGTATGAACCTCTAAAAATCCGTAAACAATCTCAAAACCTCACTGAGACGCCTTACTAGTCATGTTTTGAACATAAAGGCATATTCTCACATGGTCCAGTCATGCTTGAAAAGGGGAACAAATCAATTTTCTCTTTTAAAAGCTGAATTAAAATACCACACAGCTCTCTAATCCCACCCGCTTGAGCAGGCAGAACCCCACGACTGCAGGCAAGCACACAGGTGGTACTACAGCAAAGTAATATGCTCTAAGTCCTACACTTTCTACAGGAGTCAAACCAGGGCACCTACTAATGGAGATCATAAGGGGTCACCCCATAGATAATTTTGTATGGCTGTTTGCCGAATTGCAGAGAATTTGTGTGTGCGCTTGAAGTCTTCCTGAATTAATTTTCTAGTCTGCTGTTACAATCCATTTCATTGAACAGCTGAAATAATAATACTATCAGACTCCTGGTGCATCTATAGTGTTGATACACCATGGTTGTCTCCTTTTGAGATTGTGTTTTCATCCACTTCATCATTAAGGATCTCTGCAGGATTCATGGAAAGCCTTCTGCCAAGCTGACGCAAACCCTATAAGGGCTCCTGCTTTCTTCAAGAAAAAAAGTGGTGGAAGTAAAAAGCCAGTGTAACCATTTACGTTTTCATTGAAGATCCTGTGAATTCTATTCTCATATTCAGGATGAAGTTTCATGTTTCACGTCTAACCAAGCAGGCCTCAATACAGTTTAAAAGAATGTTTTGACTGGCTTAGTGGCTTGGCAGCAGCACCATTGTTTATGAGCCACAGACCTGAGAACATCATCAGGGATCAATTCACTTCATGGGCAGACAGACTTAAGCTGCATCACAGAGAGGTTGTTCTCACTGGGAACAAGGTGATGGTCTCAAATGAGACCAGTACTTCCCGCTGACAGACTAGTACTTATAAAGAAAGAAAAATAGTAAATAAATGCAGCCAGTGACAAAGGGGAGTTTATAAGATCTCCCTGCAAATTTCAGAAAAAGGCCCTTCCATGTTGCTCCAGGCTCCCTTACCATACTCCCCATTCTCTCTCTCTCTGCAAGTAACAAAATAAAGAGCTTGTGCCATAGTCTCTAAACTCCTGGTCAGTCACAACTGAATGTATAGAATTGAGGACAGAAACTGATAGCAGCTGTACCCCTCTGTCCTGGTTACTTCTCAGAGAGTAATGTGCCATGGTGCTTCAGGCAGTATGATGTTCAACTGTCTACTTGTCCTACTCCATTCAGCAAGACTTCAGGTCCTAGTACATGATTGTCATAGTAACATAGTGAATGACAACAGAAAAAGACCCAAGTGGTCCATCTGGGCACCCAGTCTGCCCAGCCAGTAGTAACTGCTGTACTGTGCATGCTATCCCTATACCTTTTGTTAATGGTAGTAACTGCCACTGCAAGCAGGTTACCCCCTGCCTTCTGTTAAGAGTAGTAATAATTGCCACTTCGTGTAGGTTACTACAGTTAACACAGGTTACCTTTTTTTTTTTTTATTTCTGTCCTTTAGCCATTAGGGATCGTCTGTGTTTAACCCATGCCTGTTTGAATTCTAATACCACTCTTGTCTTTACTACCTCTTCTGGGAGGGCATTCCATGCATCCACCGTGAAGAAATATTTCCTGACATTGTTCCTGAGCCCACCCCTTTGGAGTTTCATATAATGATTCCTAATTCTACAGCTTTCTTTCCATTGGAAAAAGCTTGATTCTTGTGCATCATTAATATTGTGGCAGTGTTCCATAATTGGGGTTCCTGATCTCCTAAGCTTGCATTATCCTGGGAGCCTGTATTGGTAAAGACTTTAAGACCAATCTATTAAAATTATGTCTCAGACCTGCCAAAGGGACTTCAACACTGCCCAGCCCACTAGATGTCCCCTGCTGCGAGAGGAGAGATTCTGGAGGAACGTTTTGTATGTTAGACACAGGATTTATTTGCATTTGCATGAAGTTTATGCCCCTGCACACCCCTTTGTGCACCCCTTCGTGCAACCCTTAGTGTTAACCATTCCCTTGTTTTTATCTCCCTTGTTAACAATTTCCATGTTTATTATTGTTAAATGTATTGACAAAGGAAAAGCTTGATTTCCTGCATTTTTTGTTGTAATGTAAACCGATGTGATATGTAAAACCGAACACCGGTATTTAAAAATAAATAAATAAATAAATATATGGTTAACCAGGCACCTTACAGAGTAAAAAGACCACATGACCTTGAGGAACCTATGAGAGCTGGTCAGCAACCAAGAAGGAATAGAAAGAGCTGTTGAACATATCAGGAGTTAAACAAAAGGTAAAAAAAAGACAAGTCTTTGTCTGCCCAGGTTTTCTGGGGAGTGGCTAGAGCTGAGCAGCACTAGAGGAAAGGCAACTTCCTGGTAGAAACTGGTTGCTGCCCAGGCAGGAGAGACCAGGAAATCTCCTGAAAGCACGAGAAGAAGATTGCTGGTGTCACAGCTGGCAAACAGACCCAGTGCTCTAGAGCTGGAGTTGAAGTGCAACGCTGGACCTCCCTTGTTGTGCTGAAAGATCTCCCTTAGTGTCCTGGCATGATTCTCATCACCCAAACACTCTCTTCTTTAAACAGAGTTGTAGCTACCATACTCCCATCTCTTCTGCACTCTTGCCAACCAGTAACTGTCTTCTTCAGTGAATACCGAACTGAAGTATATAATATTTCTGCTTTTCCTAATTTTTCCCCACATAATGACCCATGTCTCCTTTCAATCTTACATCACCACCTCTGGCCTTCCTCCTTTCTCTGATGTATCTGAAAAATGTTTTGTCACCTCACTTTACCTGTTTGGCAATCTTTTTTTTCCAACTGAATTTTTGCTATCCTAATTTCTTTTCTTGTCTTTTTCAGCTTGAATAGATATTCTTTCCTGTGTTCCTCTTTTTGAGTTCCTTCATGGTTTTTGAATACTGATCTTTATTTTTTCAACCATCTCCTTGGAGAATCGTATACATTTCCTTTTCCTCTTGCCTTTATTTACTTTTCTTATAGAAAGATTTGTTGCCTTTATTGTAGCTCTTTTTATCTTATACCCGTCCATTTTCTCCCAGTTTTCTAGCTCCTTCTCAAGGTTTTTCCTCATTTTAACAAAGTCTGCATTTTTGAAATCCAGGACTTTAATCTTCGTGTGACTGCTCTTCATTTTGGCCGCTATATCAGACCTCATGTCTGATGATCACAGGTGTTCTGGTGGTCACCTGCACAAACAGAGATACGATCTCCGTTTGTGAGCATCAGATCCCCTTGTGCATTCCATCACCATTTGTCTGAGCAAAGCCCCTTGAAGAGTATCCACAGTCTCCCTACCTCTTAAGGATTCTGCTGCAGGGATATTCCAAATACATCTGGCAGATTAAAATCTCCATTGAGCAATATTTCTCCCTTCCTTCCCACATTTTAGATACCTTTGGCCAGATCTCTGTCTAGTTCTTCTGTTTGACTCGGAGGGCTGTAAACCATACCAGGGTAAATGGAAGTGCCTTCTTTTTTTTTTTTTTTTTTAAAGAAAGCCTACAGTGCTTCTTCCTTTCCCTATGCACCCTGCATTTCAGGTACTAGAATAAAACTTTTGACATAAAAAGCTGTTAACTCGTTTTCTGTCCTCTCTATCCTTCCTTAGCAGATTATAGCGAGGGATTGCTGTATCCCATTCATGAGACTCACTGAATCATGTTTCTGTAATGGCAACAATATCCAATCCACCTCCATCATTATGGCCTGCAGATGGTTAATAGATGTCTGGTGAAGAGCTCTGGGGTCACTTGTACCAGTGATAGTGCCAGTGAGCAATTTATTAATGTAATTTCAAAACATACCATTTCCTGCTACTTAGGAAGCAATACAGTTTCAAAAAATGCTGAGTGCTTTACTTAGGTGACAAAATAAATTTAGGTGGATTTTCAGCCAAATAGGTACCTAAGTTTTCAGTTTAAAATTCACCTTAATCTAAGTGGAGAAAACATGGCCATTTTGATTTAAGCCTGCTATTGGTATACCTAAATTTGGGCATCAAAAGGCTATAATAGTGATCTATAAAATAGTGGGAGCAATTTTCACCAAACTGCCTAGCAGCAAGGTACCACAGATACTTTTGTCCCTACTATCTCTGTGGGTGGAGATACAGGATAAAAGTACGCATGTAGGTTTGCAAATTTAATTCTAGGCACATCATTTAATCCCCTAACCTATTTATGCCCCCAAGAACGCCTCTTTTTATTACAACTAAAATATGCATGGCTGTAATTTGAAAAAGTATTTATATGAGTAAAACTGGGTTTTACACATGTAAAGCAGAGATGCTTACCTATAACAAGTGTTCTCCTAGCACAGCAGGATGTTAGTCCTCGCACATGGGTGACATCATCGGATGGAGCCCAGTGTGGAAAAGTTGTCAAAGTTTCTGGAACTTTTATTAGGCACACAGCATGCCCAGCATGTCCTAATCTACATGGCCACGTGGGGTCCCTCTAGTCTTGTAACATAGAATCATGATAAAATAAAAAATGAGAAACCCAATTCCGCAGGGTGGCGGACAGGTTTCATGAGGACTAACATCCTGCTGTCCTAGGAGCACACCTGTGACAGGTAAGCAAATCTGCTTTCTTCTAGGACAAGCAGGATGGTAATCCTCACACATGGGGTGAATCCCTAGTTACAGGCTGCTCCCCAACACAAAAGGGGTCCAACAGACACCTAACCAGGTGCCAATGGGCTCAACAACACTGGTGCTGTTGGTAACAGAGGGGAAGATAGCCTGAACCCAAACAATGGGCCCTAGGTCAGGAGAGCTGGGTTCTACACCTCTGACAGGTTCTGGAGGACAGACTGGCCGAACCTTCTGTCATGTCAGCCATCACTATCTAGACAGTAGTGTGATGTAAATGTGTGGTGAGAACTCCACGTCACAGCCTTGCAGATCTCCGCCATGGAAACTGCTCGCAAGTGGGCCACCGATGTTGCCATGGTTCTGACAGAATAAGCCTTGACTTGACCCCCAAGATGCAGTCCTGCCTGGGCATAACAGAAGGAGATGCAATCTTCTAGCCAATTGGATAGTGTCTGTTTGGCAACGGCAATGCCCAATCTATTCCTATCAAAAGAAATGAAAAGTTGGCTGGACTGTCTACGGGCTTCTGTCCGCTCCAAGTAGAAGGCTCTTGCAATCCAATTTGTGCAGTGCTCATTCACCTTGGTGCAAAGGGGGCCTGGGAAAGATTGTCGGCAGGACAATTGACTGGTTAAGATGGAAATCCGTGACCACCTTAGGCAGGAACTCAGGGTGCGTACGCAAGACCACCCTGTCATGATAAAACTTTGTATAAGGTGGATAAGTCATTAAAGTCTGGAGCTTGCTGACCCTGTGTGCTGAAGTGACTGTCACCAAAAATATGACTTTCCAGGTCAGGTACTTCTGGTCATGGGAGCACAGTGGCTTAAAAGGAGATTTCATCAGCTGAGCAAGTACCATGTTGAGGTCCCAAGACACAGCAGGAGGCCTTAGGGAAGGCTTCAACTGAAGCAGGCCCCGCATGAAGCATACAACTATGGGCTGTACAGAAATGGGCACACCATCTACACCTTGGTGGTATGCTCCAATAGCACTCAGGTGAATCCTAATGGAGTTGGTTTTTAAGCCAGCCTCCGTTAGGTGCAGAAGGTAGTCAAGCAGTTTTTGTGTGGAGCAGGAGAAAGGATCTAGGGCAGGGATGGCAAACTCTGGTCCTCAAGGGCCACAAACAGGCCAGGTTTTCAGGATAACCACAAAGAGATAGTTTTGCATACACTGGAGGCAGAGCATGCAAAATTATCTCATGCATTTTCATTGTGGTTATCCTGAAAACCTGGCCTGTTTGTGGCTCTTGAGGACCGGAGTTTGCCACCCCTGATTTAGGGCCTTTTGCTCACACCACATAGAAAACCTCCTCCACTTTAGTCCATAGGACTTCCTAGTGGAAGGCTTTTGAGAAGCTTCTAGGACATGAGACATCTTCAGAAAGATCACACGGCTGTACTGGAAATGCTGTTTTCCCACCACAAATGTGTGATACTTCCTGTGACTGGGAAGAGTGTAGGCGTCCTTTAAATTGAGGGAGCATAGCCAGTCCCATTTTTGCAGGAGGGGAATCAGGGTGCCTAGGGAAACCATCTTGAACTTTTCTGAGAAACTTGTTCAAGGCCTTCAAGTTTAGGAAGGGACAGAGCCCCTGCACTCTTTGGAATCAGGAAGTACAGAGAGTAGAATCTTTACCCTAGTGGGACAGGCTCGACCGTTCTGGCCGCTAAGAGGGTGGAGAGCTCCTGAATGAGTACCTCCTGATGTACTACTGGCCCCCAAAATGGGCAAGGAGGAGAATTTGGCAGGACACCCAATAGGTTCAATCGGTACCCCTGGCAGACGATGGACAGAACCCACTGGTCTGAGGTTATACTGGGCCACTGGCTCGCGAAGAACCATTTATTTCAAGTTTATTTATTTCAAGTTTTTATATACCGGTATTCGTTTTCACATCATATCGGTTTACACGGAACGGTTTAAAAAAGTGAAGAGATACATAGAACCAGTAGAGTTAACACAAGGGCAGGAAGATTAAGATAGGTAACAGCATTAAATATAATTCAAACAGGGTTGTAGTATTTACAATTTTTTCAGGAAGCGGTAAGGTTGAATTATTTACAAATGTGCATCTGCAAAGTCCCTTCCAAGCTCTTCCTAAAATCAGGGCTGCACAGGATGGGTGCAGATCCAGTTTCTGTACATGAGGCAGTTTGCACTCCTGACGCTGCCATCAGTCAGGTAGGCACAACCCGGTTCCTGTGAAATGCTAAACGTGTTATTGAATTCCGATCCATTCGTCCATCTCCACGGCTGCCCCCGACCCAGGATGTCCAATGTCTTGGGTACAGGCGGCTGGCTTTTGCTCCCTATGATCCAGTCAAAACCCCCATCCCGGGATTTGGCTGGGATGCCGGCTGGGGCTTGGGAGCCCATGGCTGCCTGGGTCAGCTGTGAGAGCTCACTTTTTGAGAATAAGAGCAAGGGAGCTGGAGGATAGTTCTTCCTCTGGCGGTAGAAAGACTTCCTCATGCCGTACCTCGCCAACCTCCTGGTTGGAGAGGGCAGGTCTGAAGTGCTAGCGGAGACTTGTTGGAGGGTCTCATGATGATCCTGAAACTTGGCCACCACATCCCTCACCTTATCTCCAAAGAGATTCTCTCCTGTACACAGCAGGTCAGTGAGTCTTTTCTGTATCTATGATTGGAGATCTGAAGCCTGCAGCCATGCCATTCTGTGGGTGCCAATTCCCGCTGCAGAGACTCTCGCTGCCATCTCAAAACCATTGTAGGTAGAATGCACCTCATGTTTTCCACACTCCACGCCCTGATGTACTAGGAACAGGAAGATATCTTGCTGCAGTTGAAGTAGCCGCTCAGCTACCTCTTGCACCTGCTTCCAGAGGTTGTGAGAGTATTGGCTCATGTAGAGCTGGTAGAAGGCAATGCAGGCAATGAGCATAGCTCCTGAAAAACTTTCCTCCCAAGGGCATCCAGTGTTCTGTGCTCTCTCCCCGGAGGTGCCAATTCATGGGTCCAAGAGCACTTGGCCTTCTTGAGAGCGGATTTGACCACTACCAATTGGTGTGCCAGCTGATGCTTCTCGAATTCAGTAGCATGTTAAACAAGGTAAACCCCGTCCACCTTCCTTTTAACAGGAGGAACCATGAAAGGATGCTCCCAAATCCTCAACAGCAACTCCTTAAAGATCTCGTGGACCAGGACCACACAGTCTCTTAAGGAGCCTCCACAAACTGGAGGATCTCCAACATTTTGTCCTGGGTGTCCTCCTCCATCATTAAGTGAAACAGGATGGCTTCCACCATCACCCGCAAAAATCCTGCGAAGGTCAGGTCCTTAGGGGGAGACCCCCTTGCTTCTCTGGAGGAGAAGGCTCTGAGGGGAGACCCACTGAGGCCTCTGAGTAGGATTCTGCTGTGTCATCCCCCCAGGGTCATAAGGCACCTCATCCTCGCTGTAATCCACAAGGGATGGGGCCCTAGGTGCTTGGCCTTCATCCAGGGGTCTAGGCACAGATGGCACTGGTGCTGCACCCAGAAAAGCTGGCCAAGGGACTACAGGTGCGTCTATATTGGATGCTCACAAGTTGGGCGCATCGGCCGTCCGGCCTGCCCCATGCGTACTGTCAGTCGAGAAGGGAAGATGGCGCCGACTTCCCCCGCATGTAAGATGGCGCTTCTGAGGGTCTCCACATGTCTGGACTCCTGCACCTGATCGGGGCCTAGCCCAACCAAGGCTACTCAACCCAATTGGTGCTCCCTTTTTACCTCGCTGGAATAAAAACAGAATCGAGCCCTGGAGACCACAGACCTTAATTTAAGGTTTTCTGCTTACCAGAAACAGGGTTCTTTATAGACAGCAAAATAAATTAGCTATGTTTAATACCCACTTGCCTCCCTGGAGAGTTGACTTCCTATCTATAGCTAAAACTAAGTTCTACAATCGACTGAGGGACTCATAAGGTAGTGCGGGCTTGGGTACTCCCATGCACACTCGGTGATAAAACTTTGCTGCGCTAGAGAGATATGGTGGTTCGGGCCTCTCCCTCCTCAGTGTCTCTCTGAGTCCCTTTCCTCAAGTATAGACTTCCCTTCAAGTCTGTCATTCCCTCACATCTCCTCTTCCATTCTTTCCTCTTTCCTCTCATATTCTCTCCACACTTCCTTCCTCTAGCCTCTATCTCTCGCTCCTGTCTTTCCTTCTACAGAAGCACAGTACATCTGCAGGAGAGATGCTGGTACCTGCTGGCCTACAGAAGAGAAGCCAGTTGGAGTAGATGTCAATCAAGGGGATGAAGGGAATGATTCCATGGCAAGTGACAAATTCTGCATCAGCTACCACAGCATCACGGTAATTTAGGGTCTTTGTGTATAAGAACAGAATAACACTCACAGGAGTATAGTTGTAGCAGTATAAGAATGACTAGTGCTTATAAGGATAGCTCAATATAGCTTTATGGAGCAATTGGTTCAGGAACCGAAGAGAGAGGGAGCAATTTTAGATCTAATTCTCAGTGGAGCACAGGATTTGGTCAGAGAGGTAATGGTGGTGGGGTCGCTTGGCAATAGTGATCATAATATGATCAAATTTGAATTAATGACTGGAAGGGGGACAGTAAGCAAATCGATGGCTCTTGTGCTAAGCTTTCAAAAGGGAAACTTTGATAAATTGAGAAAAATTGTTAGAAAATAACTGAAAGCAGCAGCTACAAAAGAAAAAAGTGTGCAAGAGGCATGGTCATTGTAAAAAAATACCATCCTAGAAGCACAGTCCAGATGTATTCCACACATTAAGAAAGGTGGAAAGAAGGCAAAACGCTTACCGGCATGGTTAAAAGGGGAGGTGAAAGAAGCTATTTCAGCCAAAAGATCTTCATTCAAAAATTGGAAAAAGGATCCAACAGAAGAAAATAGGATAATGCATAAACATTGGCAAGTTAAATGTAAGACATTGATAAGACAGGCTAAGAGAGAATTTGAAAAGAAGTTGGCCGTAGAGGCAAAAACTCACAGTAAAAACTTTAAAAAATATATCCAAAGCAGAAAGCCTCTGAGGGAGTCAGTTGGACCGTTAGATGATCGAGGAGTTAAAGGGGCACTTAGAGAAGATAAGGCCATCGCGGAAAGATTAAATGATTTCTTTGCTTTGGTGTTTACTGAAGAGGATGTTGGGGAGGTGCCCGTATCGGAGAAGGTTTTCATGGGTAATGATTCAGATGGACTGAACCAAGAAGATGTGGTAGAGCTGATTGACAAACTGAAGAGTAGTAAATCACCTGGACCGGATGGTATACACCCCAGAGTTCTGAAGGAACTGAAAAATGAAATTTCAGACCTATTAGTAAAAATTTGTAACCTATCATTAAAATCATCCATTGTACCTGAAGACTGGAGGAAAGCTAATGTAACCCCCATATATAAAAAGGGCTCCAGAGGCAATCCAGGAAATTACAGACCGGTTAGCTTGACTTCAGTGCCAGGAAAAATAGTGGAACGTGTTCTAAACATCAAAATCACAGAACATATAGAAAGACATGGTTTAATGGAACAAAGTCAGCATGACTTCACCCAAGGCAAGTCTTGCCTCACAAATCTGCTTCACTTTTTTGAAGGAGTTAATAAACATGTGGATAAAGGTGAACCGGTAGATGTAGTGTATTTGGATTTTCAGAAGGCGTTTGACAAAGTTCCTCATGAGAGGCTTCTAGGAAAAGTAAAAAGTCATGGGATAGGTGGTGATGTCCTTTCGTGGATTACAAACTGGCTAAAAGACAGGAAACAGAGAGTAGGATTAAATGGACAATTTTCTCAGTGGAAGGGAGTGGGCAGTGGAGTGCCTCAGGGATCTGTATTGGGACCCTTACTTTTCAATATATTTATAAATGATCTGGAAAGAAATATGACAAGTGAGATAATCAAATTTGCAGATGATACAAAATTGTTCAGTTAAATCACAGGCAGATTGTGATAAATTGCAGGAAGACCTTGTGAGACTGGAAAATTGGGCATCCAAATGGCAGATGAAATTTAATGTGGATAAGTGCAAGGTGATGCATATAGGGAAAAATAACCCATGCTATAGTTACACAATGTTAGGTTCCATACTAGGTGCTACAACCCAAGAAAGAGATCTAGGCATCATAGTGGATAACACATTGAAATCGTCGGTTCAATGTGCTGCGGCAGTCAAAAAAGCAAACAGAATGTTGGGAACTATTAGAAAGGGAATGGTGAATAAAACGAAAAATGTCATAATGCCTCTGTATCGCTCCATGGTGAGACCGCACCTTGAATACTGTGTACGATTCTGGTCGCCGCATCTCAAAAAAGATATAATTGTGATGGAGAAGGTACAGAGAAGGGCTACCAAAATGATAAGGGGAAAGGAACAGCTCCCCTATGAGGAAAGACTAAAGAGGTTAGGACTTTTCAGCTTGGAGAAGAGACGGCTGAGGGGGGATATGATAGAAGTGTTTAAAATTATGAGAGGTCTAGAATGGGTAGATGTGAATCAGTTATTTACTCTTTCGGATAATAGAAAGACTAGGAGGTACTCCATGAAATTAGTGTGTGGCACATTTAAAACTAATCGGAGAAAGTTCTTTTTCACTCAACGCACAATTAAACTCTGAAATTTGTTGCCAGAAGATGTGGTTAGTACAGTTAGTATAGCTGTGTTTAAAAAAGGATTGGATAAGTTCTTGGAGGAGAAGTCCATTACCTGCTATTAATTGAGATGACTTAGAAAATAGCCACTGCTATTACTAGCAACGGTAACATGGAATAGACTTAGTTTTTGGGCACTTGCCAGGTTCTTATGGCCTGGATTGGCCACTATTGGAAACAGGATGCTGGGCTTGATGGACCCTTGGTCTGACCCAGTACGGCATGTTCTTAGGTTAAAGAAAACAGACATCCATTGAATCAAACCTTATACACATATAGATATATAGAGACTGATATTCAAATGGTTTGTCTGGGTAACTGAGTTAACCAAAAAACAGTGAGGTTTACAGTGAATTCCTTTTAGCCAGATAAATCATTACCAGCTAAAATTGAACCAGCCATAAAGAGGCAGAGTAGATGGTATGATTAAACTTTAGTTTATGATGATATTCAGCACTATCCAGATAAATTTAGCCAGGTAAGTCTGGGCAGAGAAAATGCTGTACTAAAGTTACCTAGAAAACAAATCAGAAGCCGATCCAGTTGGCTGTATAGCAGTGAAGAAACGGAGATTGGTATATATAAATGCCCTTTATTTGAAATTTGCCCGACTCTGGCCAAGTTTCGCTCTTTAGTCGAGAGCTGCCTCAGGGGCAATAAATGACAGCAGGGCTTATCACACGCCCGTAAGGTTGATGTTATGGTGTTACTGTATCCACTTTTGGATTTTTGCAGTTTTATTCTAAAATGACTGGTATTGCACACATCGGTATGCTGCAGCATGTGATTATGCAGTGCGGCATAGGGTAAAACTGCCATCTAATGTAATTGATCCTATAGCCTGTGTCTCAGCCGATTCAGGCTGAGCACAGGTTTGTTCTGCTGAATATGTTGATAAAAACTTAACTCAGGAAACTTTCCCACTCCCTGATTTATTCAATATGGGCCTCATAGATATTATATATGTGCACACACATATTTCATATGAGATACACAATTCGACTGTATGACTACTACCAAAGTTCTCACTTCTTGCTAGTTCTGGAAGATTCTAGGATGCTAAATTTGGGATGGAGAGAGAATGCCAAACACAATTTTGGAAGTAAAGTTTGTTCTGACCAAGCAAAAAGTAGAATAGATCTTAAAATAAACACTGGCAGGAACGAGAAAGAAAGGGCTCTAGGAGCAGGGGGGCCTCGCTGCAGACAATATTGCCAAGACAATATTGAGCAGTGAGCAGCCAAACCCATCTGAAAGATTTTCTGTTTTTGCTTATATAAGATTTCATGAGAAGTAAAATTAACTATTGAAACTGAACCAGAAAATAAGCTGGTTTCTCAAACCTTTTTATAAGAAGTGCTGGTTATAATAAATGTAAGCCTGATTCTCCTCCCTGCACACACCTTCACTCATTCCCCCCCCCCCCCCCCCCCTGCCAAGAAAATTTTATCCTGAATTTGTTATAGCAGTAAAACTCTGCTAAAAACAAAACCTTTCAATAGCTAACAATTTAAGCAGCTACTAATCTATTAGAGAGACAACTACAGTTAACTATGTCTTCACTATTGGTTAAATTTAAGTAACACAATTACCGATAATTGTATAATAATGTCAACTTTCACTACCTGGGCCAGGGAATTCAAAACCACTAAATACCTTACAGCCACTTTTCACATCTTATCAGGCACATAAATATATAGCTAAGCTAAGTCTCCACTGTATGCAAATTTATCGTCTCATGAATATTCATCGCGAACATACTGACATCCAGATCTGTTGGCGGCATTCGAGGACCAGAATTGACTGCTCCTGATCTAATTCATAAGTGTTTAATAACCAAGGTGTATAGCAGGTGTCCTAAACTCGGTCCTCAGGGGCCACAATCCAATGAGTTGTTTAGGATTTCCAGAATGAACATTCTTGAGATCTATTTGCATATAATGAAGGTAGTGCATGTAAATACCGTTTATATATATTCATTGTGGAAATCCTGAAAACCCCTGACTGGGTTGTGGTCCCCGAGGACCGAGTTTGGGGACCTCTGGTATGTAGGATAATGAAGGAAAGGATAAACTCCATACTGGTTACCCATGATCACTTCCATTTTTTGAAAAAATGCCATTTAATGAGACCAATATTTTTGATTGCACACTGTATATCTATTAACTCCTAAATGTAAAACTTATAAAAATGTATAGTTAAAAGACATTCATTGACTTCAACAAACATAAATAATTACAGTATATTTTGGAGGAGGTGGTTAAATGTATCTAAGAGGCATTGTAGATCTTGGAAAAGACAAGCACACCTCCTTTATGGGTTTTTTTTGACCAGACCCCATCTTGGAATCTCCTAATATATTATCAGATTCATTATAATATGCATGACCTTCATTACCTTATTGGATATGCAGACTCAATCTTGTTGCACGCCCCATCCGCGCTCAGCCCGCGCACAGGCCTGCTCACCTCTCCAACTCCACTGCAGGTCCCAGGTCGGCCTCTCCAGCAGCAGCTGCAAGCTCCTCCAGGCCTCAGCGTCTCGCAGCAGTGGTCACCAGGCCTTCCTCAGCGCACCAGGCCTCACAGCAGGGCTCGGCGTCCTCCGTGGAATCGGTCCCACCCCTAGGCACACGCGAGCGGACCGCCCAGTCCCTTATAGAGCCAGGGTGGGTCCAAGCTCCGCGGCGCGCCCTGATTAAATGTACTACAAAAGAAGTGCCTGCCTGCACTTCCTTGCCTTGGCAATCAGGTCGACACCGTGTGTGTACTAGTTTGCCTCTGTGTCTCATCGCCTGTTCCAATCTTGTTCCAGTCCTGTTCCAGCGTCCTCCTGTTCCAGTGTCTGTCTGTTCCTGCCTTCTCCCAGGTAGTACCTCTTGGACTGACTCTCTGGTACTGACCTCTGCCTGCTTCTTGACCACGTTGATCGCTGCCCAGATTCTGACCTTTGCCTGCCTCCTTGACCACGTCTGACCTCTGGAACGTGA
This sequence comes from Rhinatrema bivittatum, assembly GCF_901001135.1. Lineage (NCBI taxonomy): Eukaryota > Metazoa > Chordata > Amphibia > Gymnophiona > Rhinatrematidae > Rhinatrema > Rhinatrema bivittatum. Next base: position 316,157,398 of record NC_042618.1, on the reverse strand, counting down.
CCTCTGCTTTGGCTGACTACTCACGGACTGATCCTTGGAATTTGACCTCTGCTATTGTTGACCACACCCCCTTGATTCTTGCCCTGCTTCCAGCCTTGTCATCGCAGACATTGTACTGGCCTTCCTTGTCCCCTCAGGCCTCTAGTCAAGATGTCGACCGCGCACACTTGATCCTGGTGGGCACACATCTATTCTTCCTATCTGGGCGACCCTGCGAGGCTCACCTAAGTCCAAGCCGCCCAGGTCCCCAAGGGCTCCACCCAGGGGGACCACGGGCTTCCAGTGGTGAAGCTCCAGCAAGCATCTGCCTCCTCCTGTGCTCCGCCACCTGGTGGCAGGTGCTTCCTGGGTCCAACCAGGGAGCCGCCCTACACTGCTCCAGAACAAGGGTCCACCTCCAAGCGCAACAAATATTCTATTACCAACATCTGGAATAGAGCAGAAAAGCTCACTTGAGCATGCTCATACCATGTTGTTATCATTATATCAAATGATAAGAACCCAAAGACAACTATTCATGCTTCATTCCCCATACTGCTTCATTTATTTGGTCTTGAGCATCGGTATATTAAAAGAACTTAAATAAATAAATAAAATAAATAAATTTAAAAAAAACTCAAAAGCACTTATGCGGGCATATGATATAGGAACCTAGGAAGAAAAAGGAAAAATGAAAGAAACAAAATCAATCATTCATTTCCAGTGGGGGAAAAAAATCACAATTGCAATTAGCAGAAAGTTAAAAAGAATTATACACAAGAATTATAGAAGGTTCACAGGCATGCGATAATCCACAAAACAAAAATATCCTCATACCTTTCACACACTTCACTTTGCCATCTTTGCTTTATTAGCAGCACTGTGCAACAAGGAGGGGAATTCTTTCATGAAAAACACATCTGCTTATTATTACCCTGAATCATTACTCTTCATTTCACTCCTCCTAGGATACCTTGACAGTTAAGAAATGTACATAACAGAATAACCTAGCACAGTAAAGATAAGGGAATAAAGTAAAAGACACTTACCTGCCTTATACAACAAAGTCAACAGCCCATGACCTGAAATTTAGAACAAAGGAGAAAGACAATACAACCTGATCAACACAACACATACACACAGTACTTCCCGACCTATGACTTTGTGGAAAACCCATAGCCATCTCACCAAGAATTTCAATCGTTTATAATTTGTATATTTCTTATATTGATACTTTTTTTTATACCATGTGTTCATAAGTATTGTGCATGGCAGCAAAGATATGAGTAGCAAACTAGTTAGCTCGTGTGTCATCTAGTTGGGGTCTAAGAGACAGATGTGTACATTAGCTTCTGTGACAGAAAACTGATGATATATTTAGTAATGTAAGTAATCCATACTTGCTAATGTAGAATTACAGTATCACAAATAGGGGGCAATAATCAAAACTACCATATTGGTGCAAACTCTGGGGGTGAGTTTATCTGTGAAGTTGGCACCAATAATCAAAGCAAAGTCCATAGAAGCTTACTGCCCCTGGAAAAATTATCCACTGACAATTGAATCTGCTTTCTCTGAGGATAGTTTTAGAATAATCAAACCTATGCATATTTCTCTCTTGCCTCTTTCTGTTCCTGGGAATGCCTGCAGAGCCTGCAAGTAAAAGTACTGCATATGTGTTGTTAAACAATGCGCAGGCTTTTTCCTGCAGACAGGTTGAACAAAGTCCCCACTTCCATAGGTAAAGTACATTTTTATCCATGAAAAGGGCTTTGAATTTTGCCCTCATAGGGTTTGTATCTTCTGATCTCCCTATAGTCCTAGGGATGTATTGTACCATGGCTGTACACTTGTGATGGGGAAAAAAGTGCTCTAGTCCAGACTTATACCAGCCTTAGGTAGAAATGAACATATTTGGGTTTGAGGACTCCAAAGGTGAATGAAAGGTGCAGGGTAGTTGGATGAATATGTGTGGACATATCTGTGGGCAGAGTGAAGAGCTTTACTGGACATCCTATGGTGATGCCTCCTCTTCCTGAATGCTCTGAATACCTTTATTCAGTCCATGACTATTATTTTCCTTTTTTTTTGCTAAATATTTGCCTTCACAGTATTTGCCATTCAGGATTTTTCACTATTTGTACTCTGGAGGCAAAAAAGAGTTTGAGTAAATGAAATCCCAAGGGAGCCCCATATATTTCTACTTAAAGATACCAAACTTATAAAATGTTTCCTTTATTCATAATTCCATGGCAAACTACAAATGAATATGCTACATGAATAATCACACAAATGTGTGCAAGTTCGAAGCATGTATACACCTTTATATAATATTTTTGACCAAATCATAGATAGGTAGCCATATTTTAAAGTCCTACATTTTTTTGACAAGAACTAATAAGAATATCATATATTTTGTGACAGCGGAACTATAGCATATATAGCACCAATCAAATTAGAGTTTATCCTCATTTTCCCATCATAGGTGCAGCACAGACTAAGGGACAAAATTTAAATGTAATTCACATTCGGGCCGATACAGTACACTGCCACTGGACGCGCGTTTTCCCTTACCCCTTATTCAGTAAGGGGCAGAAAATGCACGTTCAACCCGCCGAACCTAATAGCGCCCTCAACATGCAAATGCATGTTGATGGCCCTATTAGGTAATCGCGCACGATTCAGAAAGTAAAATGTGCAGCCAAGCCGCACATTTTACTTTCAGAAATTAGCGCCTACCCAAAGGTAGGCGCTAATTTCTTCGGGCACCGGGAAAGTGCACAGAAAAGCAGTAAAAACTGCTTTTCTGTGCACCCTCCGACTTAATATCATGGCGATATTAAGTCAGAGGTCCCGAAGAGTAAAAAAAAGTAAAAAAAAAAATTTGAAGTTGGCCGGCGGCTGTCGGGTCGAAAACCGGACGCTCAATTTTGCCAGCGTCCGGTTTCCGACCCGTCCCTAGCGCCTCCTTTTGCCCGTTTCTACCACCGGGCCTCATTTAAATACTGTATCGCGCGCACAGGAGAGCGGGCATTCGCCCGCTCTCCCGCGGACTTTACTGAATCAGCCCGATTGTTAGCTTGGATTCATTTTTCATTGGTTTATTTATTGTTTACATTATATTCTATAATTGTATTAAAGATTCCTTGGGCAAGACACCATATAAAAGATACATTTATTATTATTTTCCTTTCAGTTTGCACATTTTTTCTATGGTGGCAGAAAAAACAGCAACAGGAATACAGCACAAAGGCAGAAAAATTGTTTTAGTTTTGAAAATGCTAAAATAATTTGTGTTTGAGTGAAATGACAGATTACGAACCTTAAATATATGTAGTTATGAATCAATTTAAGCATCATACTCTAGGTTTCTTTTTTTTTTTTTTTTCAGAAGCATTGTGAGACCTGATGTTGCAGGAAGGGGAGCTACAGTGGAATTTGTACTTTGCTGAGATGTTAAATCTCACATGAGGTGAAAAGTAGCCAGGGACAACAGTGTTAGTGCTGTGTTGCAACACACTCAAGCCCTCCAACCCCACCCCCAGAGTGTCTATTTAAACTAAAAATAAATACATTCACTTATGAGTGAGATTTATATATATTTGTAACATTCATTCTTATATTTATTGGGTTCGAGATTGATTAAGTATTTAAACTAAAAGCATGTTTTTTTTTCAATTGGGATTTAGCCTGACAGATCCTTAGGAAGCATTAAACAGTAATCACCAAGTCAGCAACTCAGATTTTTCCAGCTACCCATATCCGCACTGGTTCAGTTAAAGCATGTGAACCTATTAGTTCCATTACTGTACCAAGCTGCTGGAGCTGAAACAATTGACATGTGTATATTTAAAATGCTAAATGTTAAAGAATGTGCTGCATCAATCAATGCACAAAAAACATTTAAAGAAAACAAGACCTTTTAAAGACATTATAATACAGAATTACAAGTCTCACAGGTTCTAAATGCAAACAGATGTTGGAAACTACACATACACTCCCTCCAAGTAAAAAAACACAAAACAAAAACTCCCACCAGAAATTGTGTATGTGGTGTGTGCAAACTAAACAAAGCAAAACAAAACCCAAAATACCCAGCGCTAGATATTTTCTAAAGTGGCATACTAATAAAACCTTCATGTACTGAAGTGTAGCCTGCCTAATGCTTAGAAAAAGCAGCCTGAGAACCAGGGAAGCCAGGGTTTGAATCTTGCTTCTCTCACAGATATTCCATGCAACCTGGGGCAAATCATTTCACTCTCCATTACTTCTGGTACAACTTGGATTGTAAATCCTCTTGGGCAGGGAAATAACTATAATACCCAACAGGGCCGGCGGAACCACTAGGCGAGCTAGGCCTGTGCCTAGGGTGCCGAGACTTTAGGGGGCGCCGCGGCAGGCAGCAGAATTTTGAAAGGCCTTTCAAAATTCTGCCAGCACCCGACTCGCCCTGCCTCCCACCCTCCCGACGGCCCCCCTGGTGGTCCAGCGGAGGGCCCGGGAGCGATCTGCTGCTCCCGGGGCCTCGGCTGCCACTAAGCAAAATGGAGCCGTTGACCTTTAGCCCCTACCATGTAACAGGGGCTGAAGGCCACCAACGCCATTTTGCTTAGTGGCAGCCGAGGCCCCGGGAGCAGCAGATCGCTCCCGGGCCCTCCGCTGGACCACCAGGGGGGGCGTCGGGAGGGTGGCACTGGGGGGGAGGCAGGGAGAGTCGGGGCTGGCTGCCTGCCGCGGCGCCCCTTGTCTCGGCGGCTGGTCTCCGGCTGCACCGATCTTCCTTTCTTCGGCCACGTGATCAGCTGGACCGGCTGCGCCGATCTTCTTTCTGTGTGTGTATGTGAGATGTGATGTGTATGTGAGAAAGGAATCTGCCAGTTAAAAAAAATGAAGTGTGATAATACATATACCTCAACTTTTGTGCTGATTTTGTTGAAAAGTTGGATGAAAGATGAAATTACTGAATTTTAAGAATCCCTCTGCTGGAAAATAAAATTTAACAAAGTGGGTAGAGACAAATACTAAAGTAAAAAAAAATAAAAGTATTTAAAATGTTCATCTTAGCAAAATCACAAATTTAAGATACTGATGCCAGGTGGTTTTTGTTTTTTTTTTAAGCATAATTTAAGCATGAAGACTAGAATAGTTTCAATCTGAAACAGTTTTGCTTTTTTTTTTTTTTTTTTTTTTTTTAAGCCTTTAGAAAATGTATATTTTTAAATGACCAAGACTGGAGTCTTCCCATTTAAAAGAGAAGTTGACTAAGGATGTCTTTCTGTTCCATATCTCCCACATGAATATTTATTTATTTATTTAGAGATTTTTATATACCGCGGTACGTATAGGTATACATCACCTCGGTTTACAGTAAACAGTAATATTAGCAACAGGCTTTACATTAAAACAGTTTATACAATAATTAAACAGTAAAATAAAATAAGTTGGCAACAGCTTTTACATATAACAGTTTATAGAGTAAGTAAACAATTCGCAGCTTGCGGCTTTACATAAATAATGTTTCCATAGACCAATATATAACTATTGTAACTATAATCAACCATTTATATATAATTTAAAATAATTAAACGCGAGAGAAACTTAAGCCATTAATCTGTTGGAGGCAACATTAATGACAAGTTTATGTTGATTCACAGACATTGCAAACATGGGGAGGACGGGGAAAGATGAACAGTGGGATTATCAGGGTGTAGCATTATCAGGGCAAGGATCAGGGCAAGGATCAGGTGCACAGTAATACGGGGCGACTGTATTTTAATGTTAGTTGAAGAAAGACACTTGCTTTATTGCCTGAAAGCGTAAAACAAGAGAAGCTGTACGGTGTAGGTGGCTGTCCCTTGGGAGGACAGAACCTGAAGGAAGGGTGTCATTTCGCCTTCTGATAGGAATGTGGTTTTCTTATTTAATGGTTGGGAGCATCACTTTCACTGTTAGTAAAAGTGAAAAATGCTGTAAGTCTGAAAGCAAGGTGCTTCTGTGAGTGTAATGTGTATGTGAGACAGGGAGAGTGCTTCTGTATGTGTGTGGTGTATATGTGAGTCAGTGAGGGTGCTTGTGTGTGTCAGTGTGTGTGTGCGAGATAGATGGAGCATGGTTTTGGATGGCTTGTGGCTGTGAGAGAGGGCATGTGTGTGATTGAGCCTGTAAGTGAGATAGAACGTGTGTGATTGAGAGCTTGTGTGTAAGTGAAATAAAGAGAGCATGTGTGTGATTGAAAGCCTGTGTGTAAGTAAGAGAGAGCGAGAGCATTGTGTAATTGAGAGAGACTGGCCAGAGAGGTGACTGGTATGTGTGTGTGTGAGAGAGAGAGAGAGACTGATGGGGAGATGATTGATGTGTGAGAGACAGAAACTGGTCCTGAGGGTGTGACTTGTGTGTGTGTGTGTGTGTGTGTGTGTGAGAGAGAGAGAGAAGAGACTGGTTGTGGTCCCTAAGGAAGAGGACTGTGAGGACAGCTTCAGCAGCTACTGCTGCTTCTGGTATGGCCTGCAAGGGAAAGGAGGAGGAGAACTGCTGGAGAGGGTAAGTAAAGGTGGCTTTTTAAGTTCATTTTTCTTGATTGACTACCATTTTAATTATTGGGTAGTATGTGATGTGTCTGCTGTTTGAAATATTTTATTGGTGTTTGGTAAAGCTTTCAAAATTTGCATTAATCTTTAATTATAGGGTATTCTATTCATCAGCTGTTTTGAAATTATTTTATTTGTATGGTTTTATAATTATGATTAATGATTTATATATCTTTGTATTATTGATTTGTTTCACAAGGAATGGTGAAATTTTTGTTTTTCCATTGTTACACTGTATAGAGTCTGGCGTGATGCATTTTACAGTTCAGTTTTTGTCTGCATGTTTCTGTTTATACTTTATGTGGCTTTATTCTGTATTTGATGCGGGTCTGTCTCTGCTCTGTATGTGTGACCATGATGAGAGATTCTGCTTGCATATAGTGTCTGTATAGGGATCATTAGCAATCGGGTTTGTTTTGTTTCCTCAGTAGGTGGTGTATTTGTATTTTAGGACCCAGTGTAATATTTACCCTTGCTTTTTCACAGGTAGGGCTATTGTTGTTTCAGTCCTTGGTGTTATTACTTTTATGTTACGATGGGATTGTAGTATAGATTTTGAGTGTCTTTTTGCACAAACACCTTCCACTGCCAGGCACATTGTGTTAGTTCACAATGTGCCTGGCAGTGGAAGGTGTTTGTGCTGCTGTTATTTTTATTTTTTTTTTATTTAACAGTTTTATATACCGAATTTCTTGTAACAGGTTACAAATCAAAACGGTTTACATAATAACAATAACAGTGCCTCAAATAGTGCAATTACATAAAACAGAGGAATACAGAACTAGGATCATGAAACTGTTGAAACAAACCAGGGTATATATATATATATATATATCGAACTATGATACATGGCTGTTAGAGAATGGTTAGGTTACTGTGAGGTGGCACCAGAATTTGAAAATATCTTTCAGTATGATGAGCTGTAAGGGAAACATCCAAGCTCCATTGCTTGGGGGAATTTCAGTGGATGCACAGAGTTAGAGAACTGGAGGTGCAGGATTTATATTGACATTCTGTCCCTTCCTATATATTCCAGACTTCACTCTCATAGCCATATAGAATTAGTTGAATGAGGTTATCAATAATTTTATAGTAGTTTTACTAGAAGTGTGAAACTGGCCAGCTTTTTAAAATTACCCAGAAGAGCCTTTGGACTTTTTTATTAACATTTTTTTTTAATAACCAATTTGAAAGCAGGATCCATGCTATAGAGGTGGGTGTGATGAAGAAATGTCATTTTGGCTCCCCCCCCCCCCCCAAATTCTTCTGTCTAGCGACACCACTGATTTTCTGTGACCTTAAGCATTAGTACAAGAAGGATTATGGGGGGGGGATGCTGGAGAGGCGCACAAATGCATTAGCCCCCGGGCGCCGGAGACCCTTGGTGCGCCATTGGGTGCGAGCCATATGGGGCCGCAAGCGGTGGCAAAGAGGAGTGGAGATTTGGCGGGCCGCAAGCAGTGCCCAACCTGCTAGTGACCGGAAAACCACACAGTCAGCGGGCGTGATCGAGAATGAGGTAGGAATCTGGGCCGAGACCAGGGGGTGGTGGCGCAAGGGAGAAGGCTCGCCTAGGGCGCCAAATCCCCTTGCACCGGCCCTGATACCCAAACTGTAACTCGCCTTGAGCTTGGATTTGGGAAAAGGTAAATAATGAGATCTAAGATCCAACTCCAAACTAACAAGCACACTTAGGGGGTTATTTTCTAAAGCTATCGCACGGGTGCGATAGCTAGCTCGGGTGGAGTCCGCCCTGGAAGAGGAGGAGTCGGGGCGGCACTGGGGCCAACTCTGTGAAGACTTCTCAGACAGTGAAAGGTACGCATCCTTTTCGCTGTCATTTTCACGCCGAATAACTACACCTTTTATGGTTATTTGGCTCGACGCCAGCAGCGATCACACCGCCGCGGTCCTGCAATAGCTGGCACTGCCAGCTATTGCAGGACCGCACCGCCCCACCACCACCACCGCTTCGCCCCCCTGCCCCCAGTTACCAGGGGATTCAGAGAGCCCAGCGGTGTTAGTGAATCCAGGCCTTAGTTCTCAGAAGCCAGCAACGAAGCACCTTTTAAATGATGTAATTGCACTATCCCTGGGAGTTTAATGCAAACTAGAAAAACTGTTTATTGCCTTTTTCTGGACAAATAACAATGAAGAAGAATGGGTTCTTATTAATCTGTTTCCTACAATGCTGCATGAATCCACTAGGAGATCCTCCCAGTGAAATTAATGCTACAGTGCTTTCTGTCTGTTACAAACACAGTGATATTTATATAAAATAAGTATAATAATCCAACAAAGCAAACCATACTCGAAGTTTAATTCCTCAGTAAAGGGGAGGGTAGAAAAAGTAACAGTCCTTACAACTTCATAATGTTCATTTTTATTCAAAATGAAAGTCCGGAATATATAAAAATGGTCATACCCTTTGGGTTTGAAAAGTCCCCCGACACGGACACCGTGTTTCGCCAAAGAGGCTGCATCGGGAGGGACAAAGTGGCTGCAGCTCACACACTTTCACAGAAGCATACATTCAATGCCAGGAATTTCATTTTGAATAAACATGATGAACATTATGAAGTTGTAAGGACTGTTACTTTTTCTACCCTCCCCTCTACTATAAAATAAGTATGCAAACCACATGTTGTGTCTACAAGGGGCTTACCTGAAACAACCATGTCATGAGTGTGAATTTTTTTTATAAAGGAAATGTCAATTTAAAAAAAAGAACTTTTGTCTATAAGGAATAGCCATATCACAAAAAGTTTGGCACTGCATATAAGTTATCTAGGCTATAGCAGTACTAGCTAGATTTTTCAGAATAGCAGATTGTTCTGTCTTTTAGCCATATTCTTTGGTCTCCTTTCTTCTTTATTTTTTATATTAATATATTTTTAAGCCTTATTGTATATTGTGATCACAGGTCGCCATGCATGTGTTTTGAAGGTGCATGCCACATATGTCATGTTTCAGGAGCTACATAATACGCTTCCTGATGGGATTGTTCTTTCACACAGGGAAGCAGAGCTCCTGCTGCTGCAGTCTGAGCTCCAACGTTGTATAGCAGCACAGGAACATAAGTAGGAGACTGATAATTTTTCCTTTCAAGAGACAGCAGTTTGGAGGGGAGAAAAAAAATGGGGAATATTGGATTTTCAGTGTTACACAGTGTACATCCTCTTATACAGGAAGAGGTGAACATAGAAAGTCTATAGGGCTATATATCCTATATGCAGTTCATACACCACTAGTTGAAGTCCTGTTTTGTGGAGTATGCGGGTACTGCAACCTCTGGTGGCTTCTAGTTATCATTGTTCACCTCATTACAGAGGTATAAATTGAACCCCAGCAGAACTGAACTTTAAATCCATAAATAGTGAACAATATTTGTATAGGTGCTTTGATAAGGCACATCTCATAGCTCTATATACAGAAAGACTAACTTTCAAACCTGTCTATGTTGCCTCATATATACACGTATGAGGGTCTGCGGAGATTTGATCAAGTATTTTACAACGAGCATAGAGCCATCTACCCAGGTTTGAAAATGCATTTATCTCTGCCCTTCACCCCCCCTCACAGTGCATGTTTTTTATATTTGCATTTATTAAAATGTATTAATCGCTTAACACGACCGGCCTAAGCAATGTACATAAAAACATTCATATCTGAAATGTTGAACAATACAGAATAAATTACAACATATAAAGTTCCTTGAGTTCAATCATTGCCAAAAGGATTGCCTCTGACAAATATCACAATTATTAATATTGAGACCCTTGAGCTCAATCAGTGCCTCAAGGATAAACTCAGAATGGTACAATGGCCATTGTTCTTATAAATAGGCCTATCTGTACAGAAATATCTTCAGGAGACTTTTGAATGTCTTTAAACAATCACACAGTCATAATTCCATTGAAATAGAGTTCCACAAGACATGAACCGCCACAGAAAGATGAGCACATCTCATGGCGGGGACATCGAGTAAGCCTCTCTGTGATGACCTTAACAGACAAGATGACTGGTATAATTTGAGAAGAGCATTGGATCGTGGACAAGACCCAGAATTAATCAATTTAAAAATAGTCATTCCTATTTTATATGCCACCTGCATATGTATAGGAAGCCAGTGTAGACTCATAAGAGTGGGTATATTATGTTTGTTGCGTTTCACACCAGAAATAAGACGCCCAGCAGCATATCTGAGACACCTAGATAAAGTCTGTTGCAGTTGTCAATTAATGCAAATAGTGAAGCTTGTACGATTGTTACGATTCCTGCCCGCGGAGCTACTCTCCGCGAGCAGGCCTCTCTACCCACCTGATTCTCAGCGCAGCCAGGCGCCGCTGACCCCATTTCCTGTGGCCTGGAGGCCGCAGCGGTTCCTGCCTTGCTCGGCAGGGCTGGCCCCACTGAGCAGCCACCTCTCCTGATGCCCACACTGGGTTCCATGCAGCAGGGCCGCCGCCGGCGCCATCTTGTTGCGGCCCTGAACCGCTGCTGAGACCCTGGAGGCCGTGCTTCTCTGCCTCCTCTGCGGCATGGAGCCGCCCCGGGTTGGCCTCCGTGGCACGGAGCCACAACGTCATCGATGGGGTCCTCATCCGGCAGCCTGGTGGCTGCCCCGAAGCCTGCCTGCCTGTTTCCGCACTGAGGTGCAGGGGAGCACCGCTGTCCATGGTGCTGCCTCTCTCTTCAGCCTTTCCTTAGGCGCCGGTGCGCACCTCTTTATTCTATTTAAAGGGCCAGCCACAGGAAGTGCTGCTGGCTCCTTCTGATGATGACTTCCTGCTTTAGCCCTATAAAAGGGATTCCTCTTCAGTCTCTCGTCGCCTTCGGATTGAGTCTCACAGTTGTCTGTGCTCCTTCATTGATCCAGGTCATCCGTGTTCTTCTTTGCTCTGCTGGCTTCATGTTCAGAGTCTTCATGTTCCTTGTTTCCCAGTCCTGATGTCCGCCTTCAGATCGGGTTCCACAGTCGTCTGTGTCTTCTGACTGGTCCAGGTCCTCCGTGGTCTCCTTCTGCTTTGACAGATTCGTCTCCATGTCTCTGATGTCTTTCATCCAGGTCTTCAGTTGTCTTCATGTTCCAGATGTCCGTCGTCCAGATGTCTTCAGGTTCCTGACGTCCTCTGTCCCTGTTGTCCAGATGTCTTCGTGTCCCCAGTGCCTGATGTCCTGCTCTTCTGTTGTCCCGATGTTCCTGATGTCTTTGCCTTCGTCTCCACCTCCCTGCCTTGGTTCCTCGATGTCCACTTTCCTGGCATACCGCTGTTGTGGTCCATGACCAGTCCCACGGGTGGACTGTGTAGGGTGACTCACGGTACAAGGTCATCCTCATCTCCGCAGCACAACCCTCTGGAAGCCCTTCTGCTTCAGTCCGTTGTTTTAATCCTTGAGAATCGAATCCTGCTTCAGAGTTGTCCCGGTCTTCAGAGCCTATTGCAACCTGCGTGATGTCCATGTCAAGTCTCTGTTTGAACTTGCCCTGAGTCCAGCGTGGTCCATGACCAGTCCCGTGGGGGGCTGAGTAGGGCACGCCCCAGTGCAGGTCTCTGCAGTTGCTTAGTCATGTTCTGGAATCAGTTTCCACTATTTCTCCTGGAGTACTGCCTCGAGCCCAGCGGGGTCTGCGACCAGTCCCACGGGTGGACTGTGTGGGGCGCGCTGCGTCACAGACTCGCCCCAGCTCTTGATCCTGCTTCAGCCCTCATCTACAGTGTCTTGCTTCAGCCCTCATCTACAATGTCTCGCTTCAGCCCTCGTCCATGATGTCTTCGCTCCAGTCCTCGTCTGTGGTGTCTTGCTTCAGTCCTCGTCTATGATGTCTTTCTTCCAGCCTTCGTCTACAGTGTCTTCACCTTGTTTACAGTGGCTTCGCTTCAGCCCTAGTCCAATGTCTTCTGTGTTCCAAGGACTCCATCTGCCCTCGTCCTCTGTCCGGCCTGCCGCCCATTGCCGTTCCCAGCGGCAGGTCCGAAAGGGCTTGGAACGGTCGGAGGATTGTTATCAATCAACATTGCGTTGTTGGTTATCCTGGGGCATGCAGGTCCGGTTGAGGGTTAGACCTTGTGCCCTAGTCCTTGCTTCAGCCTTGTCCTGCTTTCGTTACCCATGCTCGCATCAGCTCACCTCCCGTGGTATGGCTTGGGGCTCCTCCCTGGGTCATGCCGTGGCCCAAGGGCTCACATCTCCAGCTTTAGAGAAGACCGCGCCTCCGTGCCTCAGAGTGTAACAGCTGCCGGAGGTCATGCTCCTAACAGGACCCGAAGGCCACCGTGCCCACGGGTCATAACGGGATCCGAAGACCCCAAGCCCTCGGTCCCTACAGCTGCTAGAGGTCATGCTCGTAACAACGATAGTATGAAAATCTGTCTCATGTAGAATATGTTTTAAACCAGAGACAATCAATACTTTGCAGAAGCCCGTTCTAATGAAAGTCTTTTTGTGTGGATGAAATGAAAGATTACAATCTAGCCAAACACCTATATTTTGATACATTCACAAAAAGAAAAAACAAATTGTCAGCTGTGACAGATGTTTGCTGAGTTAAAGAATGGGCTCTCTGAATCATGATTTGAGAGTTGACATACATATTCACAGGTGCTTGCAGTGTGCATACAAATGACAAATTGTATGTCATCAGCATATATTTTATAACAATCACTGAGGCTTATGAGGATCTTGTAGATAGGAGCCAGGTAAATATTAAATAAGACACTTGATGGTGCAGATCTTTGAGGAACACCAGTTTAATTGTTGAACCAATTTAGCACTGAGCCTTCTATGCCACATTCCTGTAGTCGATATAGTAGTATTGCGTGATCGACTGTGTCAAAGGCTGATGATAGATCAAGAAAGACGAGAATGTATCAATGTCCACCATCTAGACCTCTGTTGCGACCGTCGGTCTTCGAGGGCTTCGCCCCGCCTACCTCTCACTACTTGCGGCTCCTCCCGCTCACTTCGGACTACTGGCTGCCACGGCATCTATTTGCTGACCTCTCCGGCATCCCCGGACCGGCTTTGGTGCTGCCTCCCACCATGCTCCTCCAAGGTATCTTAGGGCGCGCGCGCACACGCCGCCCTCTTCTTTATTTCCACGTTGGCGTGAACCTCAGGGGCATCCCCCTGATATGACGTCATGCTGCCTTGATATTTAAGCCTACAGTATTTGCTAGCACATCGAGTTAGCAACGGTAATCTATGGATAGGATTCGCTCTCCGTACCGAAGCTGCTCTGCCACTCCAGCACTATCTGGAACTCTTACCCCCTTCGGGGTTTGCTAACGGGGTACCCACTCCTCGGGGCCTCTTCTGCTTCTTTCAGGTGCTATCAAGAAACCGGTACTCGCTCCTCGAGGGCCCATGTTCCCTGAGTCACTGCCTGCATCTTCAAACCCTACTTGGAAGACTTCACTAACAGTTTCCATCTGTGAGTACAACTACCATCTATTCCACAGTGCTGCTTCACTGGAACCAGGTTCTCGCTCCTCGAGGGCCTGCCCTCTGTTCTGGTATCAGAGCTCTCGTCTAGTGGAATCTCTTTTGCTGCTATGTGAGTACAGTATAACTGTGTCTCTCTGCTCTAAAGGATCAGGTACTCGCTCCTCGAGGGCCTGCTCTCCCTGTCTCGGAGCTTCTCCTAATTCTACGTGGGACTCTGAATGCTTCTTATCGTATACTCATAACTTTCAGTCTCTTTCCACTACAGCACAGCCCAGCAGAGGATTCGCTGTTCCAGCGTTCTGTGGGAGAACTGCCCAGCCGGGCTCAACATCTACTACTCACTACTGCCACCTCTGGTGGTTTCCAAAACTGTTTAATAAAAGATTCAAATCTGTGTTTGTGTGTCCAGAGTCTAGCCTGACACTGTAGTCCCTCACAGGACTGCCCCCCGTGGGTGTGGTCAGCTGCCACAGTGTCCAAGGATCCACCCAAACATCAATAACCATAACAACCTCTTCTGGGAATGTCGGTCGAGGATAGTAATAAGAGCTTGGTGCTCATCAATTGCTAAAATCCAATTTGGTAAGGATCAAGAAATGCATTGCCCTAAATTTTATTTTATTTAAGGCTTTTCTATACCGACATTCATCGGGGACATCATGCCGGTTCTGTTCAGCAAGAAAGGAGGTGCAGGGGAGATATGATATAAATCAGATACGTGAATGGGTTTAAAGATGCATGTTCCTTTCCAGGAGGTATGGAGGAATGAAGTTTGGAATGTCGAGCTTTTTTCTGGGCTGATTTCACAACCACAGAGTGATGATCCAGTTGTGACCTTTGAAATCCAGGAGCTGATTGCACAAGATAGGTGGCATCTGTCTTACAATTGACAGGAGGCACTGAACCTGGATGCTCCCAATTCCTCTTCAGGAGGTCAATGAGGATTTCATGAATGGGAATGGACATGATTTCCTTAGGAGCATCAAGAAACTGGAGCACTTCTAGCATCTTGTGCCTTGAATCTTCTTTTGTCTGAAGCTGGAATTGAATTGTTTCAGACATTTCTTTAATGAAATTGATAAAGGATAAATCCTCTGGAGGAGAACGCCTTCTCTCTTCAGGAGGGGAGGGCTCTGAAGGTAGATAATCGATAACCTGGGAAGTATCGTCAGTCCAAGGATCATAAGGTTGATCACCAGCTCCCTGAGGATCTTCAGAAGGGAGAAATGGTGCTAATCCCGAAGGCCCAGGCCTAGGCATCGATGGCATCGGAGGTGGCACCAACAGCATCGATGGAGGCATGGACGGCATCGATGAAGGAATCGATGGAATCGGTGACATCGATGGATGAGTTGGTGGCATGATTCCAGACGGCGGTATGGGTATCGGTGTTTCTTCATCTTCTGATGACACAGATGTTCTCGGTTCCAGCGGTGGAAGGGCACCAAGCAACGTATCCAATCTACCCAGTAGTGGTGCAAGCGCCATGGGGATTGGATCGGTGACCGGCTCAGGCACCGGTATTGGCATCAATGGAGGCTGGAAGCCCTGTAGTGCTTTACCGATGGCCTCTTGGATCATCTGATCCAATTCCTTGCGGAAGCCTGGGGCATGGAACCCTGGCACTGGAGTAGGGGGCAGCACTGGTGTAGCCTGAATGTCCACTGGTGAAAGTGGAATTGCGGCTCTCTGCACCGATAAAGGTGGGGAACACCTCGGTGACCCGGTTGCGGAGCAGGATGGGGCCTTCTCCGGATGGGATTTGTCGGTGGCTCTGTCAAGACTGATGCCAAGGGCTTGCCTGGTTCGGCGGACTGAGCCTTCCGATGCCGGTGTAAACAATTTTCATGATGTTCTCCTTAGTCCTTCTCCTGAGGCGAGGAGGAAGAGGTCAACACCTTAGGAGTAATCGAAGCCAGACGAACAGCACCGGTGTCTTGTTGCTGGTGAGAGGTCGATGGCACTGGCTCAGACGAAGTCGAAGCGGTCGATGGAGTCGGGAGTTTTGAATGAAATAGAAACTCCATCTTCTCTAAACGGGCTTTACGGCCCTTCAGCGTCATTTGGGCACATTTGGTGCAAGTTAGGGTATCATGATCGGCCCCCAAGCACAAGACACAAACTCTATGCGGGTCTGTTATGGACATTGTCCGAACACAATCAGGGCACAGACGAAAACCCGACGCCATGGCCTCGACAAAAATTTAGCCACGGTGCGGTCGATGGCCAGTAGGCCCCGAAGGGGAAACGACGGGAATTGACCGCAACAAGGGTAAACCCTTATCTTTCATCCACGGAGTACAGATATCGATAGGGGGGACCCCTACGGGGTAAAATGTTTTTGAAATTTTTTGAAGAAGTTCCATGAGGAAAATTCCTGTCAGGAATCTCAAGAGAGCTCCTTAATCCGCGTGGCTACTGCTGCACAGAAAAAAAGAGACTGAAGGGGGGCCCATGCTGGATGCAGGGTCAGTGCATTGCTGGGCATGCCCAGTAGTGCCAGTCAAAGTTCTAGAAACTTTGACAAAAGTGTTCCGTGATTGGGCTCCATAAGAACATAAGAAAATGCCATACTGGGTCAGACCAAGGGTCCATCAAGCCCAGCATCCTGTTTCCAACAGTGGCCAATCTGTTGCGATCCCGGGGCGGCCCCGGGATCGTTGCCTACCCGGTCGCGGCCCCGGTGTCTTCCCGCGTTCCCCAGGCCTCCGGGGACCTCCTCCGCTTCAGCCCCGACATCGGGCAGCTTCGCCCGGGCCTGCAGGGCCCTCTTCTGCTCCGTTTCCGCCCCGCCGGAGCAGCCGGCGTCCTTCGGCGGCTGGCCCCGCCCCCTAGACGCGCGCGCGTCTCAGGCTCCAATTTAAAGGGGCCAGCGCGGGAAATACTCAGGACTGCCTCCGGTGACGTCAGACGCTGCAGGGCTACTTAAGCCCTGCAGCTGCTCTCCTCCAGTGCCTTGCAACGAGGTTCCCAGGTTTACCCTGTCTCCAGTTGCTGCGTTCCTGTACCCTCTTGGTTTCCTGTGTTTCCTGATCCCGGACTGGCTTACGGTGATTCTCGGCTTCTGACTCTGGACTGACTTACGACGATTCTTGGCTTCTGACCCCGGCGCGGCTTACGGTGATCCCTCTGGCTCTGGACCTTGGACTGGCTTTCGACGATTCCCGGCTCTCTGACCCCGGCTTGGCTTACAGCGATCCTTTGGCTTCTGACCCCGGACTGGCAAGCGACGATTCCCTGGCACACGACCCTGGACTGGTGAGCGACAACCTTGGACTCCGTCTGACTCCGCCCCCGCGGGCTCTCCTAAGTCCCAGCGGCCGGGTCCCTACAGGCTCCTCCTGGGGGGACGCCAGCTTCCAGGGTGAATCTCCTAAGTCCCAGGGGCCGAACTCCTACGAGCTCCTCTCGGGGGAGGCTCAGCTTCCAGGGCGAAGATCTTCTCACCATCGTGCCAGCCTCACCGGTTCGTCCTTCCTTGCCACAGCCCTTGGTCGCATAGGGCTTTCCGGGATCTTCCTCCAGCCAACCACAACTCCCTCCTTGCCGCCTTCCGATCGGGACCTCCGTTGCTACCTCACTCAGCAGCTCGCCTTCTGGTTCCGATCGGTCCAAGGGTCCACGAATCCAACACAATCCAGGCCATAAGAACCTGGCAAGTACCCAAAAACTAAGTCTATTCCATGTAACCATTGCTAATGGCAGTGGCTATTCTCTAAGGGGTAGATTTTAAAAGAAGCGCGATCAGCCTACTTTTGCTTGCGCATCAGACTCAAGCAAAAGTACGCTGGATTTTAGTAGATACGCGCAGAGCCGCGCGTATCCACTAAAATCCTGGATCGGCGCGCGCAAGGCTATCGATTTTGTATAGCCTGCGCGCGCCGAGCCGCGCTGCCTCCCCCCGTTCCCTCCAAGGCCGCTCCGAAATCGGAGCGGCCTCGGAGGGAACTTTCCTTTGCCCTCCCCTCACCTTACCCTCCCTTCCCCTACCTAACCCACCCACCCGGCCCTGTCTACACCCCCCCCTTACCTTTGTCGGGGGATTTACGCCTCCCGGAGGGAGACGTAAATCCCCGCGCGCCAGCGGGCCTGCTGCGCGCCGGGCCGTGACCTGGGGGCGGGTACGGAGGGCACGGCCACGCCCCCGGGCCGTAGCCACGCCCCCGTACCCGCCCCCAAAATGCTGCCGACATGCCCCCGGAACGCCGCGACGACCGGGCCCGCCCCCCGACACGCCCCCCTCCGAGAACCCCGGGACTTACGCGAGTCCCGGGGCTCTGCGCGCGCCGGGAGGCCTATGTAAAATAGGCTTCCCGGCGCGCAGGGCCCTGCTCACGTAAATCCGCCCGGTTTTGGGCGGATTTACGCGAGCAGGGCTCTGAAAATCCGCCCCTAAGTGAACTTAATAGCAGGTAATGGACTTCTCCTCCAAGAACTTATCCAATCCTTTTTTAAACACAGCTATACTAACTGCACTAACCACATTCGCTGGCAACAAATTCCAGAGTTTAATTGTGCGTTGAGTAAAAAAGAACTTTCTCCGATTAGTTTTAAATGTGCCCCATGCTAACTTCATGGCGTGCCCCCTAGTCTTTCTACTATCCGAAAGAGTAAATAACCGATTCACATCTACCCGTTCTAGACCTCTCATGATTTTAAACACCTCTATCATATCCCCCCTCAGTCGTCTCTTCTCCAAGCTGAAAAGTCCTAACCTCTTTAGTCTTTCCTCATAGGGGAGTTGTTCCATTCCCCTTATCATTTTGGTAGCCCTTCTCTGTACCTTCTCCATCGCAATTATATCTTTTTTGAGATGCGGCGACCAGAATTGTACACAGTATTCAAGGAGCGGTCTCACCATGGAGCGATACAGAGGCATTATGACATTTTCCGTTTTATTCACCATTCCTTTTCTAATAATTCCCAACATTCTGTTTGCTTTTTTGACTGCCGCAGCACACTGCACCGACGATTTCAGTGTGTTATCCACTATGACACCTAGATCTCTTTCTTGGGTTGTAGCACCTAATATGGAACCCAACATTGTGTAATTATAGCACGGGTTATTTTTCCCTATATGCATCACCTTGCACTTATCCACATTAAATTTCATCTGCCATTTGGATGCCCAATTTTCCAGTCTCACAAGGTCTTCCTGCAATTTATCACAATCTGCTTGTGATTTAACTACTCTGAACAATTTTGTGTCATCTGCAAATTTGATTATCTCACTCGTCGTTTTTCTTTCCAAATCATTTATAAATATATTGAACAGTAAGGGTCCCAATACAGATCCCTGAGGCACTCCATTGTCCACTCCCTTCCACTGAGAAAATTGCCCATTTAATCCTACTCTCTGTTTCCTGGCTTTTAGCCAGTTTGCAATCCACGAAAGGACATCACCACCTATCCCATGACTTTTTACTTTTCCTAGAAGCCTCTCATGAGGAACTTTGTCAAATGCCTTCTGAAAATCCAAGTATACTATGTCTACCGGTTCACCCTTATCCACATGTTTATTAACTCCTTCAAAAAAGTGAAGCAGATTTGTGAGGCAAGACTTGCCCTGGGTAAAGCCATGCTGACTTTGTTCCATTAAACCATGTCTTTCTATATGTTCTGTGATTTTGATGTTTAGAACACTTTCCACTATTTTTCCTGGCACTGAAGTCAGGCTAACCGGTCTGTAGTTTCCCGGATCACCCCTTGAGCCCTTTTTAAATATTGGGGTTACATTTGCTATCCTCCAGTCTTCAGGTGCAATGCATGATTTTAATGATAAGTTGCAAATTTTTACTAATAGGTCTGAAATTTCATTTTTTAGTTCCTTCAGAACTCTGGGGTGTATACCATCCGGTCCAGGTGATTTACTACTCTTCAGTTTGTCAATCAGGCCTACCACATCTTCTAGGTTCACCGTGATTTGATTCAGTCTGATGATGTCACCCATATGTGAGGACTACCATCCTGCTTGTCCTGTGAGAAGAGTTAATTAGGGTGAATGAAGGGACTCACCATCTCAAGCACAATACCAGCTATACAAGTGAGGAGATATTGCAAATGTAATATAGGAAAAGGTTTCAAATAATGAGGCCCTCATCTATAGGGATGGGCATTCGGGAGAAATGAAATATGAAATGAGATGAAATTTCCTATTTCATTTTGGAATATTTTCAAAACAGAATGAGTTAGATTCTGACAAAATTTTGTCAGAATCTTATTTTGTTTTGAAAACCCATTAAAAAAAAAAGGCACAAAACCGGGATCTTGTATAGAGAATAGGTTGAGACGCAAAGCAGGAATCCCAGCCTATGCCCGAGCGAGACTCTGGTGCCCCAGCCTAGGTCCGAAGCCTGGGCCAGGCCATGGCATACGCCTGAGCACATTGCTGGGATCTCAGCCTAGGACCTGGACCGGGCTTGGGGAATGTCCCAACGACAACCCCCTACACTTACTGAATCTGATGCAGAGTCCTGCCGCAGTCCCAATGACTGGGCCTGGACCAAGACCTGATGCCAGAGTCTGGCCCAGAGACTAGGTCCCAATGCCTGGGCCTAAGCCTAGGCCAGGACATGATGCTGTGGCCCATCCTAGAAGCTGGAACCTGATGCCGGGGCCTTGGCCTGGACCTAGGCCCAATACTGGGGCCTTGGCATAGATTCAGGGCCAGGCCTAGAGCCCAGACCTCGGATCCCGTCTTCAGCGTCTTCTTTGCAAACTGACACCATCTGCTGGGCTCGCACAGGAATTAACTCCCGTGCAACCTCCCCAATGGAGGGTGCCATTTTGATGTATGGTAGTTCAATTAGCTTCCATATATCAAAATGGTGCCCTCCACTAAGAAA
Organism: Rhinatrema bivittatum; assembly: GCF_901001135.1. Lineage (NCBI taxonomy): Eukaryota > Metazoa > Chordata > Amphibia > Gymnophiona > Rhinatrematidae > Rhinatrema > Rhinatrema bivittatum. The sequence goes on along the minus strand of NC_042618.1, from coordinate 316,136,538 downwards.
GATGCACCTGAGTTAATTAACTCCAGCGCAACTCCAGTGGACTGTCAGTTCATGAAGAAGACAAGGAGAAAGAAGACGCTGAATAGGAGCTCCAAGGCCTGGGCTCTGGACCTGAGCCTGACCCTGGGCGAAGTCCCTGGCATCAGGACCCAGCCTCAAGGCTGAGCCTGGCTTCAGGCCTGGGTCTGGGCTGAGGCCCCGGCGTTGGGCTCAAGTCTGGGCTGAGGCCACGTCATTGGGAACTGTCCTCTGGAACAGGACATGGCATTGGATTTGGGCCCGGGCCCTGGCCCAGGTCAAGGCCCAGGCATCAGGATTTGGCATTGGGTTTGGATATGAGTCAAGGCCCCAGCGTTTGGACCTGGCCTCTGGGCCAGGCTGTGGCATCGGGCCTGGGGCTGGACTGAGGTCACTACATCAGTATCTGGCCTCAAGGCCGGGCTGTTGCTTCAGGCCTGAGTTTAGGCCATGGCCCCTGCATCAGGATCTGGCCTCCCTACTGGGCCACAGCCTTGGGCCTGAGCCCAGACCCTGGTCTAGGCCAAGACCCAAGCATCAGGTCTAGTTCTCCAAGCCTGAATCTGGCATAGGGCCTAGACGAGGTCACATGACCTACCGCATTCTAGGCCTATGCATGGCTGGGGCTTTGTCCTGGTCCTAGGTGTCAGGACCAGGCTTCAAGGCCTGATCCTGATGCTTAGGCCCAGGCCCAAATCCTCGGCCTTGCATAGGCTTAGGCCGCAGTAGGTCGCTGCGATCTCATCCTAGACCTTATGAAGGGCCCCATCTGCGGATCGCCCTCAGGACCTGGTAAGTGGGGGCCTGGGAGAATCCTGGCCCCAGCATTTTTCTGGGTGGGATGGATGAGTGGGGGCATGGGAGGTCCCCGTTTCTTTTTTTTCTCATTTTATTTTCTTTTTTTAAAGTTTATTTTGTTTTTTTAAACTAAGGAAACAAATTAAACAGTACATGTGTGAAATTCATGGGGAAAACAATCCCAAAATATGAAACAAAATGTTTCCACTCCTTCCTACCCCTATCTACACATGATTTGGATTCCTCACACAATATCTAGCATAGTAGCCAACTTTACACACACACACATATATATAGGACGATTTATGCGTATTCCAAAAGGGGAGCCCTTACAAGTGTATATCTGATAGATGATTGCATATCAAGTTATGTGCTAATTATTGCTTTCAATTTTATAAAAGTACACACATTAATTTTCTGTGAGTAATTCCAGTCCCCATGTACACATAATTATTTATCTACTAGGTGTGTATAATGGTATTTAAGCTCAGATTTCATTGCCTGTCTTTCAAACAGCATGTGATCTTCTTAGTGTTTGGGTAATTGCCAGGTTCTTGTGGCCTGGTTTGGCCTCTGTTAGAAACAGGATGCTGGGCTTGATGGACCCTTGGTCTGACCCAGCATGGCAATTTCTTATGTTCTTACTATGCTTGGAGGCAAAGGACTTTTGCTTAGGAAGCCAAACACCCAGCCACAGGGGGGGGGGGGGGGGTGTCAGGGAGGTGATGAAGTTTCAGAACATCCTGTACAGGAAGGAGTCCAGGAAAGTGGAATCTTAAAGAAAGGAGCCAATATGGGAGAAAATTTGCCATCAATTAAATGCAGTATCCACAATAAAACTGTGCAAGACCTCAGCCACAAATGGCAAGACCTTAGATGCAAGGTCAAGGAAAAACAAGTCAAAATGAAGTCAGAGAGAGCTTTTAGTGAGATTACTTTTACCCCAGCTGAACAGATGGTCCTGAGCACTATATCAGAGGCAGCTCATGCTCTCAAGGACAACAAGGTGAGCAATCTTTATAAGAAGGGCATATAAGGTTATTGCATATAGAACCTATTATAAAGTTTTTAACTATACATATTTACAGATAATCTGTGGTCCAAAAGGCAGATAGGGCTTACTGTCTGCCTTTTTTGTGTTCAAACCTGTAGGTTTATTCAACAAGGGCATTATGGTAGCATTGACACCCTAGCGATCGCTAGACTAAAATGTTGTGCTGCCGCTGGAGGCAGTAGAATGGGGTCCATGTAGATATTCTCCAGACTTTTAAAGGCTCAGTGGGTGAGAAGAGAGAAGGCTAGATGGAAAGATTCTGTAGTGACAGTTTGTATAGTTTACTTTCTTGCAGGAGATGATAAACACCATGACTCTGATGGACCTGGACCCCGTGGGCTGGGAAGACCTAGGCAGCATGCAGTAGCACTACAACCCTGTCCAAAGGCACAGGCAAGTCAGAAGAAGAGGAGTATGCATAGTCTGTGGCGGTCCCAGAGGAGCATGAGAGGGATGTGGCAAGAGATGAGGAGCACATCCAAGGTTTATTGCTAGTGAGCCCTTGATCACCTATATCAAACCACCCACACCTGATGTCTTGAGACAAGATGTCAATGAGGAGTAAGGCAGAGAAAGGGAAGAGGCAGGCTTTTCTCCAAGAGGTGATGATGAGGTGCCTTGCACTCCAGCTGAGTGTCTCATGCTACTCCAAAATGATAGAGTAGCAGACCTGCTTGTAGATGTAGAGATCCTACTAGATCTCTATCAGAAGCACTGTTCCAATCATTTGGGTAGGGAACAGAATATTTAATGTGGATTTGTAGCTCCCCCATATTAAGCCTAGAATGATGTGCTCCTAGTCTATGTAAATCCTAGCTACCATTTTTGGTGTGGAATCCAGCTGACCCTTCCAAGGACAGCATATCTATAGGTGTTCCCTGATTTTGTTTATTTTTCAGGATGAAGGCTCCTGGTGTCTCTGGATTGAGATCTGGATTCAGAAAGGAGACTATCTGAAACAGTACATGTCTAGAAACCTGTTAATGTTTTGTGTTTTATAGATATGAGTAGATTTTAAAAGGTTTTGCGTGCACGTCCATGTGCGTGTGCTACCCCGCCTGATTTTTTTAACATGCGCGCGCTGGCTGTTTAAAATCTACCCCATGAGGTTTTCTATCCATATCTCATATTTTGGTTTCCCTGTTTGAAATATTTATTTTTTGGCATCAATGGGCGGTTCAATGTATGTAAACCAAAGGAGTGGTGTTTCTCAGTCAGAGAAGTCAAGTGAGCTGTGAGGAGTAGGTTCTCATCTATTACTGAATGAAGAAGTGAAAGGAAGAGAAGAAGTTGCCTGGACCTAGTAATAGGTTCACTGTCATCTGAAGGAGATTCAAGGAGAAGAGGAGTAAAACAAGTACCCTTTCAGGAACTATGAGTATTAAGGAGAAGATGGAAGAAGAACTACAGGAGAGATATGAGGGATTTGGACTGTCTTTACCAGATTAAATAAAAAAAAAGGACTATCCCATATCGACTGGGAGGGAGCTTACAAATTACCCCAGATTGATTGGACAGGAAGAGAAATACTAAATTTATTAATTAGAATTGACCTGGCACATCAATATAAATTGATTGAAATTGAAAAGGTCACGAAGTATTTCAAAACCAATGTTCCTTCTAAGAATTGGGTTGCTGCGTGCAAAAATTTGTGCTTGTGTGCAAAACGTTTTGGTTACATTACCCAGTGAGAACTACTTTCTTTGGATGCAAAAATACTATCAATTTTATACTTACAGCAACACAATCCTTAAAGGGAACATTAGATAATTATTTTAAGGGATAGGCTTAACCAATCGACTAACAGCAGTTACAACAGTAAAATATGTGAATGAAAAAAAAACTTTTCTGCAAGAACATTCTAAAACATTTTCTGCACGCAAGTAAAATTAATAAAGAGTAAACTTCGGTTTAAAATAGAAATGAGGAAGAGATGACCATAATGTCATAAAAGCCAGGGAAAAGTACCATCATTTTCACAGCAAGAATTAATGTTACACAAGAAATGGACCTTTAAAATACACAGACCCTCACCAAATACAGAATAAAAAGACCATAAAGTATAAATAGAAATGTGCCAACAAAAACTGTATTGGAAACCACAAGTCTGACTGTATTATGCAGTGCGACAATTAAAAAAACAGAATAATCATTCCTTTCAAAACATCAAGCAATAAAATCAAGAGATGTAAAACATAATTCATAATATTAAAACCACAATAAAAAGAATAAATATGTCAAAACAACCAATTAACATCCAAAAATTTAAATAACTTACATTAATTTGTTCTATTTCTAAAACACCAATTAAATATTTCAAAACATCTGATGAATAAAACATCCAATAATTTAAAAATGTTCTAAAATTTCCAGAAAAAAAAACCCTAATAAAATATTTTAAAACAGAAACATCAAATTACACCCAACAATTAAAACTAATTAGGATTTTAAAAATCTCCTGCTCTCCATAATGAGATCATTAGATTTCTAATCACTCCGAGATTGGCATGGATTGGGGGAGGTAGGGCCGCACAATCTTTTCTCTCTCCCTCACACACACAAACACAAACTAACACATCCAGTCTCTCTCACACTCTCTCTCATATATACATGACTATGCTCTCACATACACTCCCTCTCTCTCAAACATAAACTCTCACAGGCACACACATGGACACAGGCTCTCTCACACACACATCTGCAAGCTCTCACAGAGACATACATACACACATGCACAGTCTCTCACACAGGCAACAACACATGCATGGCGCTTTGGGACATGGTGGGATGAGCTGGACTGCAAACCCCACCAACCTCTTCTCTGCTTCAGGCCGCAATGAGATGAGGTCCACCGCTGCACCTAACGGCCTCTTTTCTACTTTAAGCCATGTTGGGATGAGCTCCTCTGTGGCCCTCCAGTCTTCCTGCATTGGGGGGGGGGGGTGGAAGCTGTGCACAGCTTTGGGGAAAGTTGTATATGGTTGCGCATGTGCGCAGCTTGGAAGGAATATTGTTCAAGACCTATGTGAGGGAGGGTACAGGAAATTTCCTCAACCCATCTTAAGGGATTAGCTATGGCTATCTAGCCCAGTCCTCCTTCAGGATCAGCCCCACAAGGAATTTTGGTGAAGGGAGGCTCCCCTGACCATATTATAAGGAGTCAGGGCCCAGAAGGGTTAGGGATGCCCCGGGGAGCAAGCAGAAACTCAGCCTATGCAAAAATCTTCTATCTTTGATGGTGTTTTGTATCAGAACTGAAACGTGAGCAGCATTTACTTTCTGTTTTGGTTTTACATTATAAATAAAATTGCACAGAAGGAAATAGCCAGAGTCTGTCTCCTTATTTCTCCTGGCTGTTTCCAAAGCCACTGTCATCAAGTTACCCACAACCTAACCTTGTGATACCATCTTTCAAATATCAAAAACTGTAAGAATTTTCACCATCTATCAGTAAAAGTTATGTTGGAAACCATCACAAGCTTCCAGTGTGCTTATTGCTGTACATTATAATGGAATGCTCATCGGTGTTGTTTACAATTGACTGTAACACTGGGATTTGATGTAAAGCAATGCACAGGGCCTAGAAAATTAATCTTCCCCCACTCAGGAAATCATGGACACTCAGATAAAGTAACAGATTGGGAAGCTTAGAAATTAGACTGTATTTGAGGTGTGGTTCCTAGGGGTTTTATTTAGTACTATCAGCCCAGGGGTTACAGAGGCATAAGGCAGGACATACAGGCCTCAGGGAAGTGGTGCAGGAAGAGCTGTAAAGTGTAAGACAAGAGATACAGGATCTTGGCCAGATGCTGTGGGAGGAATTGCAGTCCATGACTTATGTCTGGAGGGTGATGCTTCAGTGGATGCCTCCGTGCCAGCTGCAGTCAGATGGAATGCTCCCTGGCAGTCACAGAGTCTCTGGATGCTGCCTCCCCCAGAATTTCCACCACCATCACCATGGTATATTGTTTCACTAGGCTAGTGGGAGGCTCCCCCTGTGTGACCACCACCACATATAATGCCACCTTATGCTCCTATGTTTCCAACACCTCCAAGGATGACTCCTTCACCAACATATTCAGCATTTCTGAGGAATGATCCACCCCCTCTGATGACCCAGCTGGAGACACCTCCCTCTGCTGGCACAAGGGCAGAAGAGAGGCACACCACTGCAGACAGACATTCATCCTCAGGCCTCCCCCGAATGTCTGCTGTCTATAGCCCCTCTTGCTTCCTGAACCCTCCTGCAGCTACCACCCATTGCCACTGCCTTCTGTGTCCACGGTCTCTAAAGACACAGTCAATAGTGACCGCATACCTCTGCACAGAAGCACTAGGCTTGGGCAGTCCAAGGGATCAGAGCCATCCACAAAAGGAGAGGTAGTCCCAGAAAAGGCAGAGAAGCCTGGGAGGAGAACAGAAGTGGCAAGGATCCGAAAGATACAGAACACTGGAACAGCAGGACAGGTAAGAAGGCCTGAATAGTGTATCAAGAAACAAGTCCAGAAGCTATTTTCATAGCAATGAACTAAAAATGCAGGAACTGCGTTTAAATTCGGTCACCAATCAGTTGTTTGCTTATTGCTGGCCAATGAGCAATTACCTCTGGGTAATATGTTATGGCACAACAACACTTATGGCACCATAACTGTCATCTATTATATAAACACATCACTATGCATACAAACTACCTATAATATAATGCCTTCCAATGCTTCATAACCTATAACATGAGTCTTTAATTTGACTAACCATCTACTGTGTATTCCGCTTTGGTGGCTGATCAGCTACGGAAGGCACAATAAAAATAAAAAATTAAATTAAATTTTGACGTACTGCACCAGCAGGCAGAAGCTACTGGGGAGTCTCTCCTGTCCCATTTCAGCCCATTTAAATACATGGATGGGGTAAGTGGTTGACTAGCAGGCAAGCCAGAGGGTCCGAGGAGGGGGGGGAGGGATATATTTTTGTAGATTGGTGAAGCAGAAGCAGTGGAAGAGGAGGCTTAAACCTTTTCTTTTCTTTATATTTCATTTTATATTAAAAAAAAAAAAAAACTAAAATATTTTTCATTGCACACTGCTAGTTCTTAATTTCACTGGAAAGACAGCAGTGCAAGTCCAAAGATGCAATGGCACACCACTAGAACTGGATCAGGCTATCAGGTTCACCTGGCTCAAGTGACACCAGCAGGTGCATTTGGATTCCAGCATCAAAATGAACAGAAGACTCGTAAAAATCATGTAAGATGCATGGTATATAGTATACAAAAAGACAGTCCCCATGTGAAAAATATGTTAATTATATTAGACATAGAATTATTATTGTGCATATAGCAGAGGATCTGGCAAGGCCCATGAAGATCTGATCTGGAAAACAACACAGCTCAACCTAAACGTGTACTGGAGAAAGGTATCTGGTAACTGGTTTCCTTTCTTGCAAATAAATGTGCTCGTTCCCCTTGTACGCTAATTGCTGTTCAGTTCTGCTATTGCCTTTAGCTCATCGTTTTTCAGCCTTGCGGGAGGGAACTGTTCCAGAATTATTCATATGCTAGTCAATTTTAGTCCATGAACCTTTCTTCATTAAATTTATTGCTAACTGCCTTATAATTGTGCACTGTGATGATGTGCAGTCCCGATAATTGGGCTGATTATAAGTGAACTAGGTGTCATACTATCAGTAATCGTTTTGTAGTAAATGCTTCCAGAGGAAGAATCAGCAGCCAAATAGTTTCCTAGTGCTGTACAGATAAGTTATAGCAAACACTTCCTGTTAACCAAAAGTGTTTTCAGCTTGTGCAGTCTCTCAGATCATTGTGTCACTGAGAAGCCTTTCCAGTGCTTCAGTTAATCTCTGTCTCAGTGCATCAACTAGAGGAATTAGCGTCTTCAACTAATATATCAGGAAGGGCCAGGCCCAGATTTAGGCATATGTAATATAGGCAACTGCCAATTTTGATAGGTGCTGGGGTATTGTGCCATTGCAGTGCCTGCTTCTGAGTCAGTGCTTGGTATGTAGGGTGGCAGCACCCTAGCCCTGCAGCAGCATTAATTACTTCAAAAAGGAAATTCAGCACAGGGCCTCAGAGCCACCTATCCTACACTCACAGGCCTTGTGGCCTCTCCACCCCTCACAGACGGGCCGATACAGTAAAATCGCGGGAGAGCAGGTGAGTGCCCGCTCTCCTGTGCGCGCGATTCAGTACATAAATTTATTTAAATTAGGCCCGGCGGTAAAAAGAGGCGCTAGGGACACTAGCACGTCCCTAGCGCCTCTTTTTGGACAGGAACAGCAGACGCTCAATTTTGCCGGCGTCATTTCTCGAGCCCGCTGACAGCCATTGGTTCGGAAACCGGACGCCGGCAAAATTGGGCGTCCGGTTTTCAACCCGCGAGCAGTGGACCTATTTCAAATTTTTTTATTTTTTTTTTACTTTTTTTAACTTTCGGGACCTCTGACTTAATATCACCATGATATTAAGTCGGAGGGTGCACAGAAAAGCAGTTTTTACTGCTTTTCTGTGCACTTTCCCAGTGCCGGCAGAAATTAGCGCCTACCAATTTCTGAAAGCAAAATGTGCGGCTTGGCTGCACATTTTGCTTTCTGAATCGCGCGGGAATACCTAATAGGGCCCTCAACATACATTTGCATGTTGCGGGCGCTATTAGGCACGGGAAGGGGGGGGGGGGTTGGACGCGCGTTTTGGACGTGCTGTTACCCCTTACTGAATAAGGAGTAAAGCTAGCGCTTCCAAAACGCGCGTCCAATCGCGGGTTAACAGTGCGCTCCGCCGGAGCACACTGTACTGTATCGGCCTGAGAGTTATCCACAGTGATAGGAGGGGATGGGGCCGCTGTAGGGCTTGTGAAATTACTAAGGGCAGCTCAGTTTCCTTTTTGAAGTTGTTTCTGCTGCTATGGTGTTGGGCACTGCCTCTCTATATAACAAGTGGTTCGGAGGTAAGGGAAAGGACCCGGGCAGGGGCAATCCGGAGTCCCTCGCCCCCTTCCCTCCCCCATACTTCTGATAATTTTGAGGGGGTGGGATGGGAATTGATTCCCCCCACCACCACCACTAATCTCGTACTGGGGGAAAACCCTTGCTCTTGTTGTCTATAAGTGCGCAGTATTTAAATCTGGCCCTTGGAAGAGCCCCCCAATAACAGCTTTGCCACAGCGGACCATCTGATATTTCAATAGATGACCCTCTCCAAGATGCAACTTGTACTGCCTCAACCCTTCGCAGCCCTCTAGTCGTGGCACTGCTCTGTCTACAAATGTTTTACTTCCCAAGGGACAAGGGAAGGGTAGGATGCAGAATGGAGCTGAAAAGGGATCTTGTATGCATATCTAACCAAGATGATGGCCTACCAAGGAGAGAGATAAAAAAAAGACTGCCCTGGATAAAGAGAGATATCTTACAGGTGGTCACATTTCTGTCACTTGGCAGTGTCGACAGGAAAAACTGAGCAGACTAGATGGGTAAACTAGTCTTTTCTGCCATCATCTGCTATGCTACTATTGGTGCAATTTTCAAGCCTGAAAATTGTTCCCTCCCCCTCTCTGTGGGTAAAATTACCTGCACTGTTCACAGCATGTAGCACGTTTACCTAGGGCCAATGTAAAACTATTTGGTACCCAGGCCTAGACAACTATTAGTCTTCCATCCCTGAGACTTACCTACTGGCAGCAGCTCCTGTGCTCTTCAGCTCCCGGTAGGATGGACTCCGCTAGTGGAGCCGAGCCTCTTCCCATGATTTTGATGCCACCCCCAAGGTATGAAGCACTGGCCCTGCTTTTACCCAGGGCAAAAAAGGGAGCAGTTAGGTCATAGGTTGGGGAGGGAAAATATGTTGTGTACTACTTTCCACGTGAACATTTGCACCTGCTTCCACGTTGCAGCCTTGCAGATCTCCTCCATAGGCACAGCCCTTAAATGTGCCACCGAAGTTGCCATGGCTCTGACAGAATGAGCCTTGACATGACCCCCCAAGCTGCAGCCCCACCTGTGTATAACAGAACGAGATGCAGTCTGCTAACCAGTTGGACAGTGTCTGCTTACCAATGGCAACTTCCAAACTATTTTTGTCAAAGAGACAGAGTTGCATGGATTGCCTATGACCTTCTGTCCGATGCAGATAGAAGGCTAAAGCCATCTTGCAATCCAGTCTCTGCAGGGCCTGCTCGCTTTGGTGCGAGTGAGGCTTGGGAAAAAAGGTCGACAGGACCACTGACTGGTTAAGATAGAACGCTGTCACTACCTTGGGTAGGAACTTGGGGTGCATCCGGAGAACTACCCGGTCATAAAAACACTTTGTGTATGGAGGGTAAGTCACTAGCGCCTGAAGCTCACTGACTCTGTGCACTGAAGTGACTGCCACCAAAAAGATGACCTTCCAGGTCAGGAGTTTCAGGTCACAGGAGGTCAGCGGCTCAAAAGCAGCCTTCATCAGCTGAGCCAACACCATGTTGAGGTCACAAGATACAGCGGGAGGTTTCAGGGGAGGTTTCAACTGAAGCAGGCCTCGCATGAAGCGACCCACCAAAGGTTGCACAGAGAAGGCGAGTCATCCACACCCTGATGGTAAGCTCTAATCACGCTCAAGTGCACCCTAACAGAGTTGGTTTTTAAACCAGCTTCTGGCAGGTAGAAGAGGTAATCAAGCAGCTTGTGAATGGAGCAAGAAAAAGTATCTAAGCCACGTTGCTCACGCCACACCGAAAATCTCTTCCACTTCAACCCATAAGACTTCCTAGTGGAAGGTTTTCTGGAAGCCACGAGGACCCAAGAAACATCATCTGAGAGGTCAAGGGGCCACAGAATCAGACTCTCAACAACCAGGCTGTGAGAGACAGGGCCCAGAGGTTGGGATGCCGCAACCTGCCCTGACCCTGAGTGATGACAATTGGGGAAGTCCCCAGATGATCGGTTCCCGAAGAGAGATCCCTCAGGAGCAAGAACCAGACTTGCCTTGGCCAATGTGGGGGCCACCAGGATCATGGTCCTCTGGTCCTGGCGAAGCTTCAACAGAGTCTCTATCACTAGCATGATTAGAGGATATGAGTACAGAAGGTCTCTGCCTCATCTGCGGGCAAAGTTGTCCGAGGCTTGGACACCATCTGCTCGATACAGAGCGCAGAACTGAGCCATCTTGCTGTTGCAGGGGGATACAAACAGATCCATGTCTGGGGTACCCCAGAGACAGAAGATCCGGTTCGCCACCAACTGGTTCAGGGACTCGTGGGGCTGGAATGCTCGACTGAGCTGGTCTGCTATCATGTTGTCCGTTCCGGCCAAGTATATGGGTCAGAGCACCATTCCTTGGGACAAGGCCCAGAACTAGATCTGAATCACCTCCTGGCACAGGAGGAATGATCTTGTGTCCCCCCCTGCTTGTTGATATACCACATCATGACCTGGTTGTCGGTCTGGATCAGGACCATCCTGCCAGCCAATCGATCCTGGAAAGCCCAAAAGTCGTACCTGATCGCTTAGAGCTCCAGGAAGTTGATCTAGCATTGTGCTTCCTGGGAGGACCACAGGCCTTGAGTGTGGAGCCCTTCCACATGTGCTTCCCACCTCAGATGGGAGGCATCCATGGCGAGTACAGCCTGCACAGGGAGAGATTGAAATGACACCTTGCGCTCCAGGTTGGAAGGGGTCCCCTACCAGGATAGAGAGTCCCGGAGAGACTGCGTAACCTGGATGTGGACCCCAAATCTCTTTGTGGCCTGATGCCTCAGAGTCCGTTGGGGTCTGCACATATGTAAGCGGGCAAGAGGAGTAACATGGATGGTAGCAGCTTCAACATCTGCCTGGCAGAGACTCGCTGGCTCTACTGCACCACTCCCACCAGGGATGCCGGAGACAGTGCCCTGCTGTGGGGCAGCTCTGTATCATGTCCAGCAGGACTCTGATGAAGTCCAGCCGCATCAACGGGCTCAGGTGAGACTTTAGACAGTTGATAATGAACCCCAAAGACTCCAGCACCCGGATGGTTAAACACAGGGAAAGCTTCAACCCCACCTGGGTAGTGCTATTGACTAGCCACTTGTCCAGATAGGAGAAACCTGCACTCCCAACCTGTGCAGGTATTCCCCCACCACAGCTAGACACTTGGTAAAGACCAGTAGTGCGGAGGCCAGGCCAAACGGTACTGAAAATGGCATTCACTCACCACAAACCAGAGATACTTCCTGTGACTTTGAAAGATCTTGATGTGAGTATAGGCGTCTTTTAAGTTGAGGGAGCATAGCCAGTCCCCTTTTTGCAAGAGTGGAATCAGGGTGCCCAGAGAGACCATCTTGAACCTTTCTCTTTTTAGAAACCTGTTCAAGGCCCTCAGATCCAGGATGGGATGGAGGCTCCCAGTTTTATTTATTTATTTATTTAAAATATTTATATTTGGCATATCCAAAATTCTATGTGGTTTAACATAAATACATTCATAATAAACTCTTTAAAAAGACAGAACTAGCAAAAATAAAAACATTAAAATAATATAAGTACCATAATAGCATCCATTAAATTTACATTTACTCAGCAATTTAGCTTAGATCCCAAACCTGAAACCCAGCTTATCGCAGTACTCTAGACTTATTTATTTAATTTGACAGAGTTTCTTCTACAGCTATGTATCAGCATATGCTTGGAAAAACAATTGAGCCTTTAGGTGTTTTCTAAATCTTATTATCGATATCTCTTCTTTTAGTTCTAGAGGCAGCGCGTTCCATAACACTGACCCTTGAACCAAAAAAAGCCTCTTTCTCATCTCATTGAGTTTAACATTTCTAGGTGAAGGTACAACCAGAAGATGTTGGAATAAAGACCTTAAACACTGGGATGTTTGATAGGATTTCAATATTATATTCATGCTAGGGGAAGCTAATTTGTTAATGGATTTAAACCCTAACACAATAACTTTAAAAATAATTCTCCACTTTATTGGTAAAATGTGTAGACTCATCAGTGATGGAGTTATATGCTCCCTCATCCTCATCCCAGTGATAACCCAAGCTGCAGAATTTTGTATCATCTGTAGGGCTTTTGGAGACCTTTGTGGCAGTCCTAAATACAGGGAATTGCAATAGTTGAGAGGAGACAAGACCATAGACTGATGGTCTTTTGAATCTGAAAATACCGGTAGTGGAAGCCCTGTCCCAACTGTCCTGAGGGGACAGGCTCAACCACCCTGGCTGTTACTAGGGCGGAGAACTCTTGCAAGAAGGTCTCCTGACATGCTGATGGCCCCCAAAATGGACTCGGCGGAGAATACGGCGGGACATCCATCAGATTCAGCCAGTATCCCTGCCACACTATGGACAGAACCCACTTGTCCGAGGTGATCCTTGGCCATCGATCCGTGAAGAATCATAGCTGACCTCCGACCGGGGGGATTCACAGCATGGGGACGGGCGGCTGACTTCTGCTTCCTCTCCACCAATCAAAACCTCATAGCAGGGCTTGGCTGGAATGCTGGCTGTGGCTTGGGTGCTCGCTACTGCTGGAACAGCCCCGAGAACTCACTCTCTGCAGGCAGGAGCAAGATGCAGGTGGGTAATACTTCTGTTGATGATCTTCACAGTCCTTGCACATTGATCTCCTGGCCGAAGACGGCGGGTCAGAGGTACCGGCGGAAAAATGCTGGAGGGTCTCATGGTGGTCCCACAACTGAGCCATCGTATCCCTCACCTTATCACCAAAAAGATTTTCACCAGTACATGGCAAGTTGACGAGCCTCTCCTGCACCTCCAGCTGGAGGTCTGAGGTCCGGAGCCAGGCCATCCTATGGGCACCAATCCCAGCAGTCGCAACTCTTGCTGCCATCTCAAAGACATCGATGTGGAGCGTACCTCATGCTTCCCGCATTCAAGGCCCTGATGCACGACCGCTATTAGAACATCTGCTGCTATTGGGGCAGATTGTCGGCCACCTCCTAAACCTGTTTCCACAAGTTACAGGAGTCATACAGAGCTGATAGGAGGCTATTTGGTCTATCAGCATGGTGCCCTGAAAGACCTTCCTACCCAGCACATCCAGCACCCTGTGTTCCCTCCCTGGATGAGCCATGGCATGGGTCTGGGAGCACGACCTTTTTCAGTGCGGACTCAACCACCACCAATTGGTGGGGGAGCTGATGCTTTTCAAAACCAGTCACAGACCAGGTACACTCCACCTGCCTTCCTATTTACAAGTGGAACCAAGAGGAGGTGTTCCCAAATCCTGAGGAGTAGCCCCTTGAAGATGTCATGGATTGAAACAGCCAAAACCTCCTTTGGGGCATCCACAAACTGGAGGACCTCTAGCATCTTGTGCCTAGCATCCTCCTCTGTCATAGGCTGGAATGGAATGGCTTCCGCCATGGCCAGCACAAAACCTGCAAAGGTTAAGTCCTCAGGTGGGGGACCTCTGCCATTCCTCTGGAGGAGATGGGTCCGAGGGAAGGCCCTCGAAATTCTCAGAGAAGGAATCAGAGGTGTCATCACCCCAAGGGTCATAAGGGCCATCATCCTCCTCACTAAAATGAGCTGGGGATGAAGGCCCCGGCATGCCCAGAGGTCTAGGCATCCCGGGCAGTGATGGCACTGATGGCCCCGATGGCGCCGATGGACCTGCGGGCAAACCCAGTAGGGCTGGCCGAGGAGCGAGAAGGCGTGGCGGTGCTGCTGGCCTCGAATGGCCTTCCTCATCCGAGGAGCTATGAATGTGGACGGCATCAGGCCGAGGGAGCGACAATGCCCCACGAGTCATCAGTGGCTCCTGGGGCACCAGAGCCAGCTGAGTAGGGAGGATGCTGGGAATAACATCAAGGTGCTCCACAGTGGCTCCAGCAGTGCTGTTCTGCTGCTTCCTTGGGCTCTCTGGGAGTTGTCATTTTTGTCCTTCCCCAGCCCTGTTTATTTTTACCCCTGATTCTATTAGAGCTTTCCTAAGGTCTGGCTTAGAGAATGGAACATGCTTTTAATTACAGGCATATAAAGGAATTTAAATAAATGTTTTTAGAAAGATGATGGCAGACGCCCACCCAGTGAAGGTGGTGGAATGAGGACAGTATCTGAATTCAAGAAAGTATGGGATAAGCAAAGGTGATCTCTGAGGGAGTGGCAGGGATTATAGCACTGAGTAGGTGATATGGATGGGCAGACTAGATAGACCCTATGGTCGTTTTCTGCCATCATGTTCTATCTTTCTATGTCACTATGATCACTCAGACTACTAGGGAGGAGGAGAAACAAAGAAAGATCAGCATCTTATACATGGTAATGCTTGGTATGGCTTTTACCAAGCAATGTTATGTATGCTGGGGGATGCATCAGTGACCTAAATTAATTTTGCCTGCATTGCTGAGATTTGTGGATCAGCAGAATACAATTTAAATAAATAAAATCCGTACCTCCCTGGTATTGCTTGTCTCACAAGGGCTGACTCCAGCACCACTGCACAGGTTCCCAATTAGCTGGGGCCTTCCTCTCCTGCAGCCAGTTCCTGGACTCTCCTTTGTGACCTGGGCTTGAGGCGCCTGTACATGAGATCACTGACAGCCTCACGTACAAATATTGTGCTTCCGAAATCTCTTGATGTCGATTCCGAACGAAAGACCCAGGAACCGGATCAACCCATGTGCTATGCACAGACCTAGGCTTGGTTCCTACCCACTGTTGCAGTTTACCTAACAGCTCAAACTCTTTCTTTCTCAGATCACTCCACATGGAGTGCTGTCGTAATCTAACCCTCCTGCCCTTTCGGAGTAAGATAGTGACTCCTCCCTCACTACAGTGGCTGAAGTGCGATAATGAAAATGGGGTTCCAGATATTATTAGAGGGGGTCACCCTATGAAAAAAAAAACAAAAAAGGGGAGGGCAGAAAGGGAATTCTTCTTTCAACTGAGTCTCCCTTAAAAGGAAAAAATAGGTTCAAAACCCACCCACCCAGCACTCTCCTCAGGGTAGAGGAGGAAGGCAGAATCTAAATTTCAAAAGCAAAATTTAAATGTAAACAGATGAAACCCTAAGAGCATTCAAGATACATCAAAACTGATTGATTTTATTTTCAAGCAAGAATTATCAATTTTGTACCTACAATGAATAATAACTTAACAACAAAACAGGATAATAGATGTTCATATAAATGTTAACTAATAAGTGTTCTTTTCTTGTTTTTCTTAGCTTCAGCAACATACACAGGTCGATACAGTTATGCCGCGTTAGAAAGAGTGCGGCAGTGCCAGGCGCACCCTCGTTCCCCGCACGCACAGTTCTCTTCACCTACCGCTCGATACTCTCTTCAAATTGCATGCAAATGCATGCCGTGTCTGCGAAGAGTTAGGCGAAGGTTAGGCCCGCGCAACCCATTTTACTGTATAGAGCGCCTATACAGTATCCTGGGTGCGCGGGCCTAACGCTTCACGGCCACGCTGGTATCTGTCATTTCAAATGTCATTGAAATGACAGGTACCAGGAAGTGGACAGTTATGTTCTCCGATGCTCGGCAAACTTTCCCCCAGCCCCCGCTCACCTGCCCTGGCCGCGTCCGGTCTCCGGTGCAGCCCCAGTCCTGTCCCCTCCTCCCGAAGCAAAAAAAACAAAACCGAAAAAGTGGCAAGAGAGCTAGGGGAGAGACGGGCAATCCTAGGCTCGGGCCTGCTAGTCCCTTCTCCTCTCCTCCCGAAGCAGGGCGCGAAAAGCAGCCTTGCTCCGGGAGGAGGGGGGGGCAGTTTAAAGCGACGAAGCGACTTACTTTTGCAGCCCCCCCCCCTCCGGACATCGGCGACGACCGCGGCTCCAGCCTCCAGCTGTCACATGCCGTGACGTCACGTCTTGAGCAGCCAATTGCACGCATAGGGGCCGCTTTCCCACGTGCGATGCGTCTGTCTGACAGCTGGAGGCTGGAGCCGCGGTCGTCGCCGATGTCCGGAGGGGGGGGGGCTGCAAAAGTAAGTCGCTTTGTCGCTTTAAACTGCCCCCCCCTCCTCCCGGAGCGATGCGTCTGTCTGACAGCTGGAGACAGGAGCCGCGGTCGTCACCGATGTCCGGGGGGGGGGGGGGGGCTGCGGCGCAAGGAGAGAAGACGCAACTTACTCCAGCCAGCCCCCACTTCGGCAGCTCCCCTTCGGCAGCCCCCCTACGGCGGAGACGGCAGTGTAAAGCCAGACGGACCTTCGGCGGAGACGGCACTGTAAAGTGAGACAGACCGCGGTGCAAGGAGAGGAGGAGAGAGAAGATGCAACTTACTCCAGCCAGCCCTCCTCCGGACAGCGGCTCCTCTGCCTCCCAGCTGCCGGCGAAGATAGACGCCCGAACGGGTAGGCCCCTCGTGCAATTTGACCTCAAGGCGTGACGTCGCATGCCGTGACGCCAAATGTCGTGACGTCACGCCTTGAGGTCAAATTGCAGGAGGGGCCTACCCGTTCGGGCGTCTATCTTCGCCGGCAGCTGGGAGGCAGAGGAGCCGCTGTCCGGAGGAGGGCGGGCTGGCTGGCTGGAGTAAGTTGCGTCTTCTCTCTCCTCCTCTCCTTGCGCCGCAGTCTGTCTCGCTTTACAGTGCCGTCTCCGCCGAAGGTCCGCCGTGGTCTGTCTCGCTTTACACTGCCGTCTCCGCCGAAGGGGTGCTGCCGAAGGGGAGCTGCCGAAGTGGGGCCGCATTGGATTTTTTTTTTTTTTTGCTTTTTTTTTGCTTCGGGAGGAGGGAGAGGACTGGGGCTACCCCGGAGACCGGCACCCATGGACGCGACCAGGGTAGGTGAGCGGGGGCTGGGGGAAAGTTTGCCGCTTACCCTTACTCCTGCCTCTAACGCAGGGGTAGGGGTAGGCGGTAAACTAACAGGTTAAACGCACGGCAAATCGGCAGGGAAAAAAGCGATAGTCGGAGCGCGCGTCACAGTATCGGAGGGAATAGCTAATTCGTTCATTAAATAGCTAATTCGTTCATTTACATATCATTTACATGTTGCGTGCGGGAAAGGTTATGGATCGGTTTCAAGAAGCGCTAAGGACACGTGAAACTGGAGACTGTATCGCAGGATCGCCTTACGCGTCCCAATTGTGCGCCCACAGCGAGTTAATCTCCAACCGCACCTTACAGTATCGAGCTGACAGAAAGGTTCTGAATATAAACCAAGATACCTATCAGATAAGTCCTCTATTAGTCCTCTCCTTTAACAGTTGGCCATTAAAGATAGAGCTTTAAATCAATAGTTGTTTAAAGAAGCTGATTCTTTGTGTAAACTCTTCTTTAGATGTTACTGGAACCAGCTGATGAATGATACTTTGAAAAGATTACTAGGAGACTTCTCTGGTAAGTATAAGTCACCTATTTGTGTCTCTCTTTCTCCTGTTGTCTCCCTTTACTTTTTCTGTCACTATTTGAATTTGTTTCTTTAATCTCCTTCTTTCCCTCTCTCTCTCACTCTCTCTGTTTGTGATGGTCACTGTTGCCGTTTCTGTTTGCGAGTGTCCTTTATTTTTCTTTAATTTCTCTCTAGGCATAAATGGCTGTTGGTCTAGCTGGACTGATGGCCAAGGTGTCAGTGCACACTTATCTGTGTCCTTCTTTGAATGTGACGCACTAGTGTTAGGGTATGCTGGTTCTTCATCCTCTCACTAAGTCTGGGGTTCGATGATAGGTGGTGCTGTTTGTGTTCACTGCTTGATTAGATGAGAGGCACGGGTAGAAAATGTGCTCATTTTCTCCTATGCTGTACTTTAAATGAAAAACAGGATTCCTGACTATGCTAATGCAATAAAGTCTTAATAGAAACATAAAAGCATAGAAATGACAGCAGAAAAGGACCAAATGATCCACCCAGTCTGCCCAGCAAGCTTATGCCAGTATCTGCTGCACTGTGCAGGATACCCCCATGCTTATCAATTTACCAGATCATAAAAGTCAAGGCCCTCGGATGCTGTTTGAATCTACATTTCCCTTAACCATTGCTGAGAAAGCAAAGAGCAATGTTGGAGTTGAATCAAAGTATCAAGCTTAGGGGGTCATTTATCAAAATGCGATAAGGCATTTCCGCATGCGAAAAGCCCCGATAACGCATGCGATAAGCCCTTAACGCATGCGAAAATGTGTTTACTGCATGCGATTGCACCATATCGTATGGTGCGATGCAAATTCAGAATATAGGAGGAGTTAGGGGCAGAGAGTGGGCTGGGTTAGCCTGTTTGTGAAGAGCTATTGCACAGCCATAATGCTGATTTTAACTACACCACTTTGGATTGTGTTAGGCTGTGCGATAGCTGCCACATAACATCATGGCCCATAGGTAGGTATTTGTATCCCTATGGTAGGCCCACCTAGTAACTCGAGGTGGGGATTAGGTAAGAGTGTAGGGGGTTAGGGGCCACTTTGACATTCTACATGACACCTACGAACAGAACAGTGGTCTCTTGTGAAGATTTGCTGGCCTTCGGAGTGAGGAAACTCACTCCAAGATGAGATTTGAGCAATGTTCTCTCAACCTAGCTTGAGGTTACCCAGGTAGAGATTCCATCAAGCTAGGTTGAGAGAACCGCTATCAATTGAATGCCCAAGCAGGTGTCCAACTAAGCATCCAAAAACTGGGCACACAACTGGACACACAACTGGACACACATCCAGACACACTCGTAGAAACCGACTATCCTGAAGAGGGCAGCCTAATCCGCAGGAAAAGTATGTGAAAAGGCCGCTGTGGCCTACCACGCAGCACACATGATAAGCCTAAGAGTGGTACCTAGGGATGTGAATCATTTTTTGATGATTTAAAATATCGTCCGATATTTTTTAAATCGTCAATAATCGTTAAAGAGTGCGATACAATAGAAATTCCCCCGATTTATCGTGAAAAAATCGTTAATCGGGTTACTGTCCACTAACGGGAGTTATTTGGGGGGAAGGCGGGAAAACCGGCACACCAAAACAACCCCTAAACCCACCCCGACCCTTTAAAACTAATCCCTTACCTTTCCCCACCCCTCTAAAACTTTTTACATGTACCTGGTGGTCCAGTGGAAGCCCCGGGACCGATCTCCCACTCTCGGGCCGTCGGCTGCCACTAATAAAAATGGCGCCGAAGGCCCGATAAAAAAAAACCCACCCCGACCCTGGACGGCCGGCTATCCAGTGCTCCTACCATGTGACAGGGGCCGGCCAATGGCACGGATAACCTGTCACATGGTAAGGGCAAAGGGCCATCGGCGCCATTTTTATTAGCGCAGCCGACGGCCCAAGACCGAGAGATCGCTCCCGGGACTTCCGCTAGATCACCAGGTATTTGTAAAAAGTTTTGGGGGGGTTCGGGAGGGTGGAGGAAGCTAAGGGGTCAGTTTTAAAGGGTCGGGGTGGGTTTTTTGTTTATCGGCTTGGGCGCAGCCGATAAACAAAAATGCAATTGGTCCTCACTAAAAAAATTTACGATGTGAATCGGAATCGGAACCGATTCCGGTTCCGATTCACATCTCTAGTACCTAGCCCAAAAAGGCTGTTCAACCCGCCTGTCCATTTTCCCTAAACTCCCTCAGAGGCAGGAATGAATGTCGGATTGACGCACCGAGCACAGAGACCAGAGGAAGGAGGAATCCTTACAAACAACCCTCCTTCTCTGTTCTTTTTTTTTTTTTTGCTTTACCTGAGCTTAGCCCATCCTGGCTGAGTACAGAATCGCTCTCTGGCTGTGGGGGGAGAAGGCATATACTGTCATCGCTGCGCTTGGCTTCCTGCACCCATTTACCATTCAGCTGTCTTTTACAGCTAAGTCCACACCGGCTGAAAACCAGTTTGATTGTAGCAGTCTAGGGGACAGTAGGTAAGACAAATGGAAAAATCTGAAGTGTATAGGAGTAGTAAATCTTGCAAAAAGTTACCACTAAGATTTTGGAATTTGGGATTCCAAAAATCTTTATAGATAATTAATAAACCATCCCCTCTACCCTTGGAGCGTGGCTGAGAAACAAATTAGGAGGACTACATTTGATTTAGAGTGACCAAATCAGATTCAGGAAGCCAACTTTCAGTGATGCAGAAAAAAATCTGGTTTTCCCATAAGAATCAGATCATAAATTAGTTGAAATTTCTTTCTAATAGACTGGGCATTAATTAACAAAATTTTGGCATCTACAAACGTGGAACTCAAAACAGCAGAGGAAGGAGAGATTTGAACTAGGTAGGGTGGTCTATATGAAAATGTATTTGGCATTCAAAAGATCACCATATCTACTGTTACCCAGAACGACAGGAATTGAGTTGTGAAGAACATCCAGAGCATAACTTGGAAAAGATTTAGAGTCCTGGGCCTCACTCGCACTCATCGCTCACAAAGGAGCTCCTTTGTTGTGCTCCTTCCTGCGTGCGATGAGGCATGCGGCACCTCCAGCATCCCGTGCAAGCTCTTCAACCCCCCCATTCCAGTGACATCATCAGGGGCATGGCTTACAACCCGACATGATGGCAACGGGGCTGTAACAGGAGGAACATTAAGGCACCATCCAGACCTCCTCTCTAAAAGGGACCAAAGAGTGGTGAAAGGCCCATTAGTCCGAGGAAAGGAGGCAAGGCTGAGATGGTGGTAGCAGCAGAACTCCCTCCAGTGTCCCATGCAGGCTCTTCAGCCCCTCCCCACTGTTCCGGTGACATCATCAGGGGGCGTGGCTTACAGCCCAACATGATGGCAACGGGCCTGAGATTTTTAGACAACACCACCCTGATGTATTATGAGACTTGCAGCTCCAATTTCCATGAGTTGCAGCAGGTACTACAAATACCACTCTGCACTGGGATGTAATTTCAAAACCTCCTGGAACTGGGTAATTTGGCAGCTCTGTTACAGAGTCTGATGTAACTGCTACATGCATTCAGCACACATGCATTTCTGTGAATACTCCCCCCCCCCCCCCCCCCATTCTTAAAATGTTTTTACCTCATCTTGCAGCATGGTGTGTTTACCTGAGCCAGAATTACCAACTGGCACCAATTTTTCAGGAAAGGCTGATACAGCCCTGGTTCTGCTGAATGGCATACCTGGACATGTAGTTTGTTTTTAGGGAAATCAGGGCTATAAATCCAAGCACATCATGGGACAAAACCAGAACTGGATTGGTCAACCATTAAAAAAGAATGAATTACGGGCCTGTCCAGTGGTTTGGGGACAGTGCTGTGTGCTGTCATGTGGAGGATTTGTTTTATTGCTCTTGGGCCAGGATTCTGCTCCCCAGGCTAGCCAATGCTGGAGATGCCGCAAAGGCAGTTTTCATTGCCTCTGGGGTGGGAGGGGAACATCTCAGCCTTTGTTCAGTGGCAATACCTAGTGACCAGACTCATGGCTGATGGTTATATATTGCAAAGAGAGCTCCCTGTGGACCTGCTGCAGCACTGCCTGTGCTAAGTAAGGTGGGAGGAGCTATAACAACAGAGGAAAATCCCCAGATTATTGCAAATGAAGGTTAATGGCATGGTAGCCCAACAGAGGTCAGTTTCAAGTGAGTCACAGAAGCCCAAAGGAGCAGGAGGAAACTACCATGTAAAAAGCAAAAAAAAAAAAAAAAAAAGAGATTTATTTCATAATTCATGCCCAGCTCTTATTGATTTCATTTTTTAAACTTGAGTGCCTTCATTATCTGGCATTTCTCACTAAAAATATATTCTAGTAGTATTCATAAAATAAAAGCATCATGTTGCAGTATAAAAATAAGACATTGGGGTCACCTGTTTGTGGCTGTCTGATTTCCTGTTGAAATTTAAATTCACTGCTAAAAGATCACCTTTTTTTCCCTTAGGTGTATCAAAATTTGCATACAGTAAAAATGGCTTGAGAAAATTTGGATGTTTCATTGTTCTCCAATTATTTGTTCCTACAAAAAAATTGTTTTAAGTTGTTTTGTTCCTTCCAAAAATCAGACATTGGCATAAAAATCAATTGCTATCACCAGTCAGTATAGGTATTGTATGTGGGCAACTATCTGAGCATGTAAATTCACATCCTGAGCTTCCTCTTCTCTAGCCGCTATGCAGGGAGTATGCAATGGGCAAATTGTATATGTTTAGAATAATGGTAATTAAAATATACTATATTAGCATCATCTCTGGAATGTTATTGACATCTGGTTTGCTCAATTAACACCAGAAGTGAGTGTATAGATTCACTCATCTCAACAACGCAACCTCTTTGTTCTGCCAGCAACACTACACAATGCAAAAGATTTTAATTAAAACTGAAAGCTGCCCAGAGAACAAAGCTTGTGCACAAAATCCTGTGCTGCGGCCATCAAAGCACTATTTGCACCATTTGCTACAAGCACAGAGAACAGAAGTATGGCAACAGCAGCTGGTGACTTGCTTTTTGAAAACTGTTACGCTAAAACACTTGGGAACGAAGCAAGGATAACACAGGCAGAACTGGATGAGCTGATACATTCAGTGAAGTGTTTGCACTGTACCACCTCCAAAATAAATATATTTGCAGTGCAGGTTACAGACATTTGTGAAGCCAACCATGTCTGCAATCATTAGTTCCTCTGGGTAAGATCTTTCATTCCTTGCACTGAAGTCCTGGAGACCGTCCCACCCACTACAGTAAATACTGGGTGCACACTAAGAAAAAAGCAGAGGACTAGAAGCTTTCACCTCTTTCCTATTTCTGTGGATGGCACTCTCATTCTCTTGGTTCCCTCAGCCTGTAACATAGGGAGTATGGTTCATGCTTTTCTTTCCTTTTCTGCACATATTCAAAACACTGCTAAACTAGACATTTCTTCTTTTATAACATTGTTAAACTCTGCCCCTTCTTTTCTAAGCATGCTACCAAAGCATGCAGCCATTCTCTTATCAATTCCTGCTTAGACTACTACAATTTGCTCTTCTCAGGCCTCCTATTGAACCATCTTTATCCACTGTAATCTGTTCAAAATGCAGCTGCAATCGATCTTCAATGTTGCTATGATTATGTAACTTCTCTTCTTTAAACTGCAACATTTTCTTTTCTTTCCAACTTTTCTTACTTGCCTATAGATCCATTCACTAGTCTGCAGCACCTCATTAGCTATCTTCTCTTCTCTCTCTCCCTGCACCCTTCCTTATGAATGCCATTTGTCAAGCACCTCACTCTTATCTGTGCACTTCTCCTCCACCTGCAAACTCCCAACTCCATGCTTTCTACCTTTCCACTCTGTGTGCCTGGAATAGCCCACTGATTCAGGGCGCCATGCTCCCTCTCTCGCCATATTCCAGTTTGACTTACTGTTCACAAAGTTTAAAATTAAAATGAATAAAGATATTATTTTAAAAAAAATCTTCTTTATGAGGGGGCTATTTAAATCCTAAACACTTCTCTACAGTATATACATTTCCCGTTGACTATTATTTGTTATGTACGTTTGTCTTGACTAGACTGTAAGCTTCCTGAAGCAGGGACTGTCTTTTATATGTGTCTGTACAACATTGCATATCTAGTAGCAGTTTAAAAAATAAAAAGTTAACACATGCCTTTTGGTCGTGCCCGGGGATCTTGCGGTTTTGGACGCAGATTGCTAAGTATTTAGCGGGGATTTTGGGGGTATCTATTCCGATCGCCCCTATTTGACTGATGTTTGGCTATATTCCCGCATTGCGAATTCGGGATCCGGGCACCCGCCTGTTTATTCAAAAAGCGGGAGTGGTAGGGAAGACGGTTATCTTATTGCAGTGGAGAGAGGTGGATCCACCCTCCTTTTGGGTGTGGAGAAACCTCCTCTATACTATGATGCATATGGAATCCCTTTCATCACGGGGGCCTCCTCGGTTGCGGACCCGGTTCCTGGACGTCTGGGAACCTTATGTACAAGCTCTCCCTCATCGGGCCAGGAGTCGAATTCTTAACTTTTGAGGTCTTGAGGACATTCTTCGGCGGAGGCGTCTTTAACTCTGAGTGCCACTGGATCATGGACGATTCTGCTAACTGGAGGAACTGGACACTATGATTGTGTGATGCGTAGGGGGGAAGGGGATGGGGGGGGGGGGGAAGGGGGGAAGGGGGGTTGCCACTAATTCTATTGTTCTCACGTTGTTGTTGTCAGTTTGCTGGGACCGGGGGCAGAACAAACCCGGTCCTGGATGTTTGTATAATTGTAATTTGTGAAACGCAATAAAATTGTTTAAACATAAAAAATAAAAAGTAGCAGTAGTAGTAGTGAGAGATGCAATGCCAACAGAATCATGTG
Source organism: Rhinatrema bivittatum (assembly GCF_901001135.1). Taxonomy (NCBI): domain Eukaryota; kingdom Metazoa; phylum Chordata; class Amphibia; order Gymnophiona; family Rhinatrematidae; genus Rhinatrema; species Rhinatrema bivittatum. Next base: position 316,111,493 of record NC_042618.1, on the reverse strand, counting down.
ACCTGCATGTTGTAGGCCCAGGCCCCATTACAGGCTGGTCTAATCCTATTACAGTCTGTATAACAGAATTTGACAACATTTATGCAGTGACCTTGAGACAGAAACTTAGAATATGATGGCAGATAAGGACTGTAATACTTGTCTAATATGCTCGGTTTCATTCCTGGTGCAGAGTCATAAACCCCAGTTGATCTGGGGCTTTCTCCAAATAGAAGGTGAGGGGTAACCTGCATGGAGCAGCAGTTGTATCACAGATGTGAGTCCTTGGATAGTGGTATGGTTGGCGGCACCCTAGCAGGTGAACCTACTAGGCCCACTCTAACAGCAGGTGGACTCACTCTCAATGGGACTGGTACTAGGGCTTCACCTGTACCAGCCCTGTTCCCTGCAGGTTGAGCTCTTGGGTTCTAGGATCCAGCAGGACTTAGGCAAGAGACAGTCAGATGAAGTCATGTAGCAGGCAGCAGTCAGGACAGGTGAGCAGACTGTGTTGAGTTCCAGGCTGAAATCAGGGCAGGCAGTAAACAGGTGGTGTCAAGGTCCAGGCTAAGGTTAGGGCAGGCGATAATTCTTAAGAGTAGTCAGTGTCCAAGGCCAAAATTAGAACCAGCTGTCAGTCAAGGGCAAACAGACAAGACAAGGACAAGGTACTGAAGGACCAGGACATAGAGGGACTAGCAGGATAAGGCAGGGAAATGCAAATCCAAGGCAGGGCAATGAGGAGGCAAGATACAGAAAGGCATGAAGAGGTAGCAATATGCACTGCAAAGCAGGAGGACATGTTGCTGAGGCGCTGGCTGGATGTATTTATTTATTTTTTATTTAGAAACTTTTTTATACCGTCGTTTAGTGATGCACCATCACAACGGTTTATATTTAGGCACGAAATAGGTTTAAATATCCAGTCAGCGATGTCATCAAGGAGTGACCCTTCACATTTCCCACGGTGGGGCCATGAAAGGTCAATGCGTGCCATAGGGAGGGAGAGCAGTATAGCTGCGTCCCTGCTGCCATGGTGTTAGGCGGTGAGTGTGGCTGGTCAGAGAGAATATGTCTGGGCAAATCATGGAGCTGAAAAATATGCTGAAAAAAGAGACGAGCCAGTGGTATAAAGTGTGCCATTTTTGAGAATCGGTCTACCATGACCCAGATGGAACTGCAGTCATCAGAAGTAGAAAGGTTGGTAATAAAGTCCATGGCTACCTGGGTCCAGGGTTTCTCAGGGGCTGGCAATGGCTGTAAAAGACCCCAAGTGCAAGCACGGTAGCTGACGGCTGTTATTAACTGCATAACTGGGACAGAACTCCACGTATTGTCACACATCACGCCTTACTTGAAGCCACCAGTAGTGGCAAAGAAGTAGTTCCATTGTTTTGGTGACCCCCAAGGTGGCCTGGCAGGTAGTAATCAAGGGCCCACAAGTACTCTTTCCTATAAGTGTTTGGGGACCAATGTCTTCCCCTGTGGGACTGGTATCTCTGTGGCAATCACAATTCTTACTGAATCAATGATTTGGCAAGGAGGTTCCATGGAGTCTTCAGTCTCAAAGGACCATGAAAGGGCATCAGCCCACTGGTTCTTCACTGCCAGTCGATACCAGAGTTTGAAGTCAAAGTGGTTAAAAAATAAAGCTCATTGGGCTTGGCATGGATTTAACCACTGGGCTTCCTGGAGGTACTGCAAGTTTTTATGATCTATAAATATCATGACTGGATATCTAGCTCCCTCCAATAGATGGCGCCTCTCCTACAGGGCAAGTTTCACTGCTAGAAGTTCTCTGTCCCCGATGGTATAATTCCTTTCTGCAGGTGTGAATTTCTTAGAAAAGAAGAAACCAGGCATAATAGTTCCTTTATTGTGCTGTGCAAGGACAGCCTCCACCCCAGTGGCAGAGACATCTAACTACATGATAAAGGGTCTAGATGTTAGAGACAGTGTCTCTGAGGAATGCCTGCTTGAGGAGATGGAAGGCTTGGAGCGATTCTTCAGACCAATGTCTGGTATCAGAGCCCTTTTTTGTAAGAGCAGTGAGAGGAGCAGCAAGTGAAGAATATCCATGCACAAACTGATGACAGTAATTGGCAAAGCCAAGAAATATTTTCAAGGTCTTGAGCCTAAGGCCAGCTCTGGATCCATGCATAGAACACACAGGCAGATAATATAGTCCAGGATCAGTAGTTCATCCTGCTCAAAAGTACACTTTTTGAGTTTGGCATACAAGTGATTCTTTCAGAGCCTCTGCAGACTTCACCTGTACCAGTCCTGTTCCCTGTAGGTTGAGTCCTTGGGTTGCAGGGATCAGCAGGGCTTGGCAAGTGTCCCATAATGTTAGAAACTGATATGTTGTGGACCCTGGATCGTGGTGAGAGTTAGCTCCACCCACAGGGAGGAGCCCTGTGGGGACTCACCACGATAGGCTAGCCTCGGCTGAGACTGACACAAGCGAAATAAACTTTATTATACTGGAAAAGGTAGAAGCTTCCCACCAATGGGAAGAGAGGCACAGTCCAAAGTACCAACTCAGGCTGATATCCCCGGTAGTGGTCCGTGGAGTGGGGTAACCCAGGGAATCCCTCCTTAGATGGAACTTCTCTGTATCGATCTGGTAGTGGCCCACAGTGCGGGGTACGCTGAGAATCACAGGAGAAATTTTGAGAGTAGAGCAGGAGGTCAGCAGAGTAGAACAGCTGGTACTCACACTAGTAGCATGCAGAGATGGTTGCTGAGGTAAGCACGGTAGTGGCCCGAGGTACGGCAAAGTTCCATCAGCAGATGCAGTGAAGTTGCCAGACAGAACCAAACACACCCAGAGCAGGTGGAGCGTACTCTAGGCAGGAAGGCCCACCGAGGAGTGGATAGCTGAAATGAGACTAGGCCCCCGAGGAGTGGGTACATAAGGCGTTCAAGAGTCTGGTTCTGTAGCGAAGCGAAGCATCTCCAAAGGAGTGGAATATAGCAAGATGGAAGTCCTTGCTAACTCGGAGGAAGGTTCGTGAGGCAGGCTTAAATACACTGGCGAAGATGACGTCATGCGGAGGGGACGCCCCCGAGGTTCCCGCCATGATGTGTATTTGAGAGGCCCTGGCGCGCGCACGCGCACCTTAGGTAATTCCTGTGTCAAGATGGCAGACGGAGTCACTTATGCCGTCTTGGGGATGCTGAGGGAAGCGGCGTTGGGAAGCGGAGGCCATCATTCGTCGAAATACCATTGCAGGCAAAAGGGAGATGAGCAGCAAAGGTCGCAGCCGTCTGCGACCGACAGGTGTAACACATAAGAGACAGAAGAAGTTTTGTGGTGGGCAATGGTCAGGGTAGAAGGCGAGCAGATGATGTTGAGTTCCAGGCAGGCAGTAAACAGATGGTATCAAGGTCCAGGCTAAGGTCAGGGCTGACAGCAATTGAGAAGAGTAATCAGTGGCCAAAGCAGAGGTCAGAACCAGGAGACAGTAAGGTGTGGACTGACGAGACAAGGACAAGAAATTGCGGGACCAGCACACAGAAGAACCAGCAGGACAAAGCAGGGCAATACAAAAACAAGGCAGGACTAGATAACATCAAGGCAGTTCAATGAAGAGGCAAGACAAGGCACAAGAAGACACGAAGAGATAACAACATGCATTGCAAGGCACGTTGAGGACCTGTTGCTGAGGTACCAGCTAGACTTACATCTTGTGTTTAAATACTCAGCTGGTGCCAACATCAACAAGGAATGTACCTTCAGGTTTCCCTCTGTGGGGCAACTAAAGGTCAGCATGTTCCTAAGAGAGGGAGGAGCAGTATGGCGGAGTCCCTGCTGCCATGGCATCAGGAGATGAGTGTGGCTGGTTGTGGAGCTGTCTCATGTCCAGCCAAACTTTACACGCTGCAACCCTAAAAACCTTGCTGGATGGGCTATTTCAATCGTTTTCTGCCATCATTTACTCAAAGGGTAATTCTGTGCTACTGCGGCGCACAGAATTTGCACAGAATTCCCCTCCTGCATAAAATTTGCAGCAGCCAAAAAAGCAAACAGAATGTTGGGAATTTTAAGGGTGGGAATGATGACTAAAACGGAAAATGTCATAATGCCTCTGTATCGCACCATGGTGAGACCGTACCTTGTGTACAATTCTGGTGACCGCATGTCAAAAAGGATATAGTTGCCCTGGAGAAGGTACAGAGAAGGGTGACCAAAATGATAAAGAGGATGGAACAGCTCCCCTATGAGGAAATGCTAAAGAGGTTAGGGCTGTTCAGCTTGGAGAAGAGATGGCTGAGGGGGGATATGATAGAGGTCTTTAAAATCATGAGAGATCTAGAACGGGTAGATTTGAATAATAATAATAGAAGGACTAGGGGCACTCTCATGAAGTTAGCAAGTAGCATATTTAAAACTAATCAGATAAAATTTTTTTTCACTTAACGAACAATTAAGCTCTAATGTATTGCCAGAGGATGTGGTTAGTGCAGTTAGTGTAACTTGGTTTAAAAAAGGTTTGGATAAGTTCTTGAAGCAGAATTCCATTAACTGCTATTAATGAAGTTGACTTAGAGATTAGCCATTGCTATTACTGACATCAGTAGCATGGGATCTAGTGTTTGGGTACTTGCCAGGTACTTGTGGCCTGGATTGGCCACTGTTGGAAACAGGATGCTAAGGCTTGATGGACCCTTGGTCTGACCCAGTATGGCAATTTCTTATGTTCTTTTGTTCTTATTTTCTTAGTCCACTTGAGTATTTAAGCAGGGTTTTGGGATTTCTCCTAATTCTCTAAAAGATGTTTTCACCCTCAGAACTCTCTGAAACCAGGAAAATCCACTTCTCCCACTCAAAGATTGGCAGTACACTACCTGGTTGGTTGCCCAGTCTCTTGCATGAACTCCTTTAACCTTTGACTTTGGGACAAGAAACTCTCCTGAGTCCAGATACAGCTGGTTCCTCCCTTACAGAACCTGTCCAACCTCCAAACAGAAAAAAGGCAAAACACCCTGTCCCTCCTGGACCACAGAGAGATGCAGCCTCCTGTTGTTCCTCAACTCCTTTGTTGACTACTTCCCAAGGACTTTAGAAGTCCTCCTTTTATAACCATCCCTCTTTGACTCCCCCTTTCAGGGGATGGACTCTTGCTATCACCACACCTTTTGAATCTCCACGGCTGGAAAATTGCTACTATTTCTCTATAGGAGGATCCACGCAGCACTACACATATTTAGGTGTGAGAAAGAAATTATAGATTCCAAGTATACAGGGACAGTGTGAAGGGCTCATCAATGAATACTGAATTTACCAAGTGGCATTATGTTCCGACCGAATCCATAACAAAACAACTGCTAAACATCTGTAGGTGGATGGGACTTAATAACTGGAAGGCTCATCTGCATACTGCTCCCTGCATCCCCCGAGAGAGGAGTCCAGAGGTCACCGCAAGCGATCCAGGGATTGACTTCCACAGCCCCAGCTTCCAGAGGCCCCGCACCCTTTGCAGTAGAGGAGGACCGGAAGCACGCGCCGAATCTCAAACCCTTCCATTAACTGAGTGGATTAATTTAACAGTGGTTAAAGAGGATTGGTAAGTATAGCCTTCAGAAATTTTTGGGCTTATAAAAGTTTGGTGAAAGGTGAAATTAAGGGACATATTATTTAGAGTTTGTGTGTGTCTGAGTTAATAAGCAAGCCTGAAATAGTTAATTCTAGTGTCTGTCTTTCCCAACCACTTGATTTTTAGGCACGAGACACTTTCTCATTAAAAATCAATCAGGGTCTTATCTAAATCATACTATTTTACCAGCCCTTATTGAAAGTTTAATCATCCCCTTGTAGGACACTAGCTGATTAATTAGTAAATTCACCTGTAAATTTAAAGTACTCTCATTCCAGCTCCCTTAGTATCCTAAACTTAACTAGGAACTCAATAAAACTAATTTGAAGACAGCAGTCCAGCAGCAAGAGGGGGGCTTTCCAGTCTTTTGCACTGAGTGTCACATGTTTGATTTTATACCTACTGGTGAGAGATTGTATGTGTGCACTCGGTGCAAAGAGCTCCTGGCTCTCAGGGAACGAGTCCGATCTCTGGAGACTAGAGTAGCAGACTTGGAGTAGCTGAGGGAGACAGAGAGGTACATTGATGAGACCTTCAGGGACATAGTAGCCAAGTCCCAAATCCAGTCTGGCAGCCCCAGTGCTGCCTTGGATCAGAAAGGTCTCCCAGTAGGAGAACATCACCCTGGTGTAGCAGGAAGTGATCCTGTAGCAAGGACATGCTCTCCAGGTGATGTATTGTCCTCTCGCACTGAGGACAAGTCTCCCAGGACTACTGCCCAGGAGGGAAGGGTGAGGCCGGCCATCATAGTTGGTGATTCAATTATTAGAAATGTAGATAGTAGGGTGGCTGGTGGATGTGAGGACTGCCTGGTAACTTGCCTGCCTGGTGCGAAGGTGGCAGACTTCACGCGTCACCTAGATGGGATTATAGACAGTGCTGGGGAGGAGCCGGCTGTCGAGGTACATGTGGGCACCAACGACATAGGAAAATGTGGGAGAGAGGTTCTCTGGAAGCCAAATTTAGAATTTTAGGTAGGAAGCTGAAATCCAGAACCTCCAGGGTGGCATTCTCTGAAATGTTTCCTGTTCCACTTGCAGGTCCCCAGAGGCAGGCAGAGCTCCGGAGTTTCAATGCGTGGATGAGACAATGGTGCAGGGAAGAGGGATTCAGCTTTGTAAGGAGGATTACATTGAAGCCTGAGCATTGGAATTGTAGATAAGTGACATTTAAATTTGGCTTCGTTTTTTTGAAAGATCTGTTGGCGACCACAGTTCCTCTGTTTTAATTGTGTGGAAATTAAAATAAGCTAATAAAAACAGAAAATAGAAAATGTCCTGAATCCACCAGGGCAAGAGTTTGAACCTTAGACGGTCTGCAGATCAAGGAGACTGGGAGAGAGAGCAGAGGAGAGGGCGTAGTAAGGCCTAAGAACAGTCCTCCTGCAGGACTTAGGCCCGTCCGTTTCCCGGATGAATTGGGCATGTTGGGACATCGTAACCAGTCTGTCCACAGTACATGGATAGACCTCGCCTCTTCCGAAGTCTTCTCTCTTTGGAAGTCAAATGTCCGCGACCAAGTTGCATCGGTTCATCTCCACTGGCAGCAGGAATTACTGGAACCATCCAAGGTGCAGGTTTAGCACTAGCCTCCTTCTGACCAAGTCCTCTATTAGGCCAGAGCTCTTTCACCTTATCACAAAGCCGGTGATCGATCCTAGTAGCCAAAGCCACTAGTTCATCCAGCGAGTCAGGTGTTTCATGAGCAGCCAGCTCGTCTTTCAAACGAGTATCCAGGCCTCTGAAGAAGAGGGTCTTCAGTCATTTGGGGTCCCAGCAGAGTTCTATAGCAAAATCAGCCAGTAGTCAGTTGCCTTGCTTCAGGTCCACCAGAGCAGAACTGGCAACGGTCACTCGAGCAGGATCATCGAAAACGGATTTAAATAAGTCCAAAAATCCATCTATGTCCTGCAAAATAGGATCCTTGCGTTCCCACAGTGTAGAGGCCCAAGACAAGGCCCTTCCATCAAGATAAGATAGAATGTAAGTAGTCTTGGAAAAAGCTGTAGAGAACTGAGAAGGCTGTAATGCAAAATGCATGCAGCACTGGTTTAAAAAGCCCCTGGTCTTCTGAATCTCTCCCGAGAAACGAACTGGAGCAGCCAGCGGTACAGCAGTCTTTAAAGTTACTTCATGTAACTGATGTTCCTTGCTGGAATTAGCGCCTTGGGTCTTCTGTGTGTGCAGCTGATGAAACGCTGAAGTGAGTTTCTCCAGTGCATCTTGCTGTTCAGAAATGCACAGAGCCAGGCCCGGAATGGCCTGCAGGGCATTGAGCTGTGCCGGATCCATGGAGGTAGCAATCTGTTATTGTTTGTAAGGTTTTGGGTGGACCCTTGGACACTGTAGCTGCTGACCACGCCCATGGAGGGAAGTCCCGTGAGGGGCCACAGGTCAGGCTCAGCTTAGGACACACACAACACAGTAGATGTTTTATTAATAGCATTGAGGAGCCACCAGAGGTGGCAGTAGTGAGCAGAGATGAAGCCCGGCTGGGCTTGTAGTCCCTCAGGGCTCTGGAACAGTGATCCCACAATGGCTGTGCTGTAGTGAAGAGAAACTGAGATAGTGAGTACAATGAAGTATATGCAGGGTTCTGGAATAGAGCCTCGTTGGTTGAGTACTCACACAGCGGTTTCTCTCGGTAGGAATCACAGGAGCTGGAGTAGAGGCAGGCCCTCGAGGAGCGAGTACCTGGTTCCAGGGAACAGCTCTGAGAGAGAAGTAGTAACTCACAGATGGTGTAGGCAGCGGTATCTTCCAGGCAGAAATGAAATCCAGGCATCGAGTCCGGGAACATGGGCCCTCGAGGAGCGAGTACCGGTTCCAGACAGCGACCTGAAAGAGAAGAGAGAGGCCCCCGAGGAGCGGGTACCCCAAATAGAGTAAGTACAATAATGGAGAGGCAGAGTAGCTAGGTACAGAGAGCGAATCCCATCCATAAGGCGTTCACCAGTATGAATACCTGTTGCTAACTCGATTAGCTAGCAGTAGTGTAGACTTTTTGTATCCGGGATACGTGACGTCATCAGAGGGGGACACCCCTGAGGTTCGTGCCAAAGAAAGTATTTGAAGCAGGGCTGCACGCCCTAAGGCAGCTGGACAGCATGGCAGGTGGCAGCACCCAAGCCGGACCGGGGACGCCGGAGAGGACAGCAGGCAGATACTCCGGCAGCCTAACGTCCGTCAACCGCGGGAGGAGTCGCCAGAGAGGTAAGGAGGGCGGAGTGGAGACGTCGGGCAGCAACAGTCGTAACAGCAGGGCTTTTAAAATTCACCTGAGTATGTTTATATGATATAGATGCTTCCCATGAGGTGAGAGACTGTGATAAATCAGACAGGACAAAGCTCTGGGTGATTAAGTTTACTGATTGGATATCATAAATTAAAGTCCGTTGTTCAATAATACTGAAGTTACATCTGACTGCTGATATAAGTGTATCTCTTTGTAGGTAGGTGTCCTTTTATTCAGGCATCTGGGTAGAGCCCCTTGGTGATATTTAATGCACAAAGCTCACCCAGGGGCCATCTGGGAGTCCTAGTGGAAGGGTTCCCAACTTCACAGAAAAAGCCCTACCTTAAGCCATCTTCCTCCGGGACACCCAGCCTGTCCTCGTTCCATGAGTGTGGCAATCCAGATGAGTCTCCCAGCATATATGGGATCAAGCTACCTCAACACTGCAATCCCAGTGGTGAGGGGGGATCCAAAATCCTCCCCACACTGTTCAGATCCAAAAAATAATTCTAAAATTTAAAGTGGATTCTTCTTCTGCCCTCACTGTATCTCAAAGCAGGATTCATCATTGGTGCTTGCCCACCTACGGTTTTGAATGGGCTCACAGGTCTTTGGTCCTCTGGTAAGAACCCTTTCACCCAAAAAGGCATAAAAATCAATTTCTTCTATAAATTATTGTTGCAACCATCCCTTTCCGATGGCTTCACTCTGCCTACCACTCTTTGTTTGCTCCTCCTCATGCTGCGGATGGACGCCTGGGTGCAGCGGCGTCTGCCTGCCGTCCTCTCCAGTGTCTCCGAACCGGCTTGGGCGCTGCCTCCCACCATTTTCCGCTTATACCATATGGTGCGCGCACCGCGCAGCCCTTCTTCTTATTTCCTACTTGGCGCGAATCTCTGGGGCGTCCCCCCCATGATGACATCATGATGCCCGGATATTTAAAGCCTACAATGTTTTCTAGCCTTTGAGTTAGCAAGGGGGTTATCCTACGGGAATCCTACGGATGGGATTCGCTCTCCATACTGGCGCCGATAGCCTTGCCAGTATTCAAAATGTCGCCGATAGCCTTTGCCCTCACTATGTCTTAGGGGCCGATGGCCGGAGTGCTGGAGGCTATTGGCGCCATTTTGATTACTGGCAGCCGACGGCCCGAGTGCAGGAGATCGCTCCTGGACCCCCGCTGGACTTTTGGCAAGTCTTGTGGGGGTCAGGAGGTTCCCCCAAGACTTGCCAAAAGTCCCTGGTGGTCCAGCAGGGGTCCAGGAGCGATCTCCTGCACTCGGGCCGTCGGCTGCCAGTAATCAAAATGGCGCTGATAGCCTTTGCCCTTATTATGTCACAGGGGCTACCGGTGCCAATGGTCAGCCCCTGTCACATGGTAGGAGCACAAGATGGCGCCGATGGCCAAATGACAGGGGCTGGCCAATGGCACCGGTAGCCTCTGTGACATAGTAGGTCAAAGGCTATCGGCGCCATTTTGAAACCAGCAGCCGAGGGTGTGAGTGCAGGGGATGGCTCCTGGACCCCCCGCTGGATCACCAGGGAGTTTTGGTAAGTCTTGGGGGGGGGGGTCAGGAGGGTGGGGGGGTTGTTTAAATTGGCTCCTTTAGGCGGCCGAATAATTCGGCGAAGATTCGTTGTATTCGTGGAGAATTGCGATACGTTTCGCTTCCCCACGAATATAACAAATAGGGCCCTATACATTGCGGATTCCCAATTCGTAGGGAATGAATGCACACCCCTAGTACACAGCCTGTAGGTTGGGAGGCCCAGGGAGCCTCCAAGGGGAGTGGGGCTCTGTAGGGGACTCTTCCCCCTCAATGGAAGTGGCTTGTGGCCAACAAGAAGTGGATAGGAGTCTGACTTCTTCACAGGATGTGGGTTGAAACGGAAAATAACCTTCTTATCCATGGTCATTCCAGAAAATAAAATTGCTGTTGGTTTGAAATTTGATATATGTCAGTCTCCATTATTATGACACCCTGTTCCTATGGGTGGAGGCAGAGATCATGGAAGGGAATGAGTGGGTTTCCTTCCTGTCAAACAGCACAAGTGAAATAGAGTTGGGGTAACTCAGGCTGTCACCTAAAGGTCCATTTCTCCATCTAAAGACCATGTTAAGAGCCCATACTATAAATCTGGAAGGGGCAACCACTATTAACACTGAAGTCCCATTCCATCATTTTATGTACCCAGTCAGGGGGGTTGCATAAGTGAATGATGTGAACACAACTCATTGAACATAAAAACTGCATTAAAAAGAGCAGGCAAGGGGAGTGAGAGGCGATAGAGGCTGAAAGGCAAGAGAATTTCTACAATTGTTTTCCTGCAAAAACTTCTATCTGCTGGACTCTGAATCGCCGCCTGGTGTGCCACTTCCTGGACTTCGCCCTTCGACGTCATCAAAGGGGAGGAGCCGGTAAGGTTAAAACCGGCTCCCCCTGCGACGCGCAGTCGTCGCCGGCGCGCGGCTTTGTTTTGGATCCAAGGAAGGAATCGAGTTTATCTTGAAATATATACAGAAATAGTAAGTAAGCCTCTTGTTGTAACCTCTCATTCCCCCAACGGAGATCCTAGGAAACATAAGGTGTCTTTGAGAAATTTATAAATTTATTGCCAGCTTAAAATGCCTCATACAAAGAGAAAGGGTAGATTGCGTCCGGAGACCCCGACTGTTCCAAATCTCTCCCTTTCTCAACCTTCAATTGAAAACTTTCTCAAAGTTTTAAATGTAAATACTCCTGGGGGTTCCAACTTGGATGCAGAACAGGAGCAGATTCAGGCATCCCAGGAACAGTATCAGACCTCTTTAAGCCCAGGAGCGCCTTCGACTCCAGAACCACCTAAACCCTTTTTCAGACCAAATCCAGAAGTGCCAAGCCCTACTGAAGATGTGGGTCTGGCACTTAATATCGGGGGGGGGGGGGGGGGGAAGTGGCCTTGAAGTGGGAATACAAGGAAATTCCAGTGACTGCCCGTTGGAAAATATAGAGGAGAACAACGGAGGGGAAAACTTGCTGAAGGAACCCTCAACTTTGACACCTGATGGCGCCAAAGGAGGGGTAGTATCTTCAGATTTGAAGAGAGATTACTACCTACAACCTGGAGAAAATATAGTTAAGAGAAAAAGCTCTCAAATGAAAGACAATCATGGGGTTACATTGGAAAATATTTGGGAGGTGTTAATAGATTTGAAAACCTCTATGAATAACTTAGAAGTTAAAATGTCTGGGGTACAAGCACAAGGAGTAATATTAGAAGAGAAAGTGAAGAAGAATTCAGAAAAATGTGAAAATATAGAAAAACAACTAAAACAGGTTCAGGAAGTTCAGATGGGATTAATTAAAGGGGAAACAGCCAATTCTAGGAAATTGGAAGTGATTGAGAATAATTTACGTTATAACAATCTAAGGATTTTACATTTTCTTTCTGTTAATTTAATATCACCGTTGGAACAATTCAAAAGATTTTTAATTGAAAACTTGTTGATTTCCCCAGAAAAGATTCCCTCAATAGAAAAAATCTTTTTTATTGTTCTAAATAAGAGGGAAGATGATAATCCTGTAAATCAATCCCAATAACTAGAAAATCTTACAAGTTATTTAGAAGAATCTATGGAAGATAAGGTTATTGCAAGAGGTACTTTATATGTGTGAGGTTTTCAAAAATGGAGGATAGGGACAATGTTCTAAAACTGTTCTTAAGGAACCGAGGAAAATTATATCTTTCTGAAAAGATTTGGATATACCCTGACATTACAAAGAACACCCAAATGAGAAGGAAACATTTTATTCAGATGGGCCCTGAAATAAAACAACTAGGAGCCCAGATGACAGTATATTTTCCTTGTAAATGCACTATAAAACACCTAAGTGAACGATTTGTATTTTTAGAACCATCTGAGCTTAGAAAATTCTTAGATTCTAGATTGGTTAAATAAGACATATATATCCAGGTTGATCTTAGGCAATTAGAAAATGACATTTAATTCACCTTTTTCGTGAATTTATTCCTTATTTTGCTCCCTTAGAAATTATATCTAGGATTTTCAGATTCCTTATAACAGGGCTAAAGAGAGATTTCTTTAATTAGGTTGAAGATTAGTATTGTTTACTTATTGTCGATGAATGCCCTAATATTGACATGTATGTATACTGTCAAATAATGGTTGTAAAATTGCATAAACAAATAATAAAAAAAAAAAAAAGAGCAGGCAAGAATCACCTATGGTGGATCATTTTTGGGAGTTAACCATTCCTTCCAAGATTTAGATGATTAATCATCAATTACGTTCGGAGCAATTGGAGGGGTAGTGATTGTGAATTTGTTTAGTCAATTGTAGAGAAAAAGTATTTTCTGTAGTAGGTGCCATACTGTGGAGCCAATTGCCATTTGAGTTGCGCAAACAATCCTGCAGCAAAATTTTCAAAAAACATTCAAGACACACCTTTTTAAACAGGCATTTTATTAATGTGCATATGTTCATTATTATAAGCTTCTAATCATCAAAAGGGAAAGCTTGCAGAGAAATCTTCTGGAAAAATCAAAGATATGATCTATTTACAAGCCTTTATTTCAGGGCACATAATGTTCAAAGGAGAAAGAGCTGAGCCAATTTGGAATTTTATAAGCTCAAATATTTGTCATCAGGATTAGCTTAATTTGTTATTGTTTTATATTTGCTTTTGGTTCTTAAATTGTTTTATAATGTAAATGTACCACAATGTAAAATATTGCATGACAGTTTGTATAGCTGTACCCAATTTATTATGTTCTTGTGATATTTTATGGGGGGTTTTAATGAATATTTTTATGTAAGCCACATAGACCATGGGATAGCACAGCACATTTTAAATTAAATTAACTTAACTTTGATTCACAAGGAAAAAAAATGAATTTTTCGACTTCAAACATTAAAACCTCTGGACTTGAATGCTGCTATAAATTGGAGTGTATTTGTGTGATTTGCGCATTAATCTTATGAGTTTGGCATTTGTCAGATGACAATTACATTCATTTAGTGGTTTTCTCTGATATCATGTCCTTACTCTTTAAGAGAGTGCATTGCTGGCAGCATTTTTCAACTGAGAGCAGAAGCTGTCATAGCAATTCTCCACGGTGTGTGTGCGTTAACACATTTTTGACTATCAACCAAGATGCTGTTGGTGTTCCATGATGCAATAAGCTGTTTTAAGATGCTTTAAGTTTGGTATCAAAGCAGAATCTTCTTTTGACATTGCTCATGTGATTTTTAAATTGCACACATTTAAAAAAGGTAAAGATAAAATATGGGCCAATGATTACATTTTGCACTATTATTTGATTGTACTTTTTTGGTACATTTGAATTAGTGCCATTGATATGAAGGCTCTTTATATAAATTGCAATAATTGCCTAAGTTAACATTGTGGTACATATATTAATAGAATTTCTATGCTGCTTATGACTCAAGTACAGTGGACCCTTGACTTATGAACTTAATTCGTTCACGAGGGTTGGTTGTAACTCAAGTTGGTTGTAAGTCAAGACTATTTTTCCGATAAGAAATAATGGAAATACCCATAATGCGTTCCGAACCTCCCAAAGCACCCCTTTCCTAACCTTTTCATAATAAAAAAGGGTTGAACAATATGTCTAATTTACCAGAAACACCAATAAATTTCCTAGTGTACTCATCAAAAAGTTATAAAATGTGCCTAGCCTACCAAAAACAACAATTTAATACTGTATTCATTCAAGTTGACATCTTTGGCTTGCAGGAAGGGAGAAGGGGGAGGATTTCCCCCCCACCCCGTCAGAGCACATCTCTGGCCCCCAAACACTCATTTCCCCCTCCCAGCATACTCATTGCTCCCCTCCTGATACCTTGCTGTAGCCATCTGAGTGCTACATTCCCTTTCTTCTGCTGCACAGAAGCTTCCTTGGTCACCAGTGATGTTGTTGCTTGCTGCAGTGCTGTGCCGGGTCTGCCTACATGCTCCTGAGAACATTTGCAGCTCTGGGTGTGCCTGAGATGGGCAGGCCTCATCAGCAGCAGCAGCAGCCAATCACTGCAATAGCAGAGCAGAAGTCCCACCCATCAAGTCCACAAAAATGCGATTGACAGGAACAAACGCCCAATTAGAAGCAACCTCATGCATGAGCGGATACACATGGCCTTGGCCGGCATTTAGGTTGTATCTCAAGACTTTGGTTGTAACTCAAAACTAAAATTTTGGTTGTAACCCAAGTTGTTCGTATGTCAGGCCGGTTGTAACTCGAGGGTCCACTGTATAATTTTTTTTAATAATTATGAATAAATTGGTGAAACAATAAAAATATATTGTCTATATCCATAACTGTCACAGAATGTAATCTGCCACATTTTCACAGTAAAATTAATGTACTTGATTAATCCAGGGTTCTTACATTTTACCTTTTATATTTCATGTCTCTCTTGATTATTTATCTTTTTTCTTTAGCAGAGGATCTTTCTCTTCCTTCTTTTTCTATATGCTGCTGCCTTTTTTCTCCTCTTCTTATTCTTCCTACATACTGTTTATTTATTTTTTTTTATTTATAGTCCACATTTTGTCTCTTCCCTATCCCCAGAGGGCTTACAATCTAAGGGAGCCATTTACTAAGCATATTCCTCAAAGACACAGAATGGGAGAAAATGAATACCTAGCTTGAGGCACTTTCTACCTAGCTTCAATCAAGCTAGGTAAAGAGTGTACTCACAGTGTACTCAATGTACTCTCAATGTACTCTCTACCTAGCTTCAATCATGCTAGGTAGAGAGTACATTGTACAAATCACCTCCTCTTACCTTTCATCGCTCCAAATGATAGAAAATCTTCAATGATGTCAGCTTTGCTGTTTGTAACTCTGACTGTGTATGTAAAACTGCCCCTCCCAAACCGTTAAAAGTGCCCCTCTTACAATGGAATAAATAGTAAAGTTACATATTGGTCTCTACAGAGTCTCTCTCTCTGTCTCTCAACCAACCTAATGTGCCTTGCTATATTTATAGCTTTTTGATGAATCTAGGCCTAAGTTAAGTGACTTGTCCAAAGTCACAAGCACTGGCAGAGGGATTTGAACCCTGATTTATAACCTGCTGTTCTAACCACTAGACTACTCCTTCACTCCTTTCACAATTGTTCCTCCTCTTTCTTCTGTATTATTACAGATTCCTTCCTCCCCCCAATCCAGAATCCTCTGTTTCCTGCCATCCCTGATTCTCTCCCTCCTCTTTTACCGAACCTTCCCCAGTCCCCCATTTGTCCTTCCCTCCACCTTCCCCTCACTATCTCCTTCTCTTTCACTCCATCTTACGCTCCTTTCTCTTCTTCCACTCTCATTTCTTCCCCTTGCTTATCCCTCTTTTCCCATTCTTACTCTCCCCTCTCACTATCCTTTCTCTCTGTCCAGTCTTGCTCTCTCCCCTTTCTTGTCCCTCACTTCTCACCCTTAATCTCCCTTCTTGCTGTCCCTTCCACATTTTTGTTCTCCCACTCTCTTACACACCCAAACTTTCTCTCTCACTTCCTCCATACACTCATGCCCCCTCATTTCTTGATCTCCCCCTCACATACATAATCTTTTTCTACTCCCTCTCTTTTTGTCCCCACTCGTGCCCCTTCCCTTGCTTGCCTTGCTCTCTTTCTCCACATTCTTTCTCCCCCTTACTCTGTCACACTCACATTCGTACTCTTGCTTCCTCTGCAGTACTGATCTTCTAACTCCCACACACGCTTGCTCTCTCATCTAATTATACCCCATACTCTTGCTCTCTCCACCCACCATATACTCATAGGCGCAGATTTTCAAAGGCTATGCGCGTAACCCGAGAAAATCTGCCCCTGCACGCAGCGAGCCTATTTTGCATAGGCTCAGTGGAGCGCCAAGCCCCGGGACGCGCGTATGTCCCAGGGCTTGCAAAAAGGGGCGGGGCGTGGGTGGGGCGGGGGCATGGCCAGAGCCTCCAGGCCCAGCAGCCATTTGCCGCTGTGCCCGGGATTGCAGGCCGGTCGTTGGCCGGCGCACGTAAGCACCTAACCTGCCCCCCAGCCCTACCCCTAGGTAGGGCTGGGGGGCAGGTTAGGAAGGGAAAGGGAGGGAAAGGGAAGGGAAGGTGGGGGAGGAGGAAGGAAAGTTCCCTCTGAGGCTGCTCCGATTTCAAAGTGGCCTAGGAGGGAACGGAGGAAGGCTATGCGGCTCGGCGCACGCAAGTTGCACAACTGTGCACCCCCTTGCACGCGCTGATCCTGGATTTTATAACATGCGCGCGGCAGCACACGCATGTTATAAAATCGGTTGTAGATTTGTTCATGACCAGTTGCGCGAAAAAATCTATGCTCACGCGCACCTTTTAAAATTTGGTGCATTAACAGATGTAGCAACTTCCAAGAACATTGTTAAAAAAAAGCTGGACTATTTGGGAAAAAGGTCATTCTCCTACATTGGCACGACCAGAAGGCACCATCATTTTGGACCTGGAGAATCCACTTTCATCGCTTGATGCAATTAGAACACTTGGCATCTCGGAACTCGGTGGGACTTCGCCGAACTTTTCTTCAGACGTGGGAACCCTATCTACAACACTTACCCCACAGAGCTCGTAGTTTGGTATTCAATGGATGAACACGTTCATTATGGTTAAAACCCGGAATTATTTGTCTTACAGTTGTAGATCTCTGGGGATGATTGGGGGGGGGGGGGGGGGGGGGGGGAACTTTAGGTGGCTTTTCTCTTTTTATGTATGGTATTTAATGGAGCCTTGTGAAAACAGGGAAAGATATCAGGGCTCCTCCTATAAGTGGGAGGAGAAGGGTCACGCTTATCCCTTTAAATAAAATTATGAGTGCTCGCCTACTTTAGCTTTCATGGTGTTTGTATTGTTCTTCTTATGTTTGCTAATTTATCTGTTGTTACCATGGTTTATGAACGGTGTACACTGTTTTCTTTATGCATCACTTAATAAAATATATTGAACATAAAATTTGGCCCATAATCTTTCTCCCCACACTCTTGATCTCCTCATCACTCATACACAGTCTCTTGTACTTCTCTCTCCATGTTTCCACCCTCATTCACTCTCTTGCTCTTCTTTCACTGTACCCCTTACATACATCTCTCACCCTCTATGCCCCCCAAGCCCCAGCAGACCCCACATTAAAGATCCCTCCAGACTTCTAGAACTAACCCTAATAAATTATGAAAAGAGGAACTGTGGCAAAAGTAGTATGAATGTGCCAAGAAAAACAGAACTGCAGAAGACAAAAAGCTGGAAAAGTTATAAAAATGAGTACCTAAGTTAATATCACCAGCTTTATGAAGAGACCTGTTTATCAGAGGAAAGAGATGACCAGACCTTGAGATAGTTCTGTGGACAATACTGCTTGAACTAACTAATGGATCCCAAGAATATTCCATTATCCTCCTTTCCTTCTTGTTACTTAAGGAAAAAATACATTTGAGACTATATTAAGAGCATGTGAGCTGATTTATTCAATAAAGGACCTACTATAAATTTACCCAGATCCTCGATTGTGTTAGAGGCAAAAAGTCCTGCAGATACCCAGACACTAACATGCATGTGACTAGAAAAGAAAATATTTAGTGGGAGCGTGGCTGCCTAACTCTTTAAGAGTTTATGAGGTTTTTCCCACCACAAGATATTACAGTGTGTGCCCATTAGAGATAAATAAGTCTTTCTTGGAATTTTATTAGTTTGACTAACAGTGGGAATGAGGACAGCAGAGGTCTGAGGGGAGGTGTGAGGAGAAATGGAAGTTTGCAGTGGGGCTGGGCAACAAAGGTCTGCACCAGCTTTGTTCCTGACAGGATTTGGATTAGATTGCATGCCTTTCCAAACCCACGCTCATGACAAGCAGTTAAGGTAGGGTATGTATATCGCTGCTCCAGAGGGCTTATAAATTTGTATCTGAAGAAATGGAGGGTAACATGACTTACCCACGGACACAAGCAGCATCAGTGGGAGAAGTGATATCTGAACCCTGACTGTCCTGGTTCTCAGCCCACTAGGCTATTCCACAAACGTTTGATCTTTGCGCTGGGAGAGGTATGAATGGGAGGAGGGACAAGCCCCTCCAAACGTTTCCTCCTATGCCCCCTCCCCCACCCCCAGTGCTGCCCCTGACAAAGGCGATTGTGTAATTTGTGAAATGGTGTGCATAAAATTGCACTGTTAGCCACATTTGATATCTTCATTCTATTTGAGCAATGTATCATGTCCACTGTGCTTAGCCAATTTGGACCCATAATAGAACTCAAAGCCATTTAAATAAGCCTTTTTGTAAAAAAAAAAAAAAAGCACTCAGGAACAAAAAAAAAACAAAAACACGCCATCTCTGTTCTTTTTGGATCATGCTTGCTCTATGCATGAGTCAAAGCAAATGCCTGTCCCAGCTATTATAGAATCAACAGAAGGAGCAACATATGTCTGATCTTTTAATTTTTTTAAATGTTCACAATTCCAATTATCACCCAGGACTTTTTACATTATTTTTTAAGCCTACAAAGTCATGAAACACATATAACACTGGCAATAATACTCTTAGGAAGAATAATTTTGAAAGACAGGAAAGTCTATGAGTAATTTTTATCTGCAGACTTTCTACGAATTTCAAAGCAAAAGTATGCGCACACTTAAAAGTGAATTTTAAAGGCCCAACATGCGCCAAAACCTGGAGATACACAAATATGTCCGGCTGGTGCATGCCGAGCAGATTTTAAAAGCTAGCTAGATAAGTGCATATCTCCCGCTGCACACACAAAATATTTTGCCAAAAAAGGGGCGGGGCATGGGCATTCTCAACCAAGCCAAATCTAAAGCGGAAGAACTAGCGCTATTTTTCAATAACAAAATAAGCAAACTACTAACTCAGCTACCCCATAACATCACATCTACTTCAACACCACCTCAGACCGCCTTCAAAAATACCCGCTTAGAAGAACTAGAACTCACCTCTTCCATTGAGATCCAAGGTATACTACGGAAAATGAAACCATCTTCTCACCCTTCGGATCACATCCCCTCGAAATTGCTTCTATCAATTCCTGACTCCATCGCCAAATCCCTGTCAGACATCATAAATTGCTCAATAACACAAGGATCTTACCCAGATGACCTAAAATTGGCCTCCCTCAAACCACTACTCAAGAAACCTAATCTAGATCCTAATGACCCAAACAACTACAGACCGATCGCCAACCTCCCCTTCATAGCCAAGATTATGGAGAAATTGGTGAACACCCGACTCTCAAACTACATTGAAGAAAATAACCTCCTATCCCCATCACAATACGGATTCCGCAAAACACTAAGCACGGAGTCCCTCCTCATCTCCTTAACAGATTACCTCATCCTGGGCCTCGATAAAGGTCAAGCCTTCTTATTGATCCTACTGGACCTTTCTTCAGCCTTTGACACCGTCAATCATTCCCTACTCATTAACCAGTTAACCGCCATAGGCATCTCAGGCACAGCACTATCTTGGTTCATATCCTTTCTCAGCAACAGAGGATACAAGGTCAAGATCCAGAACAAAGAATCCTCTGTACACCCGTCGTCAGTAGGAGTCCCACAAGGGTCCTCCCTGTCTCCTACTTTATTTAACATTTACCTTATACCATTATGCCAACTACTCACAGACCTCAACCTCAAACACTTCCTTTATGCGGACGATATCCAGGTCCTGATACCCATTAAGGATTCCTTCGCAAAAACTCTGGCTTACTGGGATACATGCCTTCAAAAAATTAAACTCCTCCTCACCAGCCTAAACCTGGTATTAAATTCCGGCAAAACTGAACTACTGCTCATCGCCTCAGAGAACAACCCCATTACCTCTGCACAGCAAGCCACGCCAACAATCACACAAGTGAGAGACCTAGGAGTCCTAGTTGATAATCGCCTGAATTTCAAAGCCACTATTAACAAAACCACCAAAGACTGTTTCTATCAATTACAAGTTCTGAAAAGAATTAGACCTCTTTTCTATGCCCAAGATTTCAGAACCATTCTGCAAGCAATCATTTTTTCTAAATTAGACTATTGTAACACCATCCTACTTGGCCTTCCCGCTTCATACACCAAACCGCTTCAGATGGTGCAAAATGCAGCTGCACGAATTCTGACAAATACCAGGAGAAGGGACCACATAACCCCTATTCTAAAGAACCTCCATTGGCTACCGATACACTTTAGAATAATATACAAGGCCATTCTCACCACATACAAAAACATCCACCAACTGGCTCCCATTGACCTACAGATCCCTCTCCGACTACACAATTTGTCAAGACCGACAAGAGATGCATACAAGGGTTCGCTACAGGTACCACCGCCCAAATCTACCAGACACAGCACACTAAGAGACCGAGCTTTCTCTACAGCCATCCCACCGTTATGGAACTCCATTCCCTCAAATCTCAGAATAGAACCATGCATCTCAACCTTCAAAAAAAGACTAAAGACCTGGATATTCATACAAGCCTTCCCAGACGTCAATTGATCTAATACTTCCAAGCCACCCCTAATCTCCATCTACACTATGGTCGACCTTATCTCCTATCGTTTACTTGTGTAAATTAATAACCTGTCCTTTCTCTTCCTCTAAGCCAAGTTCTTATCACCTTGTTATATGTAACTGCCTTTTCAGCACCATTGTTATTGTTATGTTTACTTTGCACCCCTGTTTTATGTGAACCAGCATGATGTGACTGCTGTCTCGAATGCCGGTATATAAAAAATCTAAATAAATAAATAAATAAATAAAATTCCGTGATTTTGACTTGAAATTAGTATCTAAATACTTATGGAGGGTGGCCAATGTAACCCCAATATTTAAAAAAGGCTCCAGGGGCGATCCAGGTAACTATAGAGCAGTGAGCCTGACTTCAGTGCCGGGAAAAATAGTGGAAACTATTCTCAAGACCAAAATCGTAGACCATATAGAAAGACATGATTTAATGGAACACAGTCAACATGGATTTACCCAAGAGAAGTCTTGCCTAACAAATCTGCTTCATTTTTTGAAGGGGTTAATAAACATGTGGATAAAGGAGAACCAGTAGATGTAGTGTATTTGGATTTTCAGAAGGCGTTTGACAAAGTCCCTCATGAGAGCCTTCTACGAAAACTAAAAAGTCATGGGATAGGAGGCGATGTCCTTTCGTGGATTACAAACTGTTAAAAGACAGGAAACAGAGAGTAGGATTAAATGGTCAATTTTCTCAGTGGAAAAGGGTAAACAATGGAGTGCCTCAGGGATCTGTACTTAGACCGGTGCTTTTCAATATATATATAAATGATCTGGAAAAGAATACGATGAGTGAAGTTATCAAATTTGCGGATGATACAAAATTATTCTGAGTTGTTAAATCACAAGCAGACTGTGATACATTACAGGAGGACCTTGCAAGACTGGAAGATTGGGCATCCAAATGGCAGATGAAATTTAATGTTGACAAGTGCAAGGTGTTGTATATAGGGAAAAATAACCCTTGCTGTAGTTACACGATGTTAGGTTCCATATTAGGAGCTACCACCCAGGAAACAGATCTAGGCATCATAGTGGATAATATTTTAAATCGTCGGCTCAGTGTGCTGCAGCAGTCAAAAAAGCAAACAGAATGTTAGGAATTATTAGGAAGGGAATGGTTAATAGAATGGAAAATGTCATAATGCCTCTGTATCGCTCCATGGTGAGACTGCACCTTGAATACTGTGTACAATTCTGGTCGCCGCATCTCAAAAAAGATATAGTTGCGATGGAGAAGGTACAGAAAAGGGCAACCAAAATGATAAAGGGGATGGAACAGCTCCCCTATGAGGAAAGGCTGAAGAGGTTAGGGCTGTTCAGCTTGGAGAAGAGACGGCTAAGGGGGGATATGATAAAGGTCTTTAAGATCATGAGAGGTCTTGAACGAGTAGATGTGACTCGGTTATTTACACTTTCGAATAATAGAAGGACTAGGGGACATTCCATGAATTTAGCAAGTAGCACATTTAATCGGAGAAAATTCTTTTCACTCAACGCACAATAAAGCGCTGGAATTTGTTGCCAGAGGATGTGGTTAGTGCAGTTAGTGTAGCTGGGTTCAAAAAAGGTTTGGATACGTTCTTGGAGGAGAAGTCCATTAACGGCTATTAATCAAGTTTACTTAGGGATTAGCCACTGCTATTAATTGCATCAGTAGCATGGGATCTTCTTAGTGTTTGGGTAATTGCCAGGTTCTTGTGGCCTGGTTTGGCCTCTGTTGGAAACAGGATGCTGGGCTTGATGGACCCTTGGTTTGACCCAGCATGGCAATTTCTTATGTTCTTATGTGATCCGAAGCATGCCAGAGTCCCCTGAAGAATAACTTATTTTCTGCAATGGATGGTGTGTAAGAAACAAAATAAAAAAATAAAAAAAGCAGTATGCAGATGAGCCTTCCGGTCCTCCTCTACTGCAAACCATGCAGGGCTTCTGGAAGCTGGGGCGTGGAAGTCAATCCCTGGATCACTTGCGGTGACCTCTGGACTCCTCTCCCGGGGGATGCTGGGAGCAATATGCAGATGAGCCTTCCGGTCCTCCTCTACTGCAAAGCGTGCGGGGCCTCTGGAAGCTGGGGCATGGAAGTCAATCCCTGGATCACTTGCGGTGACCTCTGGACTCCTCTCCCGGGGGATGCTGGGAGCAATATGCAGATGAGCCTTCCGGTCCTCCTCTACTGCAAAGCGTGCGGGGCCTCTGGAAGCTGGGGCGTGGAAGTCAATCCCTGGATCGCTTGCGGTGACCTCTGGACTCCTCTCCCACTCCGCTCTAGACACCCGCTCCTCGTGGTTCTCTTGCTTCCAACTTTCCTTCGGGGTTCCTCACTAAGACAACCGCTCCTCGGGGGTCTTTTCTCTATTCTACTTTTCAGGATATTGGACCATTGGGTACTAGCTCCTCGAGGGCCTATATCCCTTAAATCCTGCACTACGGACCTTCGGTCCCAACATTCTGCCAACAGGAAGACGCCTTCATTCTGTGAGTACCTCTACAATCCAGCGCTCCAACTCCACCCACCAGCCGCGTCATTACCCGCACTGCGGGCTCCCGCCTATCGTGAACATCTGGGTGAGACTATACTTCTGAACCTGTTGAGCGTATTGGCACCGTGGATCAGTGCCTTACCTTCCTGCTTTCACCATCTATCTACAGCAGTACAATAAAGACTCTATCCATACTGTCTGCTATCTGGGTCAGCCTATCACAGTGGTTCCCCACGGGGCTCCTCCCCGTGGGCGGAGTCATCTCCATTGCGACCAAGGGTCCACAATGCCACAAACATAACACCAGTCAATGGGGTTGTAAGGGTCAGGGCTAATAGGGTAAAAGGGAGGCAAGTTAGCTAGAGGATTTAGGGAGTCCTCTCCTTTACTGGAAATGAACTGGAAATGAACTGGGGAAACAGGTAATTGCTTTGGCACTTGTATCCACTCAAATTCTCCCCACTTATGTGCTCGAGTCGCCATTTGCATGCAGATGCACGTGTCAATATAAAATTGTGCGCATATGTAGCCTATTTTATTACGCGAGCATCTTTATGTGTGTATGTTATAAAATCGACGTATTCATGTGTGCACACACCAGCAAATGTGCGCACATGTGCACCCGCGTGTGGGTCTTAAAATTTGCTTCTCATTGTGCATGCTGAAACACCCACATGACTTTGTTTCAGAGAAGCCTGTATTTCAGTAGAAATTGCTTGTAGGTTTTACTTTGCATCCTGACAAATTTTCTTGGTCTACCTTGTTATGAACAGAACCCATAATTTTCCTTTCTTAATCAGAGTTTGAACAATACTGATGAGCATTTTCAAATCTTTGTGCAACCTTTAGCGGGGGTTTTACCCCAGGGGCTCACAAACATATTTATTTCTCTACAGAGGCTCCAGCTAGCAAAATCCATCCCATGCCTGACTCTTAATCCTGGGGGGATTCTTTTGATGGGGTAAGCTCTTGCATGTAGCCCGGACATGGTGTCTTGCTACACAGTCAGGTGAATTTTAAAAGCACACATGTATGAGTATATGCCGGCATGCGTAAAAGGGTGTGGCCATTTTATAACATACAAGCATATATGCATGCATGTTATAAAGTAGGCTGAATACGCATACCTGTACACACAATTTTATAATGTATGCACACGTGCACGCAAATGCCACTTCTAGCACGTAAATGGGGGAATTTTATAAGGAACATGCACCAACACAATTGGCCATTTTCCCAGTTAGTTCCCAGTTTGCCCAGGTAAGGGATAGTACTTCCTAATCCCCCTAGTTAAATAGCCTCCCTTTTACCCTGTTAACCCCAACCCTTAAAACCCTGCTCACCTCTTTACTTTTATTTGTTTTAGGACTTACACACCATCCATAGCAGAAGTAAAGTTACACAGACAGAGACCCCGGTGTGGGCTTATATATGTAAGTATTTACGCAATGGTTTCATTGAGAAATCCATACTCCGCCTAGACCATGTCACATGGTAGGAGCACTGGATGGCTGGGATGGCGCCGGCCATCCAGTGCTCCTACCATGTGACAGGGGCCGGCCAATGGCACGGATACCCTGTCACATGGTAAGGGCAAAGGGGCAACGACGCCATTTTTTTTTTTTAGAACAGCTGATGCCTGGGAACGGAAAATCTCTCCCCGAGGCCCCCATGGATCTCTCCCCGAGGCCCCCCTGGACCACCAGGTAATTTTAAAAGGTTTTGGAGGGGTAGGAGGGAGGGTCGATTTAAAGGGTCGGGTGGGTTGTTTTTTTTAGCGGCGCGGGCCTCCCTAAAAAAAAAAGGGTCGGGAGGGTGGGGGAGGCTAAGGGGGGTCAATTTAAAGGGTCGGGTGGGTTGTTTTTTTTAATCGGGCCATCGGCGCCATTTTAATTAGTGGCAGCCAAAATGGCACCGATGGCCCGAGAGCGGGAGATCGCGCCGGGACCCCCCCCCCCCCCCCACTGGACCACCAGGTAACAACATTTTGGGGGGGTTCGGGAGGGTGGGGAAGGGTAAGGAATTGGTTTTAAAGGGTCGGGGTGGGTTTAGGGGTTGTTTTGGTGTGCCGGTTTTCCCGCCCTCCCCCAAATAATTCCCGTGCCCTATTTAACGATACAATACAAATGCCCCTGACAATAAATCGGGGGCATTTGTATTGTATCGTGCACTCTAACGATTTAGAACGATTTTAAAATTATCTGACGATAATTTTAATCGTTTAAAAACGATTCACATCCCTATCCAATACCTCTCCGGGAGACCACCGGAGGCCCACCTAAGTCCAGACAGTCCGGGTACCCAAGGGCTCAACAAGTGGAAACCCCGGGCTGTTATTGCTGAAGCTCCAGCTAGCCTCTGTCTCCTTGTGTGCTCCGCTTCCTGGTGGCAGGCGCTCTCTGGGTCCAACCAGAGGGCCGTACCAATCCTGCATCAGGCCAAGGGTCCACCTTAAGCGCAACAGGACCATTTTATTATTTCCCTTAATACTATGGTTTGTTTAATGATTTTGCTATTCTGTGATGCATAATAGTTTAATTTGAAACACATTAAAAATAACAAATGTGTTTTTGTCTGATCATTCATATTTTCTTAAAATGCTACACATCTTACAAATTCTGCCAGGGATAAGTAAACTTATGAGCACACCTGTACTTATATAAAATGTTCAGAAATTTCCTGATTTTAGCCCTCTGGCTTCAGGTTAGCATCCAACCTCCACTTCAGTTATACAATATAGTGTGCACTTTGGTAGCTACTCTGTATTCATTACTTGTTGGTTATATTTATTTTGAGTCAATAGCAGAGACAATTTAATCAGAGGCTGAAAATATGTTACAACACACTAGTTTGGTCCTGGGGCTGAGAAAAGCTAATTTATTTTTCAGAATAAAGAAAGCATGGGAAAAATAGAAAGGATCATTAATTCCAAAGAAGTGAGGAAAGTCAGAGATCAACTAAGGTGTATAGCACTGTTGCAGGAAGTAAATTGGGCAGATTAGATGGGTCCTTATCTGCTATCATATTCTCTGTTTTGTTTTTGGTTTTCTGATGGTGAAACATGGCGATAAAAGTCACATGTGCATAAACTCCATCAGCAAAGATATTAAACAGCATCTCCAAATGTTTGGAAATTTGATGCTTGAAAGCTGGCAACCTTAACTACTCATCCCCTTAACCTTCACTGTACCCCATATAATCCTAATCAAAGAGTATCCATCTTCATAAAAGTATTTTCTCTGCTGGTGCTGGAATTAACTTTCTACATGCACATTCCATGGTATTGCTTTCCAAAGTCTTCAGAACAGCAGTACACTGGAGACTTTCAGGAATTTCAGTGAAAGTCTGCTGATTTGGCTGGAGACCTAGAAACTCAAGTTCCAAATATCCTAAACCTTTCTAAATGCAGAAAGCAGAAGTTAAAATAGAAAAGACTCCTGTCAAATGGAGCACAGATAAAAGATATATAAATGCTAGAGACAGAGTGTAAAGATATTGTGAATAGCTGCAAAAATACGTGTGTCTATTTTGTCTTTCTTGAGCAGTGCGCTGGAATGGTGGGGGAGGGGACGCCTTACTTAGAAGCTGTACGGTGGTTCTGATGATGTTTTTGTCTTAGGAAGAAGGGGACGGGGATGGTGGCGGAGAGGCCTTGCAGTGACTTTGACCCAAAATTGGAGGAACCAATAGAGTGGTACAGGAGGGCTGATGGGATTCGAGCCCAGGCCCTCTGCATGAACCACCACGTTGATCCTGGTGGTTTTCTTTGAGGCACAATAACAAAGTATTCACTTTCTATTTTATAAAAGCAGTGTAAAATAAGAAATGGCATATATTACAGCAAAAAAAAAGAAATGACTTGGGAATAAAAACAAAAAATAAGCAATAGGGAACAAGCAAAGTAATATTATGAGAAGGTTGCCATCTGGCTCTGTGTCATAAGGAACATAGTCCTGGTTTTACCCTACTGCATGCAGGGATTTGTATTTCTGATTGTCCAATTGATTTGTCTGAGACAATCAAAACTGCAAGTCCCTGCAAACAACAGGGTAAAACCAGGACTGGATTAGCATGTTCCTTATGATAAGGAACCAGGTGACACCCCTAATTATGAGCAATCTAGCTCAGTGGTGCTCAGACCTAACCTGGGGGACCCTCAGCCAGTCAGGTTTTCAGGCTATCTGCAATGAATATGTATGAGAAAAATTAGCATGCACTACTTCTATTGCTTGCAAATCTATTCTCTTGCATATTCATTGCAGATATCCTGAAAACCTGGGCACCACTGAGCACCACTGAGCTAGATTGCTCATAATTAGGGGGGGGGGGGGTGGTCCCCCAGCAAAGGTTTGGAAACCACTGATCTAGTTAATACTGTTCTTTAAAACAAAATGGGACTTTATGTTGCAAATGATTTTCATCTAAATGCACACTGCTCTTAACAAGCTCTGTAAAAGTGCTTTATTTGTTCTAACAATACCAGCAAACGAGCCTTAAACCAAACCTTAGTGCAAGTCTGTCAACTTCCTAATCTTTCAGAGCTATATGAAAGATTTGCTTTGAATCATATTCATCCTCCATGAAATGAGTAGCCTAGTTGTTAGATGAGGGTTTCAGAACATCCCTGATAAATATGCATGCAATTGAGGCAGTGTGCATGCAAATCTAATTCATGTGTATTCATTATTTATTTATTTATAAATATATGTATTGCTGATCAACGTTCCTAAGCGATTTACAAAATACATTAAAAAATTAGTGAACAAACATTATAAATCAGAATCAATCAAATCACAAACAATAAAACAAACAGAATACATAATAAAATATAATCATAATAAGACATAATGAAAACAACATAATAAACATTTTAAAAACATAATAAAACAATTCTGCTGGCTCATTATTGATGCTAAGAAAATTGTTACATATACCTGCTGTTAAATGTATGAACTAAAATCCTGCTCAAATAGGAATGCCTTCACCATTTTCTTATAAGTTGTTATTGCTACTTCATTCTTTACTTGTAGCGGGAGAGTGTTCCAAAGGGTTGGCCCCAGTATATAAAATAGACGTTCTCTTGACTTATCCAAGCAAACTTGTTTAAATGAAGGAATGTCTAGAAACATTTGAGAGGCTGAGTGCAGAGTTTGCATCAGTCAATATAGTTTCAAAACCACATTTACACTATGAGGGGCAAGACCTTTTATTCCTTTAAACACTAGTGACAGTATCTTAAATTTTATTCTTGAGCAAATAGTTAACCAGTGATGTTTAGCCAGATGGTGGAAGGTTGGAATTCGTTCAATTATTTTCATTGCTGAGTTCTGAATATATTGCAGAGCTCTCATGATATTTTGCAGTAAGCCTAGGTAGAGTGAATTACAGTAGTCCACTGCTGACATCACAAGAAAATGGATGACTGTTTTTAAATCTGCATTATGAAGTTAAGGATGTATTCTTCTTAACATCTGAAACTTGAAGTATGAATTTCAGACTACTTTTTAAATTTGTGGGTGGAGGGTTAATCTCATATCCATAATTATACCTAGGTTTCTTAGTTCTTCAGAAATATTAATAGGTATTCCTTCCACATCCAGGGTCCCTCCATGTGACAGGGGCCGGCCAATGGCATGGATACCCTGTCACATGGTAAGGGCAAAGGCCATCGGTGCCATTTTTATTAGTGGCAGCCGACGGCCCGAGAGCGGGAGATCGCTCTCGGGACCCCCACTGGGCCACCAGGTACCTGTAAAATGTTTTTGGGGGGTCAGGAGGGTGGGGGAAGCTAAGGGATTAGTTTTAAAGGGTTGGGGTGGGCACAGCCGATAAACAAAACCGCGATAAGGCCGGACGAAAAAAAAAAACACGATGTGAATCGGAACCGGAATCCGAACCGATTCCGGTTCCGATTCACATCTCTATTAGTTAATCCCCGCAATGCAAAAAATTTCCCGTGCAGCCAATGCGTCCATTGCAATGCAGCAAATGTTATGCCAGCCCACCTCTCCTGTGCGCCTAATGCTGAGGAGGCACTAGGGATGCACAAATTTTCCCTAGTGCCTCCTTTTCAGCACGACCCCTAATTTAAATATTTCATTGTGTGCCCAGGAGAGGTGGCTCATGGGGTTTGATTACTAGTTTCATAGTTCTTTAATGTCTGCCCACTAGCAGCATAGAGTGACCAACTGTCCACTTTTGAACCGGACAGTCCAGTTTAACCCTTAGCTGTACAGTGTCTGGTTATAAATGTAACCAGACACTGTAAAATCCAGCCAAAGCAGGCAGCAAAAAGCTAGAATATGGTGGCCAGGCCGGGGGCCCATCAAATTACCTTTGGTTCTGAGCTGTCGCCCCAATCAGCTGCATGCTCTTTTAGGCAGCTGACTGGTTGCAGGCAGGAGACAACAGAAAGGAGTTTGCGCATGCTCAAGCTCTGGCCGGGCATGGGCGTCAGATAGGAGTGCTGCTGGTGCCATGTGGTGTTGCTGCTGCTGTTGCCACCGCTGATGCCATCAAGTCATCTGCCTGTGTGCAGTCAGGGCTGTGGAAACCGCTGCCTTGCCTTCTGACAGTGCTGCTGCTGTGTGTGCCGTATCATGTGTGGCAGCTGAGACCTGCTGTTGCTTGCTGCTGCTGTGTCCAGTTCTGCACCACTCAGGAAACGCCAGGACCATGAATGGGAAGGACTTAGAGAGCTGGGGAGCAGCGAGCAGGGGGTAGGGACGGGAGAGAGAAAGCAAGAAAGAAGAGAGAGAGTGAAAGCAGAGAGAAGAGAGAACAAGGGTGGGAGTTAGGAGCAGGGGAAAAGGAGAAGAGGCAGAAGACAGCAAGTATGGGGAGAGAATGGGCAACACTGGGGAAGACAGGGCATGGAGCAAGTGCAATGGGTTGGGGGAAGGGCTGAGGATTTTGCTGAAGGAGGAAGCTGGTGGCCATGGGGGGTGTCTCCCCCTTTGCCTAGCCCCATCTTCTCTCTCCTCCTATCCCCACTGCCTTTTGCTCTTGAGCTCTCCCCGTCCTCTCGCCTGGGCTCACTTGCCTGGGCTCACTTGCCACCAGCCATTTCCTTCTGCTCTTATTATATTGATGTTGTTATATTTCTTTATTTTATGCAAATGAGGTGGGTGGGAGGGATACCCCATCTCAGTCCTTGAGTTTCCAGTCCTCGTCTGTGGAAAAGTTGGCAACCCATGGGATATGTTACCCAGAGGAGGGGTTATAATATTATTTTGGAAAACTGGTTGGAAAACTGGTTGGGTTTTGAATCAGGGAAGTATGCCAGCACTCTGGCTACTAGGCTAAAAATCCAACACTGGGAAAGCTGAGGTGCTAAAGGGAATAAGTCTGATTCTGGGACCAACAACCATGCCCCCAAAGAACTTGATTGGGTTTTTGGCCTTGAAAAGAGGTAGCTGAGAAGCAGAAAGCTATTCCTGGCAACTTAATTTAGATTGGAAGGCTACCTGGCCCTCTGCTTGGAACCCAGGCCTTGCCTCTGCACTGAGGTGGGTCATTTTGAAAGTGGAGTGACCCATTTGACTACCAATACCTTGATTTGGACTGGGCTGGTTACTGGTAAACTCAGCAGCTAATCCTTAATATTGCTAGACCAGCCCTTGGCTAGCTCTGGACAGTTGACTGGCCTAGGAGTATCTCTGGCACCTATACCCAGGAGATTTGCTGGCTGGGAATCTAAAACAATTGTGCTAAAATGTTTAATGTGCACAGCATGCAAAGGTTTTAGTACAAGTTTTAGTATCTAGGCCCCATAATCTTCCACAGCAAATAAAGAGCCTTGAGAAAGTCATGCTCTCCCAAACCAAAAAGAAAATTCTCTTATCAGCTTGATTCATTCAAATTGGGGCTTATAAATATTTCTTGCAGTAAGTTACTTGGGGATTTTAATAAATAAATAGATAGTAATATTCTATATTTAAAAACATAGCTCAGAGGGTTCTGCATTTGTCAGAAAAAAGATGCATAAACCACCTTTAATGGATTTTTAGTCCAGATCTCACTATGCATTGTTTAATATATTATCAGTTTCATTACAATGCACATGACTTTAATTATCCCTTTTTGGACATGTAGAGTTTCTCTCTTTATGTCACTGACATCTGAATTTGGGTGGAGAAACCATAATGAGCATGCTTTGAACATGATGTTAGCTTGAACCAAGAACAAGAATCCAAAACCACTTGCCAACATTTCAATCTCCACTCTGCTTCATTTAAATATGTTCATAAAAAAAAGCAGGCCCAGCTCAATAGTACTGCTGTGCACTGTCTTGCACAAGGCTGACCAGGAGTGGAAACGCTGCAGAGGCAACATTAGCCCCTATGAAAAGGGATCCTCTTCCATTGCTCAACAGCGATACCAAGTGGTAACACTTAGAATTCATGTTAGCCAGAATCCAGAGGAAGCCAGGGTTGGAGGCCCCTGAGTGAGGACTTTTAATGTGATTGCTGGACTGAATTGAGAGACAGCTATAAGAACAAAGCCCCAGGGGTTATAACAAGGAGGATCCTAGGGATATAATAAGCCAATAAGAATAAAAATGATTTGAGCTCTGTTATATTTTTAAGCCGCACGGCCTCTATAATTGTCTTTACTTTGAATGAAGTGCCAGCCTTTTAATGGAGATGACATGACCCAAATACTCCACTTATGACTGGAAAAAGGTACTTTTCTCCTGCAGGTTATTCAGGTCAGTGCTTTCATTTGGGCCTGTTATCACAATGTCAACAAGCTAGCAGCAGCCCCCTCCAAACCCTGCAGTAAATGATCCATACATTTTTGAAACAAGGTTGAGACACATGCAATGCCATAGGGAAAGCATGTGCAATGATACAGACCTTTTGGTGTGTTATTTGTCAACAAGGCTTGGGATTCTGGTGTAAACAGCCTTGGGTAACAAGTTATTTCAGGCACTGTAATGTGGGTAGCCAGATGGTAAGGCTATTGGGATTTCTGCTTTATAAGATGGTACAGAAATAGTTTGAATATCCAGGGTATTTTCACCAGAAAATAAATTAAAACAGAAAAATAATTTAAGAGGCACTTCCATAATCAAATTAAAGAATTTTATTTTGCTGGCAAATGGATAATTTTCCAAGTTCTTTACTTCTAGAGACAAATGTAGTTATTCAACAGAATAAACATATCAATAATGTCAATATTTTCAAAGAGAAATGATTTTGCTTCTGATGCACAAAACAATTTTGTATATGTTGTTATGGCCGCCGGCCGCGGTGCTCCGCTACCGGGGCTGGCTGTCATGGCTGAGTGGTTAGCTGCGACTTTGGGCCGCCTCCGAGGCTCCTGCTGGAGCAGGCAATTTCCCTCGCCGCTCTCCTCACAGCCATTGCCGCTGCTGAGGCCAGGCCGCATAGCTCCTTCACTGCCGGGCTGACTCCTCCCCCTCCGGGTTTGATTAGAGCTGCGCGCGCAGCTGAAGGCTAGATTTAAAGGGGCCATGACAGGAAGTTGTCGGTAAGGTCTGCTCCTCAGACCTTGCCTTGGTATCATGGCTTCTTATCAGATTGGTTCCTGAGTTCCTGATCCTCACTGTCGGTCTTCTTCGTTCCTGTTCCAGTTCCTCTGATTCCTGTTCTGCTTCTCCCCTCTCGTTGGACGGATTCTCTTGGCTTGACGCTTGGATCGGCTTTCGACCATTCTCTGGCTTGAACTTGGACCGGCTTCTGACCATTCTCCCAGATTCACCTCTGGACCGGCTTCCGATCATTCTTCTGGCCATTCTTCAGCCTCAACTCCTGAACTGACTAATGACCTGCTGGAGGCACCAGCTGCCTGGATTTCATGACCTGCAGGAGGCGCCTGCGTCCAGACCTATCTTTAGTCTTCAGCGACTCACCTCAGTCCAAGCGGCCCGGGTCCCTACAGGCTCCTCCTGGGGGGACTGCAGGCTTCCAGTGGCGAAGTACTCGTTCAACTGCTGATACACCTGGCCTTGCCTTCCGACGGTAGGGACCTAAGAGGGTTGATTCTCTCCTAGGTAGCACTAACCCTACCTCGGACCTCCTGGTTTGTAACAGAATACCAAGGCCATGGACCCAGCAGAGGCTTCAGCTCTACAGGCCATTCCTGGACTGGCCCAGAAGATTATGGAGCAACAATGGGTATTAGAATCCATGGCATCTTCCTTGGAGCGACTCAATGCCTGGCTCAATTCAGTAGCTGCTGCTCAGGCAGCTCCCCCACCATTACCACTATCATCGATAATGCAGGGAAATACCCGTCCAACGATTCCACTACCAATTCCTACATGCTATTCTGGTGAACCTTGCTTGTGCCAGGGATTCCTCGATCAATGTAGCATGAACTTCCATCTTCAAGCCTCCCTCTTTCTGGATGATCTCACAAAGACTACATATATTTTGTCTCTGTTAGAGGGTAATGCCCTGGCCTGGGCTTCATCCTTCTGGCGATGGTCAGATCCAATCCTGCAAATTCTTCCTAAATTCTTGGAACTGTTTCAAATAGTATTTGACAATCCAGGAAAACAAGTAGTCACTAGTTCCAATCTTCTGCAACTCTGACAAGGAAGTCGTCCGCTGGCAGATTACACTATCAAATTCAGAACATTAGCATCAGAACTCCATTGGGAGGAGAACTGTCTCCGGACTATATTTTTGGAGGGTTTGTCATCCAGAATTAAGGACAAAATGGCAGCCTGCATGCTACCTCGTTCTTTGGACTCCATTATTCAATTAGTAACCAGGATTGACCGCCGGCTACAAGAGAGGTCTCGTGAGGGACTGAGCACAAGAAGGCGCATGGCGGGCACTACTTCATCTCATCCCTTTTCTCCATCTCTCGAACAGCATCCACCAAAGAGGGGACTGTCGAAGAACCGATGCAGTTAGGCCGTGGTCCTCTTTCTCCTGAGGAACGGCAAAGGCGCTGTAAGGCGGGTCTCTGTCTATATTGTGGAGGATCAGGCCATCTCATTGCTCGTTGTCCTACGCATCCGGGAAACTCCCAAGCCTAGGCTCCATTGGGGGAATAACCCTAGGCATCACTTCACCGGCTCCCCCACTTACTCTACATGTCACCCTGCTTCTCGGAGACCACCAATTCTCCACACTGGCTCTAGTAGATTCTGGGGCTGGAGGAAGTTTCATCCTGCAAGATGTGGTGGAACAATTGCACATTCCTACTCATTCGTGTCCAAGGCCATTGATTATATCTTCCATCCATGGAGATCCCCTACCAGGGAGAATAACTCATCACAAGGTTCCATTGGATTGCCACATTGCACCGAATCACACTGAACGTATCACCTTCTATGTCATCCAGAAAGCCATTCATCCAATCGTTCTTGGCATTCTTTGGTTGCAACGTCACAATCCACAGTTCGATTGGACATCTTTAAAACTTCTTCACTGGGGTCCTGCATGCCAGGAGACCTGCATTAAAGGATCTAATCCCTCATGTAATTTCATCTGTATCTGCCATCTTGAGGGTTTGCCTTCCCAGTACAGTCAGTTTACTGATGTTTTTTCCAAAAAGGCTGCAGATACCTTGCCCCCGCACCGATAATTTGATTGCACCATTAATCTGGTTCCTGGAGCTACCCCGTTATCCGCCTTGGAGACCCGTTCTATGACCGAATATATCCAAGACAATCTGCAGAAGGGATTTATTCGATGATCCAAATCTCTAGCCAGGGCTGGCTTCTTCTTTGTTGGGAAAAAAGATGGGACACTGCGTCCATGTATTGATTTCCGTGGGCTGAACGCTATCACTATCAAGGATCGATACCCATTGCCACTAATATCTGAACTCTTTCACCGCCTACAGGGAGCCAGGGTGTTCTCTAAATTGGATCTCCGAGGAGCGTATAATCTAATCAGGATTCAGGAGGGTGATGAGTGGAAGACAGCTTTCAACACTAGAGATGGACATTATGAATATCTTGTCATGCCATTTGGATTGACTAATGCTCCAGCAGTATTTCAGCACTTCATTAATGAGATATTTCGAGACCTGCTTTATGTCTGCGTTATAGTCTATTTAGATGACATTTTGATTTTTTCTTCCGAGTTACAGACGCATCAACAACACGTTATCCAGGTTTTACAACGTCTAAGAGGAAATTGTCTCTATGCAAAGATTGAAAAATGCATCTTTGAACAGGAGTATTTGCCCATTTTGGGGTACATTATCTCCAAACAAGGTTTCCAGATGGACCCCTCTAAATTGAAATGTATCCAAGAATGGCCTCAACCTAATGGATTACGAGGGCTCCAGTGCTTCCTTGGATTTGCTAACTACTATCGTAGTTTTATTCAAAATTTTTCTAAATTAGCTGCACCTCTCACTGCCTGTACTCGTAAAGGGGCAAACATCAAGGCCTGGCCTTTAGAGGTGGAAAAAGCGTTCCAGGCACTCAAGAACTCCTTCCTTCAACAACCATGCCTTCGACATCCTGATGCCAGACGTCCATTTATGGTAGAGGTGGATGCCTCAGCTGAGGGAGTAGGAGCTGTATTAAACTGGCTGGGAGAAAACGAGAGATGTGGAACAACAGTGGGCCAAATTAAAAGGAGCAATTACCGAAGCGACTAATATATATGCTAGAAAAATAAAGAAAAGCAAGAAAAGAATGAAACCTATCTGGTTCACAGAGGAGGTGGCTGATAAAATAAAAGATAAAGAACATCGTTTAAGAAATATATATATAAAGGATCCCAAAGGGAGGATCACAAGGAAGAATATCTGGTGAAACTGAGGGAGACGAAGAAAGTAATCAAGAAAGTGAAACATTTTTCAGATACATCAGTGAAAGGAGAAAAGTCCAACATGGTATACTGAAATTGAAATGTGAAAAGGATCAATGGGTGGAGACAGATGAAGAAATGGCAGAAATATTAAACGAATACTTCATCCCTACCAGCAGATGGAGGTAGAGAACAAAACTTTGGGCACTGCCACATATACGAGAGTGCCATCTGCAGTCCCTCAGTATTTCTCTTCCAGCAGATGGTAGAGGTGCTAACCCTGCAGTACTGACTGACTGGATATTTTAAGGAAAATTGCTCCCCGAGGTGACAGGCTCTCGCAGAAGGGTCATCCCTCAGGTTGAGCCGGGCGATCGGCCAGCTTCAGCCCGCAACCCCGGGACCCCTGACAGCCAGTGGTCAGGTTCCCTCGGTGGGTCCTCCGTCTGCCCAGGACAGGGAAGTACCCTTACTTTTATTTTTGGGCTTTCCTGTGTGTCTGGGCCTTTAAATCTTTGTTGTAAAAAAAAATAAATAAATAAAGTCACCAGCAGCTGTCTACTTTTGTAACAGCAGAAGCATGTGGCAGGCTGTGCAGCCTAGCAGGCTGAATGCAACAGCAGAAGCATGCAGCAAGCTGTGCGGCCTAGCAGGCTGAAATCCTCAGCAAGATCATCGGGTGCAGGCTGGGAAGTAAGTGGGTGGATCGGGGATCATTCAGAGGAGGATGGTCCCAGTCGGGGCAGATTTACTCCATTGGGGGCTGGCTAAACACCTGAATGAGCCGCACGGTTTTCAGTCATGGCAGCGGCCTGTTCACCGTGCCAGCGGGAAATTCTTGGGGCAGTGTGCCCTCTAGATCTCATGCGTAAGGGTCCTATATTTTCCGATCGGGGGGATCGCTTTTGTCTCGCAGCCTGGCTTTTGAGAGGAGGCGATTGCGCGTGAGGGGGTATTTGGAACCAGTAATTACCATGCTGCTCCAAGCGAGATGCCCTGCTACCTCTTTAGCCTATTCCAGGTTATGGAAGGTGTTTGAGACCTGGTGTGGACAACAGGGATTGGACCCTCTTCAGGTGTCCGTGTCCCATATTTTTTCTTTTTTGCAGGTGAGTTTATCCAAAGGATTTGCCCATAGTTCCCTTTGGGTCCAGGTTTCCGCTTTGAGTTGTCTCAGAGGGAGAGTCCAGGGGAAGGCCTTGGCATCCCATCCGGATATGGTGTGTTTTTTACGAGGAGTCAAACATCTCCGGCCACCTCTGCGTCGCATTTGTCTGGAATGGAATCTTAATCTCGTGCTACGTGTCCTTTGCGAGGGGCCGTTTGAGCCTCTGAATGGAGTATCTTTGAAGATCCTGACTCTGAAGACGGTCTTTTTGGTAGCTATTTGTTCGGCTAGAAGGATTTCGGAATTGCAGGTGCTTTCGTGCCGTGATCTGTTTCTCTGGATATCATCCGATACTGTGTCCTTGTGTATGGTACCTTCGTTTCTTCCTAAGGTGATGTCGCTTTTTCATGTAAACCAATCAGTGGAGTTGCCCGGGTTTCCGGATTGGGCTCTGGATCCCTCGATGGGATGAGAACTTCAACTTTTGGATGCGAGACGGATGGTATTATGTTACTTGAAAGTCACTAATGCTTTTCGTCGTTCTGATCATTTGTTCGTCCTATTCGGGGGAGCAAAAAAGGGCGAAAAGGCGTCTAAGGCTTCTTTGTCTCATTGGTTGAAAGAGATGATCTCTGCAGCTTATGTATCAAAAGGAAGAGCGGTTCCAGTGGGTCTTAGAGCACATTTGACTCGAGCTCAGGCGCCGTCCTGGGCTGAGTATCAGCTGGTTTCTCCCCAAGAGATCTGTAGAGCCGCGGCGTGGTCTTCATTGCACATTTTTACCAAGCATTACCGTTTGGATGTGTGGGCCCCAGAGGCAGCCGCCTTTTGGAAAGCGTATTCTTCGAGCGGGTCTTTCGGGTTCCTGCCCAGTGTAAGAGGGCTTTGGTACATCCTGCTTGTCTGGACTGATCTGGGTATGTTCAGGAAAGGAAAATTGGCTCTTACCTGCTAATTTTCATTCCTGTAATACCACAGATCAGTCCAGAGGCCCGCCCTGAGGATCTCTGCCAAAAGACTGCTTGGTCTACTGCTGTATTTATTTGCAAAGCAGATTTTCCATTTTTTGGCTTCAATTTCTAGGATTTAGCGTTTTCTGCATGGTTATCTAGTTAGTCAGGGATATCCATGTTGGGAGCCTCGTTCGCTCTTTATTTTTCTTATCTTGGCTTGGGTATCGATTAATACTGAGGGACTGCAGGTGGCATTCTCGTATATGTGGCATCATATATCTGCTCCGCTGGGTGTCGAAACGGGCTCACAAGTATTCGAGGGAACGGGAGGGGACCAGATGGCTCTTCTGCACATTGATAACCCAGCCTAGAGATACCAGGAGCGACCGAACTCGGTCCACGGACCGCACACATTCCTCTAGTGACTTTGCCTGTATCAGCCAATCGTCCAAGTACGGGTGCACCAGCAATCCCTCCTGTCGCAGCGCCACCGCCACTACCACCATCACCTTTGTAAAGGTCCACGGGTGGTGGCCAACCCGAAAGGCAACACTTGAAACGGATAGTGCTGTCCCAGAACCATGAATCTGAGAAACTTCTGGTGTTCCTGATGGATGGGGATATGCAGATAAGCCTCGGTGAGATCCAGAGATGCCACAAACTCTCCTCCCCATACTGCCGCAATTACGGTGCGCAACATCTCCATCCAAAAATGTGGTACCTTCAAACTCTGGTTGACTTTCTTCCGGTCTAGGATAGGTTGAAACGTGCCTTCCTTCTTGGGCACCATGAAATAGATGGAATATCTGCCTTGTCCCTGTTCGGACACTGGCACCGGTACAACCGCCTCCAGACTTAACAACCACCGAAGCGTTTCCTGGACCGCTGCCTGCTTGCTTCCTACGCCAACCAAAGACAGGATAATTGGACCTCTATCCTCCCCTATGCAGAGGCCTGCCATAATAACCACATCAATAAATCTACCGGCTCGTCCCCCTTTTTCCTAGGATATGGACGCCACCCTCAGATTCCGGTACCACTGACCACAACAGTGGAATGCCTAGCTGTTGAGATCAAGAGACATGAATTACTAGACCTCTGGTGCTCAACCCATCAGCTTCTGAAATAGGCTATAATACATTCCAAAATATAGGCAGATAAGAAAAGTTGGCTGGCCCTCAGTTTCAACATGGAAACTTAGTCTGGCTGATCACCCAAGTTTGCTCCTCATTTCTTCAGACCCTTCCTGGCAGGGCTGGTGCATCCCAATAGGAGAATTAGGCTGTCGCCTAGGGCACCAGCCATTAGGGAGGTCCAATAAAACAAGACGGTAGCCGGTCAAGCGTAGCACAGCAAACAAAATGGTCTTGTTTTTGGTTTTTTTACCAGCCATTAGGGGGCAGCAAAGAGCAGCCATATGGTGCCACAAGCGGAGGCCATTCCATTCATAGCCGAGAGGAGTAGAGACTCAGCGGCACACAAACGGCAAAGACTCGGCAGGCCTCGATCAGTTCCCATTCTGCTCACGGACAAGAGAAGCAGAGTCTCGGTAGGCCACGAGCGGCGCCTCTGTTTGTGTGTGTGTGAGTGAGAGGGATTGTGTGAATATGAGAGAGCAATGGTGTTAGTGAGAGAGAGAGGAGCTTGTGTAAGGGGGTGTGTGTGAATGAGACAAGGAACCTAAGTGTGTGTAATAGAGGGGGGCCTGTCTGAGTGAATGAGGTTGGAGATGGAGCTGGTGCCTGGACCAGGGGAGGAGGGGTGGATGGGCACAGGGCAGAAGGTTCACCAAGAATGCTCCCTTGTAATGGCCCTGCTTTCCAGTGATTCGTCCTATAGGCCAGGAACCCTATAAGCTTAAATTACCATCTTCGCTACATATTCACAATCTGTTTCATGTATCTCTGCTGAAAATTGCAGTACTTTCTTGGCCCTCCAGATTGCCATCCCGGCTGCAGGAGATCCAGTAAAAGAAGAGACAAAGTACAAACTTGCGGAGATCTTGGACTTAAGAAGAGTCCACAATAGACTACAATATCTTGTTGCTTGGAAGGGTTATGGTTCCTGAGGAAAATTCTTGGGTGCCAGCTTCTAATCTACAGCCCCTCAATCGCT
This sequence comes from Rhinatrema bivittatum, assembly GCF_901001135.1. Lineage (NCBI taxonomy): Eukaryota > Metazoa > Chordata > Amphibia > Gymnophiona > Rhinatrematidae > Rhinatrema > Rhinatrema bivittatum. The sequence continues at coordinate 316,070,727 of NC_042618.1, read as the reverse complement.
CCACTAATTTCACTGCCGATACCCAATGAAACCCAGGCCCAAGAAATTGGGGAGGAGACTGTGGAAAGGGGAATGAATTACTAGACCTCTAATGCTCAACCCATCAGCTTCTGAAACAAACTGCAATCCATTCCAAAATATAGGCGGATAAGAAATGTCAGCTGGCCCCTCAGTTTCAACCTGGAGACTTAGTCTGGCTGATCACTCGCCACCTTCCAAGACTCCTCAGCTTTGGAGGCTCAGGGGTCGATTTTAAGACCCATGTGCACGCGTTGATGCACCAATTTTATAACATGCTAGCACCGGCGCGCGCATGTTATAAAATCCGATGGCCATGCGCAGTTGTACGCCGGATTTTAAATCCTATGTGTGGCGATGCAATCAGGAACAGACTGGGAGGAAATTTCCTATCCCTAACCGTACCCTTCCTACCTTTTCTCCTCTCCTCTCCTCTCCTCCCCGACCTTTACCCCCTACCTAAGTCTTACATTTGTTTTTTATTTTTTACCTTGCTGCTCCTCTGAAGCAACAGTAGATTCTGCGCATCAGCCAGCTGCTGGCACATGCTTCCCCAGGACAGCGTCGAATGGCGCTGTCCTGGCCCGCCCCTCCCCACCCAGACCCCACTCCCTGGCCCACCCCTTCTGAGATGCCAGGCACTTCTGTGTGTATTGGTTACGTGCATGCCTGGGCCCTGTAGAAAATGTACATGGTGTGTACAAGGCCCGGCCACATGCGTAACCGCCGGTATTTGCGCACGCGGGCCTCTTAAAATTCAGCTGGCACTGCACAGCAGGAACCCTCCATTAGACACTCAGATGTGTGTATTCCTAGGACCCGGCGAAGAGGCACATAGGGGGTGCATGTGCATCTGTGCATGATTCTCCACACTATGGTGAGAGAGTCGGGTAGTCGTCTCAAAGATGATGTGTCACGTTCAAAACTACTTAGCCTGCCTGAACCTGGACTCCTTGCCTTGGCAACAGGTTCCTTGGCTTGTTCCTGGTTCCTACCTTGCTTGATGTGTGCCTGGTTCTGGAAGAAGCTCCTGCCTGCTTGCTGCCTATCTCAACCTTAGATCGTTCTGGATTCTGCCTAATTTCTGCCCATCTTGACCTTGGACCATTCTGGATTCTGCTTGTCTGCTGCCTGCCTCGATTCTGGAGTGGTTACTGGATTCTGCTTAGATTATTTTCCAATAGAACTTCGTCAGTGTGATAATGAAAGATTTCAGAAAACATATTAAGACTTTTCGCTTTAAAACTACTTATTTTTAAGTCTGCTTTGTATTAGTTATTTATTACTTGTTTTAGTATTGTCTTTTATGTCTTATGTTTATTTTTATTTAATTATATTTTAACTGCTCAGTTGGCATTATGTTTTGTTTTTAGTTCTGTTGCCAGGTTTTAATTTATTTAATTTTATGAATATTTTATTATTGAACTCTATGATTGTTATTTTGTACATCGCTTAAACCTTCTTTTAGTGTTAAGTGATCCACAAATTTTAATAAATGTAAATGTAAATGCCTGCTGACTACCTCGATCCAGGAATGCCGCCTGGCTTCCACCTGTTCCTGATTGTGCTATCCGCACCATGGATTCAATCTGAGGGAATGGTAAAAGTGAAGCCTGCCCATGTCCCTCTTTGGCCCTTTCGTCTGTGGTCAGTCTCATCAGTGGTGCTTCTTGCTGCCTTACCACAAAGGGGCTGCATCATCACCTGTAGTCTGACAGGGCTTAGAGTGGCCAGAGGGCTACACCCCTGACACCAACAAGGGCTGCCCTCCGAACACAATCACTGTGGTCTATGGGTACCAGGGTATCTATCATTTTTTAAACTCTTTATTTAAACATTTTTAACGTTAACAACTCTTTATCATTTGATCAGTTTGGCACCCAAATCCTATTGAAGGGCATAAGGAATAGGCGGACTTTTGACAAACTTGGTTATGGCCTCATCTTTTACCTCCACATTCAAAAACATTAGCCATTCAGCACTCAACTTCTAGAATTTACCCAGCAATTCATCTCCAGCTATAAACTACTTCAAACATGGTTTTGGTAAGGAATGTGGTATATTGTGTGAGCACTGGTCAGTATGTATGTTTGAGGTACACAGTATGTTTGTTGTGTTCTATTTTGCTGGGTTTAGATGGGCTTATCTTAAAATGTATCAAGGGGCAATTGACTTTTTTTTTTTAGTATTGAATTTCTTTGTTACACTATGTTTACATTTCTGCTTTTATTTTGCTTTTTTGTCTTTTTGAGTTATACTGTATTGTACCTCTTGAATAAAAAAAGTTTTAAAAAATTGTAAATAATAATAAATAAAAAAAATAGACAAAGAAGAGAAAGCATGCCAATCAAGTTGCAAAGCTTAAAGTCAGTTCCTTCCCAAAAGAGAAGACCCTTCAAGGCAGTTGACCAAAAGAGGCAACTGCAGCTGTTTGTCTGACACAGACATAACCCCTTTTAGAGAGACTGGATGGCTGATGAAAGAAAGCAAAGGCATTGTCCTCAGAATTAATACTGCCTCCAGCCAGAGCTGTTCCTGCAGCTTTTCTGAAACAATAGTGAAGAGGGCATTTGTGTGTAAAACAAACTGCAGGGGACGCCCCTGTAAAATGGCTATCATCCATATGGGTGGAGAAAGCAGTAACTGCGGTGACTCCAGTTCCTCTTTTTCTTGTGATTTGAAGATATCTCAATCACTGGGCATATGCACTGATGCAACAGCAGGCTCTGGCGATTCCTCTGCAGAAAGACAACATGAAAAGGCTTCACCCCCACAGAGTCCTGGAAGGGGTAACTAGACCAACCCAGAGCCTGTACTGACTTGTGGTTCTGAGAGCCCAAGTGACGAGTAGCAAGTTGAGAATTACCACAAACTCATGCCAGATGGCCTTGTTGTTTACAGTTATGACATGCAACTCTGGTAGACTTGCAAGAGTCCACGTCTTCCCCCACAGTGGAAGCAAGCTGATGCAGCAAATGAATCAGGGTGTAGCAGTTCTATCACTGGACCAGTCATTTTCACCAGACATCAGGCTTGCACACAGTGCACTAACTCCAGCTGCTTGCTGCTGATTACGTAGAGCCATGACAGCCATTTTACCTAAATCTTTCTTAGGTGCCAACATTAATGTTTCTAGTACTATAGAAAATGGGTGGTAGTTGCAATCTAGTTCATCCTATGTTGACTTTGCGGATGGGATAGAAGGTAAGGTTTGTCTTTTTGCAGATGATACTAAGATCTGCAACAGAGTGGACATACCAGAAGGAGTGGAAAGAATGAGATGGGATTTAAGGAAGCTGGAAGAGTGGTCGAAGATATGGCAGCTGAGATTCAATGACAAGATGTTCAGTCATGCATATGGGGTGAGGAAATCCAAAAGAACAGTATTTGATTGGGGGGGGGGGGGGGGGGAAAGTGCTGATGTGCCCGGAGCAGGAGAAAGACCTTGGGGTGATAGTGTCTAACGATCTGAAGTCGGCAAAACAATGTGACAAGGCGATAGCTAAAGCCAGAAGAATGCTGGGCTGCATAGAGAGAGGAATATCTAGTAAGAGAAAGGAAGTGATGATCCCTCTTGTACAGGGCCTTGGTGAGGCCTCACCTAGAGTACTGTGTTCAGTTCTGGAGACCCTATCTCCAAAGGAACAGAGACAGGATGGAGGTGGTCCAGAGAAGAGCAACCAAAAAGGTGGATGGTCTTCATAAAATGACTTATGAGGAGAGATTGAAGAACCTAAATATGTATACCCTGGAGGAGAGGAGGAGCAGGGGTGATATGATACAGACTTTCAGATACTTGAAAGGTTTTAATGATCCATAGTCAGCAACAAACCTTTTCCATTGGGAAAAAAATCAATTGAACTAGGGGTCACGATTTGAAACTCAAGGGAGGAAGACTCAGAACCAATGTCAGGAAGTATTTCTTCACGGAGAGGGTGGTAGATGCCTGGAATGCCCTTCCAGAGGAAGTGGTAAAGACTAAAACTGTGAAGGATTTCAAAGGGGCATGGGATAAACACTGTGGATCCATAAAGGCCATAAGAACATAAGAACATAAGAACATAAGAAAATGCCATCAAGCCCAGCATCCTGTTTCCAACAGTGGCCAATCCAGGCCATAAGAACCTGGCAAGTACCCAAAAACTAAGTCTATTCCATGTAACCATTGCTAATGGCAGTGGCTATTCTCTAAGGGGCGGATTTTAAGAGCCCTGCTCGCCTAAATCCGCCCAAAACCGGGCGGATTTAGGCGAGCAGGGCCCTGCGCGCCGGGAAGCCTATTTTACATAGGCCTACCGGCGCGCGCAGAGCCCCGGGACTCGCGTAAGTCCCGGGGTTCTCCGAGGGGGGCGTGTCGGGGGTGTGTCGGGGGGCGGTCCCGGTCGTCGCGGCGTTTTGGGGCGTGTCGGCAGCGTTTTGGGGGTGGGTACGGGGGCGTGGCTACGGCCCGGGGCGGTCCAGGGGCGTGGCCGCGCCCTCCGTACCCGCCCCCAGGTCGCGGCCCGGCGCGCAGGAGGCCCGCTGGCGCGCGGGGATTTACGCCTCCCTCTGGGAGGCGTAAATCCCCCAACAAAGGTAAGGGGGGGTATAGACAGGGCCGGGCGGGTGGGTTAGGTAGAGGAAGGGAGGGGAAGGTGAGGGGAGGGTGTTAGAGGATTTCCTCCGAGGCCGCTCCGATTTCGGAGCGGCCTTGGAGGGAATGGGGGTAGGCTGCGCGGCTCGGCGCGCGCCGGCTATACAAAATCGATAGCCTTGCGCGCGCCGATCCAGGTTTTTTAGTAGATACGCGCGGCTCCGCGCGTATCTACTAAATCCAGCGTACTTTTGTTTGCGCCTGGAGCGCAAACAAAAGTAGGCTATTCGCGCTCCTTTTAAAATCCGCCCCTAAGTGAACTTAATATCAGGTAATGGACTTCTCCTCCAAGAACTTATCCAATCCTTTTTTAAACACACTATACTAACTGCACTAACCACATCCTCTGGCAACAAATTCCAGAGTTTAATTGTGCGTTGAGTAAAAAAGAACTTTCTCCGATTAGTTTTAAATGTGCCCCATGCTAACTTCATGGAGTGCCCCCTAGTCTTTCTACTATCCGAAAGAGTAAATAACTGATTCACATCTACCCGTTCTAGACCTCTCATGATTTTAAACACCTCTATCATATCCCCCCTCAGTCGTCTCTTCTCCAAGCTGAAAAGTCCTAACCTCTTTAGTCTTTCCTCATAGGGGAGTTGTTCCATTCCCCTTATTATTTTGGTAATCCTTCTCTGTACCTTCTCCATCGCAATTATATCTTTTTTGAGATGCGGCGACCAGAATTGTACACAATATTCAAGGTGCGGTCTCACCATGGAGCGATACAGAGGCATTATGACATTTTCCGTTTTATTCACCAGAGGATGGGAATGAAGAGAAGAGCCATGGGGGTGGCTTGCTGGAATGGTGGCTACTACCTGGTGATTTCTACTCTTACTCAGTAAGCCTTCAAACAGTTAATGCAACTCCAACATTGCTCTCTGCTTCAATGGCAAGGAGAAATGTGGAAAAGAGGATTTGCATTCAGACAACAACCAACAAGCATTGAACTACACAGTCTGGGTAAACAAATAAGCGTGGGGGTGAACGGTTACAGGGGTAGCTTGCTTATTGCGCCGGTTACTACCCTAAACCAATTAAGTCTGATAATACTTCACTTTGAATGCATATACAGCATTGCTCTCTGCTTCAATGGCAAGGAGAAATGTGGAAAAGAGGATTTACATTCAGACAACATCCAACAAGGCATTGATCTGTGCAGTCAGGGTAAACAAGCATCGGGGTAACTTGCTTGATGCGGCGGTTACTACCCTTAATCATTAAGCCTTACGATTCACCTCTGATGCAACTCCAACATTACTCTCTGCATCAATGGCAGGGCGTGGCAGGAAATTCGAATCAAACAATTACCAACAAGGGCCCTGAACTTGGTGGGCGGTGAAACAGATAATTATGGGAAAATATGGGCGCTTGCTGGGCAGACTAGATGGGCCGTTTGGTCTTTTTCTGCCATCATTTCTATATATCTATATGTAAACACAATTGTCCCACTACATTATTACCCCCTCCACACACACACACACACACACAATTACGGTATCATCATTCTTGATTTACCATAGCTGTTCTCTATTGCCAGTATGGGTCCCAAACCAAATCATATCCAGTTGCCTTATTCTGAAGACCAAATGTAATCTTTTCATGTGCTAAAATGTCTGCCACTACTCCCATCAATTGATGAAATTTTTATGGAGGCCCCAAGCAAGTCTTGTATTTTAATAGTTCATATATAAAGTCAGCCTCTCTCTCTCTCAAGCAGATGGGTCTGCATCCCCTTAGTACCCTGAACATGTGTGTCAGGGTCATGCAGCAGAGTTTTTAATTATTTGGAATTTGTGGTGCTCCTCGTTGTTAGGCCCTTTTACAATGCATTATAGTAGTGCAGCCATGAAGTTACCATGCCATAGGTCACTGTGATTAAGTTCATCTCGTCAATGAGAGAGCGCAGCCTCTGTAAGTTACATAATTGAAAGTGGCAGCTCATTATTATTGCCCGGATTTGTGGAAGCATGGTGAGTTCTGAGTATAACATACTTAAAAGCTTTTTATCTGTGTTTTTAGCAGGAGCTCGTAGGTTCCGAATGGGGTTTTCAAATCAGGGACTCATCTGTGCTTGTTTTGTATGCAGAGACTCTGTTTTGTTGGGATTCAGATGAAGTCTGTTGTTCTTACTCCATTCTTGGATGGCTATGAGACATGTACTTAACTTGTTTTTGGCTGTTGATGGTTCCATGGTAGTACAAAGTAGACATCATCAGCATAGATGACATGAGGTGGGTGGCACCTTAGAGACTAATCAATTTTTTGAGGCATGAGCTTTTCAAGGACTGAGTCCACTTCGTTAGATCTGATCATCATAGATGAATGCTTCGTCAAAGATTTGGACAGCTGTGCTAGTAGTCTAAGGTATAAATTTAAAAGTACTGCTGATAGTATAGAATCCTGGGGGAATCCCACAATTTAGACTTAGATTTTGGGTACTTGCCAGGTTCTTATGGCCTGGATTGGCCACTGTTGGAAACAGGATGCTGGGCTTGATGGACCTGTGGTCTGACCCAGTATGGCATGTTCTTATGTTCTTAGGATCCAGGGTGCTGACACAGTATTCATGAAATGTGCACATTGTTGCTTGCCAGATTGATAGAAGTTGAACCAGGTTAGGGGTTTTCCATTTAGGCCAGCCTCAGCTAGTAGTGAAAGCATGATATTGTGATCTATGGTGTCAATTCAACAGCGCTGCTTGGCTTCTATCCTGGTCTCTGAGGAGGTCATTGAAGGAGGACTGTTTCTGTTCCATCGCCTTTTATGAATCCTGAATGGTATAGGTCCAGCCAGCTTTTCTCTTTCAGCCAGTCGTTTAGTTGAGCTCACACCACTTCTCTTATTTTTCCCAGAAATGGGATATTAGACCCTGGGTGGTAGTTTTCAGGTTTCTTTGGATCCAGGTGGCACTTTTTTAGTAATGGCCATACCATGGGGTTTTTTTGGTTTTTTTAGATCTATAGGAGTAGTCCCTCAGAGAAGGAAGTTGACAATTTTGGTTGCCTTAGCTCTTGATGCTCCTACTTGTTAGTTTTACTAACTTGGATAGGCAAGGGCTCAGGGTGCAAGTTGTTAGATAGAGGGTGATCAGAGTTTTTTTCAAGACTATCTTCATTGCAAAATGCTCTATATCCCTGTGCCTCTCCCCTAAACCATTCAGTCCTAAAGGCAAGAAGTTCGGTATCCCTGTGACAATCCCTAAGCTACCTACTCCTAGACGTGAAAGGTTCTATATACCTATTTTACTCCCCAGAGTCATCCAGAATGAGAGATAAAATGGTCTGTATTGTTGTATCAATCAATACACTGAGAAGTTGTCTTCCATCCTTCCTTTTCATGACAATGTTGCCTCCCATATCCTCAGAACAATATTCAGAGCGAATATTCTTTAGCCAGAACTCAAACAAGTGTTTAGAAATGTTCATGTAGCAGCCAAGCCTACAAAGTTGGCAGATGCAGATTAATAATAACAATAACTACCAAATTACTGTATATATTGTGTTTTATCCAAACATGATCCCAACATTCTATACAACCAGATCACATAAGAAAGAGGTAGTCAGGAACCACCCATTCATTCCAGCCATCTGGAGTGGACATGCTGAAAAGATTTTTCATAAAATTATCAACTCATCGTCCCCTGAACCACAAGCTGGGTTTTCTGTACCCCGGGTCATTTTGGGCTGGATATGCTATAGAGACAGTGTTCACAGTCCCTGGGGGGAGGGAGTCATAGCAATCATTAAGGGTGACACCTAGTGGCCAGGTTTAAAGCCCACGATACAGGTCCAGGAAGAAGTCCTGCTGCATGGCTCCTGGCCTCTTGCTGCAATAATCAGACTAAGAACAGTGGGAGGGTAGCTTTATGAAATTGGGTAGTTGTGAATGGAGATTCATGGTACCAGCAGCACAGAATTGGTTTTGACTGAGCTAGAAGAAAAAGGAGAAAGGGGAACTACTGAGTCTAAAAATAAACCTCCCTGTTCAGAGAAGGATTTATTTGTCCAATAAATATAATTTTCCTGTTTCTCACTTCACAAAGAAGGCTCAGTGTACTATGCTTCAGGGATGGATGAATGAAGAAACTTCTCCCCCACTTTTTTCCCCCTAAAATCTACCTCTTAAGGCTTTGCAGTTGGCCTTCAGTGCAAGGATACTATATGGCAGCTTGACAAGATGAGGAGGGAAGGAATAATGGTATCATTGTTAAGTTACTACAGGTGGGTAAAGTGAGGCATAAAAGAATAATTCCTGTGACTTGGCCCAGATCAAAGAGAAGAGTTGGGGCACAGAGAGGGTTCAAATTCAGGACCTCGTGACAGCTAGGCTTCAGCTCTAGCCAGCAGAGGGCCCCTTCTCTCTGGGCAAAGAACAATTTGTCATAGTAAGATATAGTAACACAGTGACAGCCAAATTGTTGCAGTGGTTCCTGCTTTTCTGGCCTCATCTAGGCTGGTTATAATTGGCACAGGGTATGGCATGTGTTATTTCACTTACTGGCACTACAGAAGTACGGACTATAAATGAAAAAAACAAATGTAATCTGCATGCTATCATCTTATGCTATCCATCTCTTCAACACAGTGGGTGTGTAAGTGCACGACATCTACCCATAATAAATTTTTTTAAACTGCTTATTTTTAACAGAAAAATACAATGTGAGAGATAACAAACGAATGTCACCCAGTGCGCACAATTTTGACATAAAACCTTTTGGATAACTGAACCCCAAGTAATTCCCCAGCCAACCGGCAGCATTACTATTTAGGTACAATAGCTCCCTGCCTAAAAGAGCTTACAATCAGGGGTAGTATCTTTAAAATGAGGTTGCAGGCCATCTGCTGAAATTTTAAATCGTGCACACAGTTGCGCATGTAATGGATCCTCCGGTCGCATTACTAACATGGCCCTGGGTATTCCTGTTTCGGTTAGTGCTGTATAGGTTAGCAAGAAGGGAGGCACCATTCTGTACAGCCGTTTGAGAGGTTTTATAAACAGCTCTCTCCTGAGAGCTCTGGGGGCAGTATGAGTTATTTTTGAAGTTACTAGAGGTGTTAGGAGCTTTTGCCTAAGTTGGATACTTGGGCCTGCTCTTAGGATTCCAGAAAACCCTGCTGGGAGTTTGTGAATTAGGCCGGGGATCTGCCCTGTTTATCTATTTCTTAGTGGGTACTGTTTATCTATTTCCTAGTCGGTAGGGTCAGCATCTCAGATTAATTTTGGGCTTAAAGATATTTTAATTTGTAAGAAGCCTGGTGGGACCCTTGGATGCTGCTTGGGAAAAGGGCACAGGAAACCCTTTCCCTGGGAGTCCCAGGCTATGGAAGTGCTGCCCTTCTGCATCTCACAGGAAGGTGGTGACCCAGTGCCAGGACCTTCTGGAGTTTACCTCGGTTTTGGGGAAGAAGAAATAGTTTTTGAGAAGATCTGGGTGGAAGTGCTTGGCTGCCCCTCTTCCTGCCCATCTGAAGGAACATCTAGGGCTGCTTGTTCCAGAGTGGATCCTTTCCATTAAGGATTCATCTGAGATAAAGAAAGTAATGAAGCTCTACTAACTGTGAGTAAGGAACAATTGAGAGCATTGAGGACACCCATCTGGGTCTTCACCCCATGGGGAGAGAGAGGTTTGGCCTCTCTGTGCAGAGGCTGTGATTTATATTTGTTTTACCAGTTTTAGAGAGGGGGGGGGGTTTCCCACCCAAACTAAAGGATACCCTGCCCACCTGGGAACTCCATTTAGTCAAGGCCTGGAGGGTGGATGTTTCCCTTGCCCTGGTAACAGAGACATTTATACAGGTAGAGGGGAAGAGCTGTAACAAGAGAGAAATTCATCTGACTTTTGCAACAGTAAAGAGTTTAATTTTGGACACTAAACCAGTGGCTCTTACAGCACACATAGTGAAGAATGATACCCCTCTCCCAGGGACAAGAAAATAACAGTAGAGTCACCCCTGTCACGCTGGGCCTTGTAAGGGGAACCTCCCCCCCCCCCCCCCCCCTTCCAATAAAGAATCCAGGACTTGGAAATGTAACCGTCTCTTTTTAAGAGACTGTGTTCGATCTAGCCTGAGGTTCCAGCCCCAAAGAGACAGTAAAACAATTATTTTATGGCCCCATCGGAGTGCAGTCCACACCTGGGGTTGGGGTTTCATGTGCATATGATTTAAAATACGCCTACCGCTCATATGTGTACTCCTAATTTTAAGCCATTACTCGAGCAAGCGTACTTTGTGTATCTTCTTTAGGACTTTGTCAGCTTTAACACACACAAGCGGATTTTAAAATATGTTCACGTGAAATACATTCCCAGTTTTACCAATTAGTCCACCAGTTTGCGAAGTCATCCAGATCCCTCTGGTTCTGCAGCCTGCACTCCCCCAGTTGTTTTAGGCCTTAACAGAGATTTATGTAGATTTACACCTCATCAAGAGCAGAAGTAAGCATACACGGCTAACAGCCTGTCCTGTGTTGCGACCACTGGATTTAAAATACGGATTTACATGCATAACTGTTGGCCCTGCCCCAGAACACCCCTGACATGCCCTAACGCCAACCTTTTTATTCTTACTCACGCCCACATATACATGTGTGCTGAGGGCCATGCCCGTCACTATTTCAGTCACCACCGGTTTTTCCAGCTATGGGCAGAGAGTGCGAAGTTTGCATTTTTGGACCCTTCCCTTGCATTAATCTCTCCTTTTCCTGGGAGGCTTGTGTGGGATATAAGTATCCCTATGAACATGATCAAAGTCAGAGGGCAGGCAATACTGGAAGAGAGAGGGTGTGGAGTTGGTGGAGATCCCTGCCTAGGCCCCTCAAGCCAGAAGAACAGAGGGAGAGAAGTGGGAGTAGAACTTCGTGAATGCTCATAGCCTCACCCCTTAGGGGTCTGATGGGAAGAGGAGTCTGAGTTAGTTTTGAAGAAGATTTTTGGACTTTTAATTGACCATTCTTTGTATCTGGAAAGGCTGAGCCACTGATCTTTAAACCCACACTGTAATGCAAAAGCAAGGGCAAGGAAATTTATAGAGATTGTGATAATCATGGATTCTATTTTTAAGATTTCGGTACTTACTATTTCCTTAGTTTATGCTGAAGTTGCCCAGTACCCTGCTCTCCAGTGGGACGGGATCATTAAGCCTGGATGGTACAACAGAGACATAGAAACCACAGTTTTGATTATTATGATTTTTATGCAGTTTGATGATTCCATGCTGGTTGGGACTTTATTTTTTATGCAAGTAAAGTTTTACTTTGAACACCAAAGTGGACTCTGCCCTTTTATTTTGGCTTCTGGCACCTGTGTTTGGTGTTATTTTTCAGTGGTTATTGTGGTTACCCCTGAACCTAAGCGGCACCAGAGTACAGAGGCTTGGAGCAGTAAAGTTTTCCTTAGATACGCCTAGGGCCCTGGAAGTTTATCTTCCCCTCCTCCGGATGAACCCTGGTAAATGTAGCACCCCAGATACAGCTAACAACCCAAATGGGGACCCTGCTACATAAAATGGCACCCAATGTGGGACCCAAAGGCACAAATGGTGTAAAACCATGTTAGAAGTGATTTTTGGACATTTTGTGACTTTTTCCCCCAGTTTTGAGAGGTTTTGGGGATTTTGAAAATTTTACCTCATAGATTTGCACTGAGCAAAGGTGGCCAGAGGCCTTGCTTGAGGGGGAGGGGCAGAAGAAAAGAACCTTTTACCTCAGGGAGGTGGTGCCCAGGCTACCAGAAGAGAAATGGGAAGAGTCAGAGCCCTCCTGTGGATCCCTGGGTGACGTAGCCCTGCCTGGCCAGAGGAGGAGTCTGCCTGCCCCCTCTTAAAAATCTAACAGGACGAAAGGAGACTGAGATGGACTTCCCTCTCACTGGGTAGACCCAAGGAACAGAGCCCACCAGCCTCAAGACTCTCCCCACCCCAGAGGGACTGCAGAGGACAGAGGGGATTTGAGCTCACCTGGTCTGAAGAGAAACAGCAGGAAGTTGGGACCTGCACTGAAGATTCCCCTGCAGTTGCAGAGAGGGAAGAATCCTCTGCTATCCAGAGGGAATAGGAATTAAAAAGTGGGCCAGGAAGCCTGAAGAGAAAAAGCAGTAGCTTGAAATTGCCTTGGGAAGAATGTAGAAGAGCAGCGCTGCTGTGGGGCTCCATGCAGGCAGAGACAGAGAAAAAAAAACTGTCTGGTACTGCCCAGGAGCCAGCCTGACAGAGAGGAGGGCCTGCCGTGCCAAAGACCAAATGAGCAGGCTGCCAGCTGGGTTGAGGACAGCAGCACTGACTTCAGAGGAGTCAGCATTGCCAGTGATAAGAGGGGCAGTGCTGGAGCCAGTGGGTGAAGAGACCTGCATTGTGGCCTATTGGCAGCTTGAAGCAGGAAGAGACCAGGCCAAGAACAGGATGGGGAACCTTCTTAAAGTGACCATGTCCCTTTGTCTGCAAGACTCATGAAAAGAGCTAAAACTCTGTTGTAGCCTACAAGGGGAACCAAAGACAGTGTTCTACTGAGTGGCTGAGCAAAAGGGCCAGCAGGGTGAGTGCCTGCTAAACTGAAGCAGGAATATGCTCGGTTGACCAATGGGTGCCATGTAAGTGGTTAAATGCCTTACAGCTGTGTTGATTTGTGAATTGAATTGGTGTCAAAATTCTAATGTTTCCATGTACATAAAGTTTATGGAATGTTTTGTGGGAGGGCTTATATGTTTCCTGTTTTCTGTTGCAGATCCAATATAGCCCTCTATTATCAACCAGCCCCTGCCATTCAAGCGCAATCAAAGTCGCTGAGGAAAGCCCAGGGCTGCAATGGCTGAGACATAAATCTTGGTTGAAATGTCTAATCCCATGCTTTGTGGGTAAGAATGTTTAAGTAATATGTCCCATTTTTCTTAATAGTGGGTTGAAGTGAAACATTAAAAGATTAATGTGAATAGGTATCTAGAGACAATTATTTTTCAATAAAACATATGAAAAAAAAAACCATAAAAAGGAAAAAAAAATCCCTTCCTAGTGTTGTGTATTAAGTTATACCATTTTTCTAACCACTTTTCTCTATGTAATATGTGTCCCATGGATTTCCTTGTCCTTCTTGCACAACAGGCTAATGGGCTTATTTACTAAAGGTTTTCTCCTATTGTGTGTCTATGGGAAAAATGCTTAGTACATAGGGCCCTTAACTGGGTCCCTATGGAAGGTTGTAAGTGTGTTTACATACAATTGAGTGGTAGTTTAGTGGCGGCCCCCTGATTCCATGAGCTTATGGTTTAGTACTAAGAACTATTTGTATTCTCCCTAAGGATGAGTAAAAGGTGTACGTAATATGTGTTTAACCTTGTTATGCTTCATGTAGGTGCGCCTCTAGTGGGATGAACCCCCCCCCCTCTCTCTTTTACTGGTTGGTGCTCCCTATGTGGGTATTAATAGTGGTTGTGTTTGTTCCCCTATTCAGTGGGTGGAGCAGGTCCTAGTATGCCTGAATTTCATGAGCTCCTTCCTTGGAGATCAACTGTAGGATCAGTTGAGATTAAAGTTAATGACATGTGAGATGGTCTTTACGTATGGAAGGCACTCTGCTACCATGCATTGGTAAGTTTTTCTGCCTGGAGAAGTTCCTACTACCCCCAAGCGGTAAAGGTGAATTGACTGAAGAGATAACTGATATTAATCATGGAGATCAATAATCAGATATTGTTAGTTGTATTTTGTAAAATATTTTGCAAGATCTTTCTTTCTATGCTGGCCAAAGCAATCGCCAGTGGGTAAGTGCACCCCCAAGTGTTTGGGACGTTGTAACATCACACTGCAAATGTTAAATATGATTGTGAGAGTGTTATGGTATTAGTATGTGAGAAGAAAAAAACTTACACCATCATCCTGGCTCAGTTTTTTTTTTTTCTTTTTTATAGTCAGAGGGGATTGTGACGGGGGCTATGCTGGTTACTATTTCAATCCCCAGCAGTTTTTCCAGTTATGAGCAGTGAGAATGATGATTTCATTTTTGGACCCTCCCCTTGCATTAATCCCAACTTTTTCTGGGAGGCTTGTGTGGGATATAAATATCCCTATGAGCATGCTCAGAGTCAGAGGGCAGGCGATACTGGAAGAGGGAGGGTGTGGTGTAGGTGGAGATCCCTATCTAAGCCCCTCAGGCTTGGAGAAGAGAGGGAGAGAAATAGGAGAGGAATTTAGTGAATGGTCATCGCCTCACCCCCTTGGGATTTAGATTGGAAGAGAAGGAGTCTGTGCTGATTTTGAAGAAGATTTTTGAGTCACTGATCTTTAAACCCACCCTGTAATGCAAAAGCAAGGGCAAGGAAATTTATAGAGGTTGTGATAATCGTGGATTCTATTTTTCTGTTTTGGTACTTACTATTTTCCTAGTTTATGCTGAAGTTGCCCAGTACCCTGCTTCCCAGTGGGACAGGATCATTAAGCCTGGATGGTGGTACAACAGATAATCCTGGGGCAATTCTGTGCTACTGAGGAGCACAGAATTTGGGCAGAGTCGTCCCCCCGTCCCCCCCCATGCAGAAAATAGCAAAGGAGACCCCGGCATGCCGTGAACGGAGCGCGTGCCGTGGGACGCGCTCCATTCGCGGCGAAGATGAAGGCCCGGGCGTGCCGTTCACGGCACACTGGGGCCTTCCATCTTTGCCGCGAGCGGAGCACACTTCATTCACGGCACATGAGGGCCTTCCCTTTTCTCCACAAATGACGTGCCCGGGTCTTCATCTTCGCCCCGAATGGAGCGCATCCCGCAGCACACGCGGGACGCACTCTGTTTGCAGCATGCCGGGGAGAGAGGGGAGGGGGTGTGGGGGAGGGGAGGGTGTGAGAGAGAGAGAGAGCATGGGAGGTAAGGGGGATGCCAGTGAGAGAGAGTGTATGTGTGAAAGAGGGGAAGTGGGTGTGGGGGAGGGGAGGTGAGAGAGAGCAGGAGGGTGTGAGAGAGAGAGCATGGGAGGTAAGAGAGGGGGCTGGGGGGATGCTTGAGTGTGGGTTTCAAAGAGGGAGCCTATATGAGGGGGAGGGGTGTGGGGGAGGGGAGGGTGTGAGAGGGGGGATGGGAGAGATGCTTGAGTGTGGATTTCAGAGAGAGGGAGCCTTTATGAGGGGAGGGGGTGTGAGGGAGGGGAGGGAGAGAGAGAGCATGGGAGGTAATTCATAAGCAATAGTAGCTAGTGATTTTATCCAGTGTTTGGGTTCTGGCCAGGTACATGTGACATGGATTGGCCACTGTTGGAAACAGGATACTGGGCTTGATGGACCCTTGGTCTGACCCAGTATGGTATTTCTTATGTAAGAGAGCAGGGGGGATGCTTGAGTGTGGGTTTCAGAGAGAGGAAGCCTATATGAGGAGATTGTGAAGGAGTGTGTATGTGTGTGAGAGACTGGGAGCTCGTGTGTATGAAAAAGGGATTGTGTGTATGTGAGGGTGCTAGCCTGTGTGAAGGGATTGTGTATGTGTGAGACAGAGCCTGTGTGAACGGATGCGTGAGAGAGAGACATAGGTAGCCTGTGTGAGGATATATGTGTGAGAGAGAAAGGGAGCTTGTGTGGGTGTGTATGCAAGAAAGAGGGACCCTGTATGAGGGAATGTGTGTGTGTGTGTGTGTGTGTGTGTGCGAGAGAGTGAGGGAGCCTGTATGAGGGGGTGTATGTGTATTAGAGAGAGGGAGCATGTGTGTGAGAGAGGGAGGGACAGAGGGAACCTATGTGAGGGGGCAGTACTGAGAACAGGGTCAAACTCTGGGACTCGCAATAGAGTGGAAGGGGTTGAGCCTAGAGGTGGAGGGGAGAGATACTGGCAGGTGGAGGAGTTGGGGCCTGAGAGGGCAAAGTGGCCAGGGGAGTAGGGAGAGCGAGTGGAAGGGACACTCTTACAGTGAATTTCTAGGGATATTCTGCTCAAAATATTTAAAATTCTACATCTTTAAGTAATAACTTTTTTCTGTATTAATTTAAAATGTAATTACTTAAAGACTGTCATGTAAATTGTGTTATTTTGACCAATATAAAGTTTGCAGAATTTTGCAGAATTTTAAGTTTTTGTGCACAGAATTATAAAATTTTTTTGCGTAGAATTCCCCCAGGAGTAAACAGAGACACAGAGACCACAGTTTTGACTATTATTTATTTTATTTATTTTATTCTTTTTTATACCAGTATTAGTGCTTACATCATACCGGTTTACATCCGAACTGAAGGAAGAAAATACATCAAACAGGGAAAGGGAATGGAACTACAGAAACAGGAGAGGAGGGTAGCCGGAAACTGGCAAACAAGGAATCAGATTATAGAAAATAACAAGTTAAACAGTGTAACATGACATAACAAATGGGTTCAATTCACGTACTGATGCTGCAAAAGGGGTTGAGATGCAAGGGATCTAATCTGGATAAGCCTGTTTGAAAAGCCAGGTCTTTAGTTTATTTTTGAATTTGATGGTGCAAGGCTCAAGTCGGAGGTTTGTGGGTAGTGAGTTCCAGTGGGTGGGGCCAGCAATGGAGAGGGCTCGGTCCCTCGTGGAGGTGAGGTGTGCCTTCTTGAGGGATGGGATGTGGAGAGTTCCTATATCGGTTGCTCTGGTAGGGCGGTTAGAGAGTGTGAGGCGGAACGGCTCATCAAGCCAGTTGGAGTTGTGTCTGTAGATGGATTTGTGAATAATAGTAAGGGTTTTATAGAGGATGCATGAAGGGATCGAGAGCCAATGCAGGTCTTTAAGGATAGGGGTAATATGATCATTTTTACGGGCATTTGTGATGGTTCTCGCGACCGCATTCTGGAGCATTTGGAGCGGTTTTATGGTGGAGATGGGGAGGTCTAGGAGTAGGGAGTTGCAGTAGTCCATCTTGGATGAAAGGGTGGCTTGAATGATATTTTGCAGTTGATATTATGCAGTTTGATGTTTCCATAGGGGTTGAAACTTATTTTTTCTGCAAGTAAACTTTTACTTTGAACACCAAAGTAGATTCTGCCTTTTAGTTTTGCTTCTAACACCTGTGCTTGATGTTAATTTTCAATGGTTATTGTGGTTACCCCTGCACCTAAGTGGCACCCCAGAGTACAGAGGCTTGGAGCAGTGGAGTTTTCCTTAGATATGCCTAGGGCCCTGGAAATTTACCTTCTCCCCTGCCAGATGAACCCCAGTAAATGTAGCTCCCCGGATGCAGCTAACAACCCAAAAGGGGACCCCGCTACACATGCATTTAATTTGCACTTTTTAAAAATACAAGTTGCTCACACACAGCCCATACACTCGCATGTATGGGCCTTTTAACAAGAGCAATGCTTTTAAAATTCACTCCTAAGTGGGTACATGAGGCAATGGGTGGAAAAGTGACTTGCCCAGGATTACAAGGAGTATCAGTGGGAGAAGCAAGATTTAAACACTGGTTTCCTTGGTGCTTTGCTCATTGCTCTAACCACCAGGCCACTCCTCTCTATTTTGTTACTTTTTTATTTTCCTTCATTTCTTTCTTTCTGGATCATATCAGGACACCTCCCAATCTTGCAGTCCTCCCTTTAGACAAGATGGAGTCCAAATCAAAGTACTACAGGACCATCTCTTAGTGAGTCAGTTTGCAAAGGGTTAGCCGCCTAACTTTGGGAGTTAGTCAACTAGATTGGCCTCTTTGAAAATTTCATAGGGCTGTGTGGCTAAATTTAGCCCCTCAAAAAAAAGTGGATAGCCTCAGGGATGGAGTTCGGTAAATGGAGAGAAGTTAGACACCCAAACCTAGGTGCTCCAACAGCAGGCCTATATCACAGTATCTCATTTTTGGCCACCTAGATGTAGGGATATTTTAGGATGCAAATCTGGTTTCCTAAATCTGGCTAAAAATTGCCCTAAATCTAAGCTGCTAAAATCAGGCTGCTAGGTCTGACATTCAGCTGTGGCTGAAAATTGGGATGAATATGTGTGTCACAACCTCTGTATGTGTGTGCATGCTGCCTGAAAGGGCATGACTGTGTGAATGCTGCTAGCAGCAATTGCATTTTCTGTCTGTATGCCAATGGTTGTGGGTGTACCCACCTGAGTGCTGTTGATTGTGGGTGTGCATATGCTGCCAGTATGTTGTGCTGTTTATTATAGAAATGTGCGTGCTGCCTGCTGGGAAAAATATGCACATGTATTGCTCTCTGAAAGGAACCAAGCATAGTAAAATACATGTGACTGGAGGGTAGCGTATGAGCTATAGGTTGTGTGCATGCCTGCTGCTGGATAGGGAGAGAGAAGCATGTGCTGAGCTGACAGCTTGTCTCTGTGTGTGTGTTTACACACGGGAGGTATATGTTTGCATGTGTGTTTGCACTGCTAGCTAGGGATGTTTATCACATTGATGTAAGCACAGGTGCTTCCCTTACTACTTAAGAGGCCTAAGGGCTTGTTAAAACAAATAATTTTCTCCCATTATCTCCCTATGGAAAAAAAATATATCAAATAATTTCCTAAGACCTATGCAGTGCTTAGAGTCACATAGGCAAGCATCTGCTCTAGCAGGTTTGGTGACTCACTCCAGTCACCTCTTGTGTAAGTTGAAGAACTGATCTCTAAGCCCTCCCCCAAAATACATCTCTTCTCCAAGCACTTTAGCATTGCTCTAAATAGGCAAAATATCAAACCCATGCCAGCAGCAGAAGCAGCAGCAATAGGCACAGTTGTGACAGTTCAGATAGAGGGAGTTACCCACACATTTAAATTGAATGCCAAGATTTCAATTTTGCATTTATAAATGTACTAGGTACATAAAGTGAAAATTACATCTCATTTAGAGGGTTTTTGTTTAAATTAGCAGTAATTATTAGTTCCTAGTGAAGAACAGCGTGACACGGCTAGGGCAAGCAGTGCAAAGGATTCCATTTTTAAATTGTATCCTACTAAGAAAGATTTGTCCAAAGAGAGTCCAACATGTTTATCTGCACAAGAAATGTGTCCTTCAGAAAATGAATTGGGTACAAGTGTTCTCTAGTGGTTGCTGACTAGATAGGACTGAGAACAAGACTCGGAGATCTAAACCCTACTCCGCCACTAACTCTTTTGGACTCCAGAATTTACTTTAGTGCTTAAGTCTACAAAAATAATAATCATAACTGGGAACTTTTGAGTTGTGGTCACCCTAACATGGCTGTTGATTGGCAGGGCGGGGGGGGGGGGGGGGGGAAGGAAGATAAAAGGAAGGAATAATGCATATTATATAAACATGACAGCCTGCCTAGTCTACCTATCCACATCACATTCTCAGTTTTACAATCACTACCATTCCCTTAGAGATCCTCTGTATGTGTCCCATACTTTGTTGAATTCAGATAGTCCTTGTCTCTGCTACCTCCACGAGGAGGCTACTCCATACATCCACCACTCTTTCTGTAAAAAAATATTTTCATAGAATACTCCTAAGTCTACTCCCTTTTACCCTCATCCCATGAACTTTCTCTGTTTTATCTCCTCCTTGCTAATCAACACAGTCTCTCTCTCCGCCACCGCATCACTTTTTCTACTCTCCAGGGATGATCCCTTCATTACTTTCCTTCCTCCCACCCTTACCCCTGCACTCTCCTTGTTCCCATCCTCTTACAAATCGCAGCTCTCAAATTGTGCACTCCTAATCCACACTCAGCTAAGTCGGGGAGTCCTGGAATCACAGATTCAGTTTCTCCCCACATGGTGCATACACAGGCCAATGCAATGCCATGTACTGGTCACAACGCACGACTCCATACACGACTGGGCGTGTAGTTTGATGCGCATCCATAACCCCGATGCAACGGGGGTTAGCATATCCAAAATGCATGTCCAATCGAGTGCATAGGTAATAGCGCTCATCATATGTAAATTCATGTTAATGAGGCTTTCTACTGATGCAAAAAAAAAAAAATGTGCACCAGATGTGCACATTTTAACCTGCAAAAATGAATGCCTGCCCGGACCAGACAGTAATTCTTGAGCCCAAAAAAATAACAGAAAAGCTAAAAAAGGAGAATTAAAAAAAATAAAAATGAAAAAGTGTGCTGCTGGTCAGGTTAGGAAAAGGAACGCTCAAATAACGAGCATTATCCTAGCCTGAGGCTGTGTACAGATTAGGAAAACAGACGCTTATAAAACTGAGCGTCCATTTTCCTAACCAGCTGACAGCCACCTCTCCTGGGCACCTGTTGCCAAGGAGGCGCTAGGGGCACACAATTTCCCCTAGCATCTCCTTTTTACTGCAGCACCCGATATAAATATTAAATTAGGTGCCCAGGAGAGGTGGATCGGTGCATGTTAAGGGAGCAGGCGCTCAATCATGAGCACCTATTTAATGTGCGCTGATAATGCATCGGCCTGACATTGTGTGTGTGCTCCAGGCTTAGATCTCCTCTACCGGCAGGCTTACTGAAGGGGAGTGGCTAAGCAGAAAAGAGAGAAGCCTGGGGTATTTTAGCGTTCCCCTGACTCCTGGCAATTGATGCAAATTTCCTGAGTCTCCAGCGGAACTTCAAAGATTTTCCAGGTATGGCAATAATCACAGTATCAGTCTGAGCTCTATAGGCAGACGGCTACTTTTTGACCCAAGTCCTGAGTTTTGAAATTAATAATTTAAGGAAGGTGCAGATATCAAGCTGAAGGACCTAGCATTGACAGAATATCATGCAACTTCTTGCCTCTTTGCAGTTTGGTAACAATCCTTTACTACCATGCCTACTCTGATGATATTCTATTTTTTATAACTTACAGTACCTCCTGGGATGATACCTTGGCTCTGTTGACATTATATATAAACACTGTAAAAACCTGGTTGTCGCACAATAAATTAAATGTAAATATGGCAAAAACTGAATTCTTATTGCTATCTAGTATAGGCAATCCTTTGTACAAACTCTTTAAATATAGATGGTCACAATATTCCATTTTCAAGGAAAGCTCTTAATCTCGGTGTTATTTTAGACGTTGAATTGTCATTGAGTCATCGTAAATCTGATACAGTCAAAACTGCATTATACAGATTGCAGCTACTAAAACATCTTAAACCATTACTAAACATACGTGATTTCAAATTGACTCTACAGATTATTACAAAACTTGACTACTGTAATGCTCTATATTTAGGACAACCTGCTTTCATGACTTATCCACTACAGTTGATTCAAAATGCAGCTGCACATATCTTAACTAGTACTAAACAACGAGATCATTTATCTCGTGTATTAGCCTCACTACATTGATTACCAATATCCTTTTGCATTCATTATAAATTACTCACAACAATATTCCAATTAATTCATGGCAATTCCTTGATCTGCACAAAGGAAGTGCAGAGTAGAAAGCACATACATTTAGGTAAATAGCCAAAAAAATAATGTGCGGCAAATAATTATACTGAGCAATAACAGTTTAACAAACAAAAACAACTTTTTATTATTGTTTTACTAAACGACCCTGACATGGCCATGTTTCACGTCAGGCTGCGTCAGGGGAACCAAGAGTTTCCAAAATTTCTAAGTATACAGTGTGGACAAGATGTCTGCAAATAACGTAATGGTAAACAAGCAGCTCAAGGCAGGAGATCAAAGAGCTAGAAGCGCGGCAGTGAATGTAACACTAGAGCGTTCAACAAGTCTTGGAATTATACAGTCCGAGGACTTTCTCGTGTTTGAAAAATTAAATAAATCTGCACCACCGGGAGGATACATCCGCTGGGACCATCGCGGAAAGACAGTGTAGAAATGCAACTTCAACCAGACCCGAAGGTCTCCGATTCCATAGCTGAAAATGTTTAAGGATTTTCTCATATAGTTGTGCACAGCCGGAGGGATCGCAGAAGCCAATCCGGGAAAATTTTTTTTACAGTAGAATGATATGAAGCGGACCGGGAGGTCTCTGAATCCTGGGACATCACGGTAAACAAGTCTACAGCATCTTCTATTAAAGATTCAGAGACCTCCCGGTCCACTTCATCTCATTCTACTGTAAAAAATGTTTTCCCAGATTGGCTTCTGCGATCCCTCCGGCTGTGCACAACTATATGAGAAAATCCTTAAACATTTTCAGCTATGGAATCAGAGACCTTCGGGTCTGGTTGAAGTTGCATTTCTACACTGTCTTTCCGCGATGGTCCCAGCGGATGTATCCTCCCGGTGGTGCAGATTTATTTAATTTTTCAAACACGAGAAAGTCCTCGGACTGTATAATTCCAAGACTTGTTGAACGCTCTAGTGTTACATTCACTGCCGCGCTTCTAGCTCTTTGATCTCCTGCCTTGAGCAGCTTGTTTACCATTACGTTATTTGCAGACATCTTGTCCACACTGTATACTTGGAAATTTTGGAAACTCTTGGTCCCCCTGACGCAGCCTGTCGTGAAACACGGCCGTGTTGGAGTTGTTTAGTAAAACAATAATAAAAAGTTGTTTTTGTTTGTTAAACTGTTATTGCTCAGTATAATTATTTGCCGTGCATTATTTTTTTGGCCAATTCCTTGATCTGGACTTATGGGTGCAATGCAAATTTTTAAAAGGGGAGGGATTGGGGAGGAGTCGGAGGTGGGATTTCTGAAAAAGTGGAATGGCTTTGGACAGCCATAACATACAATTTTGCCAATAACACAATTTGTGATTTTTAGGCTGGTGAAGGGCCTGAGATGAAGGGGGGCAAAGAGAGAGAGATTGAGCCTCTGGGGTAGCACCATAATAAGCAGCTATTTATGCTACTATAGGAGGCCCACCTAGAAATTCGAGGTGAGGTTTAGGTAGTAGTGTAGGTTGTGAAGATTTGATGTCCTTCGGAGAGAGGAAACTCACAAACAATGAGATTTGTACTATGTTCTCTCAATCTAGCTTGATGGTTAACATCAATTGGGTCTTGTTCTCAGTCCTATCTAGTCAGTAACCACTAGAGAACGCTTGTCCCCAATTCATTTTCTGTAGGACACATTTCTTGTGCTTATGAAGATAGACATGTTGGACTCTCTTTGGACAAATCTTTCTTAGTAGGATACAATTTAAAAATGGAGTCATTGGCACTGCTTGCCCTAGGCGTGTCACTCTGTTCTTCACTAGCAGCTAATAATTACTGCTAATTTAAACAAGAAGCGTCTAAATGAGATGTCATTTTCACTTAATGTACCTAGTACATGTATAAATACAAATTTGAAACCTTGGGTAACATCAAGCTAGATTGAGAGAACATAGTACAAATCTCATCGTTGTGTGAGTTTCCTCACTCTGAAGGACATCAGATCTTCACAAGAGGGTACTGTTCTTTTCATACTTCTCACTCTGCATGTAAAAGCGGTCCCTAACCCCTACACTACTACCTAAACCTCACCTCAAGTTACTAGGTGGGCCTCTTATAGAAATATAAATAGCTAACTACTAGTAGTAGTGTTTGGGTAATTGCCAGGTTCTTGTGGCCTGGTTTTTGGCCTCTGTTGGAAACAGGATGCTGGGCTTGATGGACCCTTGGTCTGTCCCAGCATGGCAATTTCTTATGTTCTTATGTTCTTAGTAGGGCCTTATAGATTTTCTCTTTCTCTCACTCTCTCTCTCCAAATCATACATTGTGATAATTACGCAATTACCCTAAAACATGTCCCTTTTTCTATCACATGCAATATTTACAGCAGATAGATAAATGTAGGCCTAGGACAGTTATGCTCAATAGATGCTCCAACTATGAGAATTTCTAGGCTAGATATTACAAGGAAGAGAGCATTCTCCACTGTGGGCCCCATACTCCAGAATGCCTTACCTGATTTAAAAGTATTTAAACACAATTTGAAAATATTTTTATTTAAGAAGACATTTGACATCAAAGCTAGATCAAGGTTCCCTGATGGTGTTTAGAATCAATTAGTATATGACTTTAATTTTTCCATCTGCTTTTGAAGGCATAAATTGCATTACTGTAATGTTATTTTAATTTGTTTTTATGTTTTTTAAATTATGTATGTAATGATTGTAAACCACTACAAACACGTGTATGGAGAAAGCGACATTAAAAAAACTTTTAAAATAAATAAATGCCTAAGCAAGCTAATATAATGTTTGCTTGCCTCCAAGTGCACAGACATCTGATAAGTGGTACTAGAGACTTCAAGAGGACACCAGTTAAGGAGTTAAAGGTTTCAGCTACCTCTGCTCCCTGCTCAGCCTTTTCTCTAGCAAATGGGAATTTTCCTATCTAGGTGTTAAAATTACGCTACCTCTGACATGGCAGCTGCTATTCTTCCAAGATTTCCCCTATGGGGAACATCTAGGAAAAAAAGTTGTGGAGACCTGATGGCTCCATTACTGTAATGTGATCACTTCTTTGGAGCTCCCTGAATCATAGGGAGAAAGACCAGACTTCATGGGAATGGATCCATTGATAGAAAACTATTTCCTAGTCTACCAAAACATATATGCACCCTTTTCTTAATTTCCAACTCTATCCTTTAGGGATCCACATTGTTTAGCCCATGCCTTTTTGAATTTATTTACTGTTTTCATCTTCATCATCTCTTTCGGTGTTAGGATTTGTAGATCCTAACACCAGCCCTGGGCTGAGGTGAGAGATGGTACCACCCACAGGGAGGAGCCCTGTGAGCCTCACCATCAGGAGGCGAGGTCTCAGCAGACATCAGACACTGCTGTGGCATAGAGTCTTTATTATTTATTTATTATTTTTATATACCGACATTTGATCTCAATTGAGATATCACACCGGTTTACATTCAGGTACAGTAGGTATTTCTCTATCCCCAGAGGGCTTACAATCTAAGTTTTTGTACCTGAGGCAATGGAGGGTAAAGTGACTTGCCCAAGGTCACAAGGAGCAATAGCAGGACTCGAACCCTGGTCTTGAACCCTGGTCTCCTGGTTCAAAGTCCATTGCTCTAACCACTAGGCTATTCCATGAAGCGGGGAGTGCGGGAGAAAGACACAGAGTCTGCGCAATGGGGAATACCTCTGTAGTGAAGATATGGCAATGGTCCGCGGAGCAGGGTACACCGATAAGGCTCCTCAGTAGAGATGATTTTGTAGTGGTCCATGGAGCAGGGCACACCAGTGAAGGGTCCTCAGTAGAGATGATACGGTAGTGGTCCGCAGCGCGGGTTACACCGATGAGGGTTCCTCACTAGCGATGGTGTGGTAGTGGCCCGCAGCACGGGGGTACACTGATGAAGGTTCCACACTAGAGATGGTACGGTAGTGGTCTGTAGAGCGGAGATACTCACAGTAGCAAAGGTTCCAGGAGAAGACCCGGGGAATGGGGCAAGCAGTAGTCCAAGGCAAAAGGCCCTCCGAGGAGTGGATAGCCAGAGACTAGGAAGGGCCCCCGGGGAGCGGGTACCCAGAGCGTCTAACGCCAAAGTAGCAGGAACTGGAACGGGAAGTCCGTAGGGAGCAAAGCGGATTCAGCAATGAGGGAACTCACTGCCAAGTTGTAGGTAGGCAGGGCCAGCTGGCTTAAATGTCCTGGAAGGATGACGTCATCCGGAGGGGACGCCCCCGACTTTCCCGCCATGACGTGCTTAAGACTGGCCCGTGTGTGCGTGCCCAGGGGATTCCGACGGCAAGATGGCGGTTGGCAGTGCTGCAGCATCCTGTGAGGCCCAGGAGTAGTAGGCAGGCCGGCGATAACTGGCGGAGGCAGCAAGTCTTCCCACGGAGTCAAAGCTGCAAAGAAGGAGGTGAGCAACAGCGGTCGCAGCCATCTGCGACCGGGCGTAACATTCGGAAGGGCATTCCAGGCATCCACCACCCTCTGTGCATTTTGTACAGCACTACATTTGTCTAGTTCTGCTATAAAAATGGCTTTTGAATATTGACCTCATTTTCTGCTCATTCTGTTCAGACGAGGAAGGACGTGTCAGCTCTAGAAAGCTAGTCAAGAATTGTATTAAGTTAGACCAATAAAAAATGTATTGTTTATATTATTCACTTAATTTACTCCCTCTAAATAAATTGGAAAATATTTATATTATATTAGGCCATATACTGAAAACTGTCCATTCCTTTATCCATTTGTGGAGAAGTGTCGTAGTGGTTAGAACAAAAGGCTATGAACCAGGAAAGTCAGGGTTTAGACCCTACTGACACTCCTTGGGCAAGTCACTTTATTCTCCATTGCCTCAGGCACAAACTTAAGACCTAATTTACTAAGGCTTTTCTTCCATTCTGTGTCCATGGGAAAAATGCTTAGTAAATGAGGCCCTTAGAATACAAGCCCTGTGAAGAAAGGGAAATGCCTGTAGTATCTGAATGTGATCTGCTTTGAAGTGTCACAAAACATGAAATATAAATTTTAAAACATTATTTAATTCATAACAAGCTAAAGAGAGAAAATATATTTGTTCAGTTTTGTTCCAAACTGGTACAACTGGATGCCTGTTGGACAGGTTGTATGAAAACGAGGAGGTGTCATGGAGTAATTATCACTTGAATCTTTCCCTGATTAGCTCTAGCAAGACTCTACAAGATTAAGTCTTACCCGATTACAAAACCAGTGTGAGAAAGATCTTATCAGCAATGTCAAAGAAAGGAATGGCAGTTTATCCTGAATTTGTAAGTGAGGGTTGTCTCTTGGACATAAAATACTGAAAATGCAAATCCTTGCTTTGAGTATAACAGGTTAAATTGGTTGCTGTCAGAGCAATGCTGGATGCACCAGGAGCTGGACACAAATTCCAAGCTCCCAGTCACCCTAAGAGTTTTGGAGGGGAGGGCGCAGGTGGGCAAGAGTGTTAGGGTAGACTTGGTAGGTGTAGGGAGAAGGGGAGAGGGTGGCATAAGGCTGTGGTTCTTCCCCTAATTAATAATTGGACATTTGGAAAAGGTTTTCAGGCCTAAAGGGGGAAGGTTTTCAGGCCTAAAGGCTCGCAACATGTTATACATATTATTGTGGACTCAGCGGAAGAAGGGATTGGTTGGCAGGACTGGCATTAACTGCTGTTTAACTGGTGATATTTTTGAATATTGCTGGTTACATTAAAGTAAGTTGGACCTACAAATAACTTAGCTAATTCCAAATAATAGAGTTATTTGGCTATCTCTGCTCTGCCTCGGTATGCCTCCCATTTTATCTAGTTAAATTTTAGCCGGCTAATAACTTAACTGGCTAAAATTTAGCTGGATAAGTGTCAGAGATATTCAAAAGTCGGTATTTATTCAGATAACTCACAAGTTATCCAGCTAAATGCTTTTGAATATTGACCTCACTGTATTTAGAAATGTAAAATATAAAGCTACATATAACTAAAAGTTATGTTTGTATTTACAGAAATAAAAAGGAATTTGAAAATAAAAAAATGTACTCAAAATGTTATACAAAACAAATAAAATATAGCGAATAAATTAACATTTTCATAAACATACAATCACATAAAGACCATAACCATAAACCCACAAAACACAGAGACAGAAATGCATAAATCATATGACTGTGGTTCTATAACTGTCTCCCACCTTGCAAGAGATCACAATCTACCTCCTTAGAACCTAAGATAATCATATGTGGTTTAGGGACTGTTGCGTTCGTGCCTGCTTTCGCCCTCACTCCACCCTCTCTACCTGTGTGGCAACTCCCTCCATGCCTGATGGATGGCTTGATGCCGCGGCGTTTCAATACCGCTTCTCCCCGGTGCCCCCGGGCCAGCTCGACGCTGCGGATCCGCCATGTTCCTGATGACGTAGGGTGCGCGCGCTCCGAAGTATGTACCAGCAAGGGCGTGAACCTCAGGGGTGTCCCCCTGTATTGACGTCATCCGCTTCCAACATAAAAGGTCTTTTCTTTTGCTAACAACTCTAGTTAGCAAGGACTCCGATTGGACTAGCTTCGGCTGTCCAAAGACTACCTTGCACCACAGGATTGTTTGCGGGATTCCTCCGGACCCGCTTCACTCTTGCAGCATTGCCTCTCTGGACCCACCAGGGGTACCCGCTCCTCGGGGGGCCTCATTCTCTTTCTCTTTTTCAGATTACAGAAAGGAACCGGTACTCGCTTCTCTAGGGCCCATGTTCCTAAACCCTCTGAAGACTCTCCATTGCCTGGAAGCGATTGCAAGATACGGACATTGTGAGTTATTATTTCAGACTACAGACAGGAACCGGTACTCGCTCCTCGCGGACCTATGTTCCTGAACACTCTGAAGATTCTCCTTGCCCAGAAGCCATCGCAGGTACAGACATTGTGAGTTACTATTTCAGATGGTATATAGGAACCAGCCCTCGATCCTCGAGGGCCTATGTTCCTGAACACTCTGAAGATTCTCTATTGACTAGAAGCTATTCCAGATACAGATTAGTGTGAGTGATCACTGCTCTCTCAGAGCTTCCCTGGAACCAGGTACCTGCTCCTCGAGGGCCTAACCCTTTCCAACTACTGAGCCATATCAAGACCTTGTATGAGATATCATCTAGTACTGGCTATGCATATCTGCATATCCTGTCTATTCACTATCTACAGTCTCTTTGCAGCTCAACAACCTGGGAATCGCAGTTCCAGTCTCTGAGGGACTTCAGCCCTGCCGGGCATACCAGCTCACTACTGCCACCTCTGGTGGTTATACTGCTTATCTAATAAAGAACTATCTGTGTCTGTCTCCATACTCCAGTCTAGCCAGTGGTCCCTCTCGCGACTCCCTCCTGAGGGCACTGTCATCTGCCATCGGCTCAAGGATTTACCTATTTACTTTCTGTCCAGCTGAGCACCAGCTCCAGTACTCCGCTGGTACAGATTGCCAACTCTGCAGTCTACATTAACATTGCCATTCCTCAGCAGACCCATAGGAGGCAGTTCACTACAGATTGCTATTCCTCCCTTAGGGGAGGGACTTCCATCAGACTGCTATTCATATTTGCTCGCTCCTCCCATCCGCATCGCAGACCCTGCAACAGATTGCTAACTGCTAGCAGTATTACAACAGATTGCTGGCTCCTCCCCTTGTGGGAGTGTCCAGCAGCAGGATCCTATCCGATTGCTCTCTCTAGCAGCCGATCCCACAACAGATTACTAACTCCTCTCTTTACAGAAGCATCCAGCAGCAGTTCGCTAACAGATTGCTAACTCAAGCAGCAGATCCCTAACAGGGATCGAGGGCAATCTGCTCTTCTAAGACCTGATGGCTTTTTACACAGTGAAACGTAAAATAGCGAGGTTTTTGATTCCGATACGAAGTCCCAAATATCCATTATCAGATGAATCTCCTTTGGGAGATGGCTCAATAACTTGGGTACTTCGCTTGCCAGAGCTGATTTCTAACGTGTAGTTTTAATTACTTTTATGGGTGCTTTCCATAGTAAACCCTCATTTTGCAAGTGGATCACACAAACAGGCATATATTTAACCAACCTGTCTTTCAAATAACTAGGGTAAGGACCAGAGATGTAGTGTGCCTATGGCCAATATAGTCTTGGCCATAGGTGCCGCTACCAAAGGGTGCCATTGCACCATCAGTGCAAAAGGGAAGATGTAGCCTTCTACTTACCTCGGGAGCAATGTGACCCTGCCAAAATTAGCAGCATGGTCAGTGGAGCCTTAGGAGGAGGAGCAGCACAGCCTGCCCTGCAGGAAGGAGCACAAGGCCAGAGCTGGATCAGCCTCCACAGCCCTTAGATGTCATTCCATCAGCCGAAGGGACTGCTGCTGCTTCTTCAAGGGGGGAAAAAGTGAGTCTGTGTAAGTGAGGGTGTGAGAGAGAGTGTGAATGTAAGAATATGTGTGAGAGAAAACATGTGTGAGTATGTGAGACTATGTGTGTGTGCATGTGAAAGTGTGTGTGTGAGAGAGAGGGAACACATATGTGTGTGAGAGAGTGTGCATGTGTTTGAGAAAGCACGTGTGTGTGAGAGAGCATGTGTGAGAGAAAGTGTGCATGGGCATGTGTGTGAGAAAGATCATGCATATGTGTGTGTGTGTGTGTGAGTGAAAGAGTGAGGAGAAAGTTTATGTGCAACAACCAGCCTTCCTCTGCCTGCTAATCCAAGACAATCTCAGGGCATCTGGAATTCTAAAGTTCCCAGGTTTGGAGAGCAGGAGATTTTGTTTAATCCTTTTTAGTTTTAATTATTGAGGGTTATTTGATTTGTCTGTTTTGAAATATTTGATTGGTT
The DNA here is from genome assembly GCF_901001135.1 of Rhinatrema bivittatum. NCBI lineage: Eukaryota > Metazoa > Chordata > Amphibia > Gymnophiona > Rhinatrematidae > Rhinatrema > Rhinatrema bivittatum. The sequence goes on along the minus strand of NC_042618.1, from coordinate 316,040,005 downwards.
TTGTAAACATTTTTATACGAGTTTTTAATTATTGGATGCTATTCTATTCATTATCTGTTTTGAATTATTCTTTTTATTGGTATTGATATGTATATCTCATGATTTTATTGAAGAAATATTCAGTACCCTAAAGTTAGCTGGATAACTTGTCCTGGATATTACTGGGATAAACGTCCCACTGAATATCCCTTACTATAATATTATTCAGCTACTTGTAGCCGGATAACTTTAAACCTAACCAGCCAAGTTTTAGTATAAGCTGCCACTTAATGGGATATTTTCAAAAGATACCTGGTTAACTGACTATCCTTTTTTTAAAAAATAAAACCCACTGTGTTGGCCCCCTCCCTACTAACTATTTTCCCTCACATAAAAACTAGAAATAATGTTGTGGATCATCCTCCACATCCTCCCTCCCTCCCTCCCTGAAGAATAAAAAAACATGTCCAGGCTCCTCGCCCCCCTACCCAATCAAGCTGCTCACCCATCACCCCAGTACTTTTATTGGCATCCCATTTCACTTGCAGGCCTGGGATCGCTGAACGATGTGATCCCTGGTGATTTTAGCATAGCTATGGGCAGCTGCACTGGAAGCAAACATTATCAGCGTAATTGCCCAGCCAGCCATGAGTTATCTATTTAAAAGACTTGAAATATTGACCTAATTGTTTTATGAGACATGGTAATGCTTCTGTTTTTCCACTGTTACACTGAGTTCTTAATTTAGCTTGTTGCAGTTTCCGGTTCAGTTTTTGTCTGCATGTTTCTATTTATACTTTATGGTCTCTTTATTCTGTATTTGAGGGTCTGTCTGTGCTGTGCTTGTGTGACTGAAGTGAGGTATTCCGCTAGCATGTAGTTTCTATGAAGGGATCTAGAGCAGTCTGATGTACTGTTTTCCTAATAGGAAGTGTATTGGTGTTTTAGGGCTTGGCGTAATATTTGCAGCATTGCCTTTGAAGGTAGGGTGCTTGTTGTTTGAGTGTTAGCAGTTAGTGTTATTTTTATATACAAAGTTTATTGTATTGTAATTCTGTTTTCTCATGGCTTTCTGAGGGCCAAGTCCAAGCCCAAGACACATTACAGTAGGCTTAATATCATATGTGTTTCAAGTGTCTTTTTTGCAGGGTTTTCTGGTTGGCACCACAGTAGTGCATGTAAATATAGATATCACTTTCAATATGTATATTATAACTCAGAAGATTGTACTTTGAATATCCTTTTTCATGTAAAATCTATTATAAAAGCATAATTTTTAAATTGTGTATGGGGAGGATATGTCAAGGGTGGGAGTATAATGCTGTATGTTTTGCCTAGTGCACAAATACCCTTGCACCTGCCCTGGGTATTGCTGTACAAACCTTACAGAGTCTCCCAACTCATGGTATCATGTGTTGTGGAATGAGTGAGGATGTAGTTTTTTACTTGGCCAGATTGCCTGGTTAGGGCTATGGTAAGGACTTTACACTTGACCATAGAACATGATGTGCTTTATGATGAAGATTGACTCCTGGTTTATAACCTTTTGAAGATTATAGTATCCAGAACTGAACACGGTACTCCAAATGAGGACTTAGAGGCAATATCACCTCCTTTTTCCTGCTGGCTATTCCTCGCCATATGTATGCTTCTGGCTTTTGCCGTCACCTTATCCAGGGCTGGTTTAAGGCAAATGCAAGCTAGGAATTTTCCTAGGGCCCAAACTTCATTGGTGTCAGTAGTCAATCTGAGCAGACGGAAGCAATTGCTCTAACTCTAGACATAGATTATCAGGGCTCAGTCCCAGGGCATTGAATTTATAGGGACCCAAGCCAGATTACCTTTCCCATCCTCACCTAACAGTTACTGAGCCAATACTGCTATACTTGGGCTCCACTACTTCAAAACAGCTGATTGATTCTGCTCCCTGGCTCTAAGAAAGTGTGAGTTGCATTTTGCCTGGACTTCCATGTTATTCTTGCAAGAACAGCATAGGAGGTCAACACCATGTGACCTATTCTGAGTGCTGCATGGTGCCAGGGAATACAAGCAATCAGCTGTTCAGTGGCAGTGAGGTCTGTGGTGTCCACAGTGATAGTGGCAAGGTAATTTGGGGATCAGAGGGAAGGAGACAAGAGAGATTGTCAGGGGGATCACACACTTCCAATCCTTGCTGCATCACAAGCATATTAATCAACCAAAAGTCCCTCACCACCTGCCTCTTCCGCCCGGCCCCAACCTGCAAGACAGTGGTACCAGAAGCCAGGCTTCTAACCTGCTCCTCTGTTCTGCCACCTATATCTTTCCCATGTGGGGTAAGTGTTTTGAACTGCATGGTGCTCCACAGAGATCCTTGAGGTTCAAATCACTAATCTATGAACCATGGAGCAAGAGACAAATTAGTCATCGAGCTGCTGTCGTGCTGGCAGAGAGGAGGGCAGAAGAGAGATCCCAGGTGTGGAGAAGGGGGACTATGGGATTGAGTGGAAGAGCAGGGTGAGGGATGGAGTGGGAATTGAGTTTGGGGGATGGAGCATCAGAACTCAGTGATGGGGAGGGGAGCTTGGACTGGATTATTGAGTGGGAGTCATGGGGGGGAAGGTTCCGGGAATAGAGAGCAACTATTCAGGGTTTGATTGGATGACAACTCATGGAATAAAGGAGTAAACAAGGGACTGGAGAACTGACCGGGAGAAAGAAGGGCTTCAGGTGGAGAGGGGAGGGTGAGAGCTGAAGAATCGGGTGGGGGGAAGCAAGCAGAATCCAGGAGATTGAATAGGAAAGCAGAGGGAGGGGTAGAACAGTGACTGAGGGGTATGGAAGAGAGAGGCCCTGTGTAGGAAGGAGACAGTGGGACACAGGGATGAGGTGAGGACCCAAAGCACTTGTTTGCCCTGGGCCTGGCCAAGATCACCCCCATATCCTGTCTTACATTCTATACTGTTTGCAACTGTCAATGGTCATATATCCACCTGCCCACTAATAACCAAGCTGCTGTGAGCTGAAAAAGTTGAATTTAATGGATTCTGTTCTTAGGGAGTCCCAGAAACAGTGTGCTACAATAATCTAACTACACTGAACTCACTGTTGTTGTTGTTTTCTATCTAAAAAATATCATTTGAAAAGAAAAGATCTTATCCCCTGTCATATTGTGTAATTGGGAAGTTAGGAGATTTGCTTGGGGTTTTTTTTTAGATCAGTTTTGCATTAAAAATAGAAAAAGTACAATTTTAAAAAAAGGTAACCTTGCATTCGGAAAATCATTATCCCATTTCTAGTATCTGTTAACATTCAGCTCTGTACCAAAACCACACCAGAGCGAAATGCACTTAAGTGTTAACTCAACCATTTCCACTAACAGTTACATTACAGGCAGTGTGATTTCTGTTCAGGTAGGTAGGTTAGAGAACAAAGATGTAGGTCTCTGAGTCACCATTCCCCTTATCCTCCCCCACCATGTGCGACTTTGAGCAGGTCACAACTTCTGTTTGCTCAAACTCAGACCAAGTTTTGCAGGAGACTGTAACTATGTGGATTATCTCATTCATCACTGTGTACACTGATGGTGCTCTGTAAGCAGAACACTATCAATATCTAGACAAATGTTTCCTGGTTACTCCAAATCACTGACAAGCCATCTTCTGATGTAGAAAAACTGGCTTGTCTGAAAGTTTTTAAAGGAGACACAGAAGAGATATGGGGGATAACCACATGATCATAATCAACATAATGTCCTAGAATAAAAATGCCTATCAGTTTACAATACAGCTGAGTATTTAAGGGACAGAACTGTGAATGGGGAAGGGCAATTTTAAAACATTGCTGCTTTGCACAATAGCATGCATACAAAATGAGAGAAAGAGAGAAACTATAGATAGTATATCTCTTTCTCATCTATACCACTGTAGAAGGGTCAACTAGTAACTCGAGGTGATGTTTTGGTGGTGGTCTAGGATTTGGGGGTCTTTTACCCTCCTACAGTGATATAACTAGATGACAAATATGTGTACTATCCACAGTCTCTCTCTCTCACTCACATTTTTTATCACAGGCACTATTCATGCAAATCATAAATCTAGGCCTTAGTTTGAAAATTACCTCGCTAAAGGACACACACACACACATACACACTTCAGTTCCCTTATTGAGCAATTGCTTTTTGATCTTCAGCAAGTTGCTTAATCTCCCTGTGTTCAAACCTAAAGCTCTATAAGGCAAGGATATCATACACACTTGAATGCTTCTCTCTTTAGTCTTACTTTTGCAGCTGTTACTCCAGAGTACATAAAATGATGAGAGGTACTGTCTCTGTATGAAGGAAGACAAGCTCTCAAATTTATTTAGTGGGTTCCAAGTTATGGGGCATGCAGGCGGCAAAATGGACCCAGAGAGATTCAATAGGAGTAGCTCACCTTCCTTTGGAGAGTGAGAGCACTGACCCCTTTCTCCTCCATGAATCCCATCCTTATTTATTTATTTTTTATTTTTAACTTTTATATACCGACATTCTTGCATTAAATGCAAATCATGCCAGTTTACAGTGAAACAGATAAAGCAGGAAAAAATTCCTTAGTCGAATACAATGAAACAGCTTAGTTAACAAAGGAAACATAAAAATAAATTTTTGGCCGGAGACCAGCTGCTAGGTCCCCTTCCGGGACCGGATCAACAACCGCCCTTGCTGCTGTGAGTGGGAGGAGCTGGGAGCCGTGAGCCATAAAAACACCGCGACAGCGGCGCGTCACCGCCGCCGGCGCGTCACCAAAGCCGTGCGCACCTAAGGGGTGCGCACGGCTTTGTCCGGCTTAGTCCGGATTACGACGGATCGAGGGGAAACCACAAGTCTGAGTCTCCAACTGAGAATCAATGGACAACAGGTACTAAATAAAGCGGTTTATCTCTTTTATCTCGGATTGTATAATGCCTGCTAAGAGAAAAGGGAAGGTGAGGGTGTTTCCCTCAGAACCCCTACCTCCCCTATTGCAATTGGAGATAGATCGCTATATGACCCAGTTCAAAAAAGAAAATGCTGAGGATTCCTTTGGAGGCCACTTGGTAGGAGAGCAAGTAACCTCCCAGGAAGAGGCTTCTCTTAGCCCTGTCTATCGTCCGTCTCCTTTTCAACGGGGCACAAACGAAGGAACTGAATCTTTGCCCACAGAAGCTGTGGAGTCAAAGAAGTCATCTGAGGGAGTTACCTCTGTTTCAATATCGGGAGTTAAAGGAAATGAGGAAGTTCCTCCAGAGATAGGGGAATCCTCAATATCCGCAGTAGGCCCACAACAACGACCTCCTCCAATTGATATCCCCGCTGAAACTAGCCAAATAACAACTAGGCCAGAGACAGTTACACTGGGAGCCATTTGGGATCTGGTGAGCAGTTTAAACGCTGCAGTGAATAGGTTAGAAGGGAAACTTGACAATGTAGCTTCTAATCTGCAACAACAAGTGTCCACTGTGCAAAATCAAGTGGTTGGACTGTCTACTAGGGTTAATATAATTGAGAAAAATGTAGAAATGGAACAATCTGTGAATAATAAGTTAGTTAGTGACTACCTCACATGTACTAAACGTCTAGAATATTTGGAAATAATGTAAGACACTTAAATGTCAGGATTATAAATTTTCCTAAAATTTTAGGTGAAACAACCTTTATTTCCTTAAAGAGATTTCTGTCTGAGACACTTGGATTTACAGAAAATGAAATTCCTTCTATTAATACTTGTTTCTTTGTTAAAAAGAGATCTATGGATCCAGTAGTAACTATCCCAGAAAACCTAACTGGCTTTCTGGAGGATTCAACATTACAAGTTCTCGACAGAAATACTCTAATTGTATCATTTGTTACCACTGGGGATATTTCAAAATTAATGAGATATTATTTTCAAAAATTTCCAGTCTCTTTTATGGGACAGGAAGTAAAAATATTCCCTGACTTGGCACCAGCAACTCGCAGTAAACGTAGAGAATTCCTACTAGTAAAGCCCAGAGTTTTAGAACTGGGTTTTTCATTTCTTCTGAAATACCCATGTAGATGTTTGATTAAAAGAGGTAATGAATCTTTTAGTTTTAATTTTGTGGAACAACTGACCCAATTCATAGCAGCTAGAGAACCAATCACCTCCTCCCCAGTGGTAACCTAGGAGACAGGCAATTAAATATAAACTGTGGAAGTACCTATTCTGGTTTGAATTTTTTGGTTAAAATTCTCCTTTTATGTTTCTTATATTGATTCTCAGATGTAGTATTTAATACTCCTGATGAAAAATTTATATACAATGATTACAATTCAACATAAGACTGTTCTTGGCAAAGTTTATTTGTTATAAAGCTTAATTTTAATTCTGTTGAATTGTAAAGAAGTGAATTTTTGTATTTCAAATGTTGCAATTTGAAATGAAAGATTTGATTGTTATAATTATATGAAAACAATAATAAATAAAGAGTTAAAAAAAAAAAATAAATAAATAAATAAATAAATTTTTACATATACACAAAGGTTTGCACGAAGGGGTGCACAAAGGGAAGAGCCCCTTTGTCGCGCCCCTTCGGAGCGCGACGCCCGGCGCGCGACGCCTGGTGTTGAGGCTGTCTTAACTGTCCGATGTTAGTGACATCATGGGGGGGCGGGTCTAATGATCGCAGCACTTACATCGGTGAAGATCAAGCTGTTTCCTTCACTTCCCCTCCCATGACTGTGGGGTGAGAAGCACTGCAGGGTGCCCCTTGATGTTATCTGGCTTCCCACATGCGATGCCTGGTGTTGAGGCTGTCTTAACTGTCCGATGTTAGTGACGTCATGGGGGGGGCGGGTCTAATGATCGCAGCACTTACATCGCTGCTTCTTTCCAGTTCCAGGTGAAGATCAAGCTGTTTCCTTATGACTAATACTATACATCAGTGTTGACACAAACAATGGGATCGATGCAATACCATGTGCTAGCCGCTGTGCATGGCTTAAACACATGATTGGACGTGTGTCTATAACGCCTGATTAAATACGGGATTAGCACATCCAAATCACCGCGTAGCTAATAGTGCTCATCACACGGTTATCCATGTAGATGAGGCTATTAGCTAATCCCCATGATCCAATACATTTTCCACGCAGCCAATGCACTCTTGCAAAAGCAGCATCACAGCCCCTGGAAGGGGAGGGAGCTATGGCCATCAGTAAGGGTGATACCTGGTAGACTATTTAGAGCCCTTGATACAAGGCAATTGATTGATACAATGACCAGACTAGGAACAGTGGGAGGGTGTGTTTATTAAAATAAGGAAAAAAAAAAACCCAGGTAATTGGATTGAATGGTACTAGCATCCCAGCACCGGTTCCAATCAAGCTGGAAAAAAAAAAAGAGGAACAATTGTGAGCATACATTTAACATAAAGCTTTTCTACATAATTGGCAATGCTTCCACCCATGAGAAAAGTGATCAAGTGTAAATATATATGATACTTATATAAATTGCAAAATGGATGTAAGCCAACTAGGGTAAGGGAACATTTGGAATGCATCTAGTTATATAAGGAATCAAATGAAAACAGATTTGCTGAGCTAAGGAGCTAAGCCAAAGACAGACAAAGTATCATTGTATGCTATTCCTTGGTGCCTGCTGTATTCCTAAAATAAGACCCTGCAGTTCTCATAAAACTTGCAAACAACTGTACTTACTTGAAAATTAAACAAGAAGGAGGAGCAGTGATGAGGTGCAGTAAAGTTAAGGAGAGAAATTGGTGAAATATACACAATTGAGAATAAGATTGGGACAGTGCAACAGCTTTTGCAGACAGAAGCCTACTGCACTATAGAGGCTGGGCCGACTGGGTATCAGCCCCAAAAGGACACCGATCAGTTTCAAAAACAACAAATTCAGGGTGGGCAACAGGAAATATGTTTTGCCACTCAGAAAACTCTACAAGTGTCTATACTATGGATATGCATGGGAAATGATTTTCAGTTTGGTTCATTTGACATAGTGATTCATTTTGTTCGGTTTGGGACCAAAAAATGTATTTCCTTTTTCATTTGGTCATTTGTTTCCCATTAAATTCAAAGGAGGAAGCAATGCACAATATATTGTGCTCAAAAATTGGGGTTTCTATCCAAGTTTTAGTGAAACTTACAGGCAGACAGCAGCAGCTGAAGAAAAAGCACTACAAGATACCAAGAGTAGAGCAAAGTGGCACCATCCTTGCGGGCCAGCATGACCCCTTGTGCAAAATGTGTACTTGAACAGGGCAGAAGCTCCAAGAGGGCAATATCACACAGCTGAGCCTACCCATGGAGTCTAAGCAGTGCAGAACCTGGCTTACCCTCTCCACTCTCTACTGCGCCCCTCTCAGCTGTCACAGATAGCACTTAACACAGCATCAATGTCCTGGGCTGGGAGGGGGCCAGTCTCATGATATGAGGCGCAAGATCTATGGGATACATGTGGCTCGTACCATGAGACTGGACCCACACAGCACAGGAATTTCAGCACTGCTCCTTCTGCTGAGCTGGGAGGATTGTGTGGAGGCCATGCTACACTGAGGATCACAGGGCAGAGAGGATCAGGTGGAACTGAGGGAGACGGTAGGATGGGATGCAGGAAGAACCTTCCAGGAGTGGGAAGAGGGTTATGGGGAGAATTTTGCAAGGTTGGAAGAGTTTTCTGGGGGTAAAGGGGCATGTGGAGAGAGCATTCTAGGGAGTGAGGAGAGCAGTGATTGAACCCAGGATGGGGGCAGAGAGAGAGAACATGGGAATTAAGAAGAGGTAAAAAGGATCCAGGATGGAGGAATAAAAGAGAGAGAGAGGGCAAGGGCCTCAGGGAGAGAAGGCTCGGTATGGTGGGCAAGGCCAGAGAGAACTGGGAACCAAGAGAGAAAGTATCTTGGCTGGTGGGAATGTGAGGGAGAGAGGAATAAGGATGGAGGGTGATGGAAAGAGAATGGAGACTGGTTATTGGATGGAGAGAGAGGGAGAAAGGACCTATGCTAGGGGAGGGGAGAAGGAAAGAGGACTGGGGATGAGGCTGATGTTTCGGGAACTCAGTTTAGTGGACCTTTGGGCTGACCTGCAGGAGACTGGGAAAGATGGTCAATGTCTCTAGTATGTGGCACGCTGGGAGGCAGATGTTCAGGCTGGACGTAGAGGTGCTCTTCACCCTGGAAGCTGGTACTCCCCCGGGAGGAGCCCGTAGGAGCCCAACCGCTGGGACTTAGGCGAGTTGATGATCAGGACTGGGAACTGGAACCAGACTAGGACAGTCACAAGTACTGTAACAGGGCTCAGGTTCTGGAACCAGGCAGGAACTGTAGCAGGGATCGGGTACTGGAACCAGGCAGGAACTGTAGCAAGACTCTGGCACTGGAACCAGGCAGGAACTGTAGCAAGACTCGGGTACTGGAACCAGGCAGGCACTGTAGCTGGCGAGCAGTAACCTAGCAGGCACTGTAGCTGGCGAGCAGGAACCAAGCAGGTACTGTAGCAAGCAGGCAGGAACGGAGCTAGTAGGAAGGCAGCTCACTCGGGGCACGACGCAACAGGGGACCAGAAGGTAAACCTGTTGCAAGGCAAAAGACTGAATGTCCGCGGCCGGCTTATCAAGGCCGCGGTGTCTGACGTCAGGAATTGGGCGGAGTCACCGCTGACGGGAAACGGCCTAGAAAAGCGTCCAAGTGGCGCGCGCGCGCCTAGAAGCAGGGCATCCATGGGAAGCTTCCCAGCGGCGCGGTCCTCGCAGGGACGCCACCAAACAGGGCGCAAATCAGGCCTCCAGAAGCGGGAGTAGGTCCAGGAGCACGGAGGTAAGGGTCTGGTCGTGGCGCTCGCGGCCAGAACCGCAACAGCTGATAGATAGAAAATTCTGGATGGGCAAGAAGGGGTTGGGAGATCCAGGAAGATAATGTGTGAAATGGAATGGAGGATAGAGCATATGAAAAAGAAAAGAAAAAGGAGGAGGAATGGGGAAAGGCAATCAGGAAGAAATAATTTGGAAGCAAGGAGGAAAAGAAGAAAAGAACCAGAAGAAGAGAGCAGAAAGTATTACAATATCTACTGAAGAAAAAGACAAAGAAGGGAAAGAATTTAAACAGAAAAGAAAAAAAAGACACCAGTGAGAGAAAATAAAAAAAGAAACAAAAACAAGAGCAGCGTTAAAAAGAATATATGCTGAGCAGAAAATAAGTCAGAGACAGCAAAGATGGGAAACTATTTTATTATCTGTTTAAAATATCTTGTGACTCAGATCAAAGGCTCTGACCAGGATATATCTCTTACACAGAACTGTTTAAAATATCTTGTGACCCAGATCAAAGACTCTGACCAGGATATGTTCCTTACACAGAATTTAAATGTTGATAGCAGCTGGATTTTGTTGCATGATTTAATTTTTTTCTTGTGCATAATTAATTATCTTATATACAGGACATACCCACCAAGCCTGAGGCTTTTGTATTGGCTTTGAAATGTTTTGTAGTGACAAATTTTAAAGAGAATGATTTTAGGTATATTTTAAGAGTAGATTACTATAAATGATCTTAGACAATATCACTCTCACTGCCAAATGAACTGCAAGATCATTACTGGTACTACAGTGAACAAGTGTCCCATATTCGCTCACCAGAAATCTGGAAACCTTACTCTAACCGCAACTATACATGATATTCGGATACTCATAAAAAAACCAGAAGTACATGAAGGGCTCCATTAGAATTTGTGAGAGGCGGCAGAGTAATTGTTTGCACAGGGCAGCAAAATAGATAGCACTGACTCTGCAAACATGGCATGAATAGCCCAAGCCACTGTGACAAGTCATAACAGCCCAAACAGAGGCATCAACAGCCAAAGGCACTGTAAGAGGAGCAAAACAGCACCAAAAGTGGCAAGAACACCCCAAGGCTGCAAAAAGAGAGGAAAAGTGTAGCAACTGCAGTGGTATGAATGCCCAAAGGCACTGTAAGAAGGGCAAAATAGTTCCATTAGTGGCAGGAATTATCAAAGGCACAATGAGGGGGCCAGGAGATTAGACAGTAACAGTATGCAAAGAAACACAGCAAGGCACTGAACTAGAAGAAAGGTAAAGTTCTTTTTCATGCTGATTGATATGCAGGAGAGGAAATGCTAGGCCACCTTGGCTTGGTCTGGCCACACTACAACCTTGTGTGCCCAATATGTCAACAAATCCATGGCCAAGTCCTCAATGGACTCTGTAAGATAGCGTGTGACAGAAATGTTATTTCTCACTCCACATTCCGACTAGACCAACAAGAATGCAACACCAGGCCAAACTCCAAACACCCTCTCCTAAACTCATGAAGCATGTCACGTTTAGAGAGCGCTCATTCATTATAGCAGGAACCTCCCACTGGAATAAAATGCCTCCCCATTTACGCCAGGAACCCTGCCACAAAAAATTCAAACACAATCTCAAAACCTGGCTGTTCAAACTAGCGTACCCCGACTAACCAACGGACTCCCCGCCAAAGCTACGATATGACCACCCGACTGATTTACGCCCAATTATATCTATTCTTCCTCCTCCCCACTTCTTGTGGATCTCCCTCTCCTCCTCCTTCTTACTCCTAATACCCCACCCACCCCCCTTCAACTACCTAACTGCTTTGATTAACTCTATTGTTAAAAAAAAAAATAAAAAAATGTACATATGTATATAATCCACGTATTATCTCCACCACCCCCTGTTTACCGACTCCTTGTTAAAAATTTATATTATTGTAAAGCTTGTTGCTAGGTTATGTTACATTGTGAACCGAGGTGATGTTTTGCAAACGTGCCTCGGTATATAAAAAACCCTTAAATAAATAAATAAATAAATGTCACACTTTTTATATACTGCACATACAGCAAGCTGAACACGGCGGTTCACAACATACAGAGGAAGGAGAATAATCTTCACTGCTGCCAACTACTGTAGCTTGAGCCTGTGTCAAGACAGCCTGTTCTATGGTGACCATATTGGTTGGTGGATAATGATGAGGGAAGAAGTCAAAATTGATAGGGTGCTGCTCATGCTGATAGTACTGTGTTGTGCCCTTTCTTTCCTGTGCTGCATCCCCACTGTTCTTCTGCTTCTGGTTCTCCCATTCCCACACCAAGGCCACCAGTATCTCCTCCCAATTAATTAGGCTGTGGAATCAGAGTGCAATATTTCCTTTCACCTGTGGGTCACAGAGCATAGCTAGCAGGCAAATACTTTATCATTCTCAGTGAGAGGTTCGAGCCAATCTTGCAGCTCTTGCTGCAAGGCATCCATGAACAACACCTTGTACACTGATATATAGCACTAATACTGGCAATCTAAGATTTTTCCTATAAACACTTCTGGTGTCATTCCCTGTTCCTGCTAGAAACCCCATAACTTCTCCTATTGACTGTGGGGATGACCTCTCTCAAGGAGGCTCTTGTGGAACTGTGATCGTCCATGGCATCCTTGAAGGGCTACAGGACTCATTTCATCTGTGTCTTGTTTAGTCAATCACGATGCCCCTGGAAGCAATCCATACCAATCTTGCTTTCCAGAGACAATTTATGAAGGCCTATCCATTATTCCACTAACCTCTACAGCATTAGGTGGAATTCTACCTGGTGCCTACATCCTGAATGAGCCAGAATAAGCTGCCATATTCTGCCTTGGTCCCTCAAAGTGTTCTTTACTGCCAAGTGCACAAAGCAACATATTTTCTCATAGCTCCCATTTTCCACTGCCTTTTTCATGGTAATACCACTGTCTGTAACCAAAAAAACAGGAACAGTCCTATCTCACCAGTTTAACTGCTAGTTCCCCATCATCCTCTTGATTGCTCCTAAGATATTGTCCAAGGTATGGCTGATACCTGCTGATCTGCCTCTGTCAGAACTGCTGCCTGCCCCTGCCTCGGCCAGATTCCACCAGTTCTGTAGGCATATGTAGCATTCTGGCTGGTCCAGATGTCACTGGTGAAATGGATGCTAACCCTCTCCAACTTGGCCAACTGTCTCTGTATGTCAGCATGGCACTGAGTATATCAAGTGTGGATAACATGTCTACTGAATGTTTTCTGGGAGGGCACATTGTAAATGGAGGCTAAGAGGTATAGTAGCCACTTAAATCCCATGTTCTCCATGACCTGCAGGGTCTGGTCATCCAGGGAAATTATTACTCCAATGCACCATCTCACTATATTTAATGCTACCTGCCTCTTACTACGGGACAGTGATGTCGTAAAACACCCCGTCTGCTCCATGGTTTCGGGTTGCTGATGTGGGGTTGGGGGCTGCTTGCCTGTCATCTCATTTGAAGGAAGGGGCTTTGAGGGGGGGAATCAGCTTGGAAAATGACCTCCCCTTTTCTCTGGCTTTCCTGCTGCTGGTTTCCAGGCTAGTACTGGCTGTTTTCCCTGAAACCAATACTAACGAGTGTTCTTTTTTTTAAAACAGTGCTGCGTGCCACAGTTTGTAAAATTGTCTAGTATCTTTCCTCTACTGATGGCATTAAAACAGTGAATGCATTCTACAAAATGCTGGTACTCCTTAACTCTAAAACTGGAGTGAATACTATCCGGTCCAGATGATTTGCTATTCTTCAGTTTGTCAATCTGGCCTGCTACATCTTCCAGATTCACTGTAATTTTGGTTCAGTTCATCCAAATCATCACTCTTGAAAACCATCTCCCCAATGTCCTCATCAGTAAACACCAAAGCAAAGAATTAATTTAGTCTTTCCGTGATGGCCTTATCTTCCCTAAGTTCCCCTTTAACCTCTCGATCATCTAATGGTACAACCGACTACCTTGTAGGCTTCCTGCTTTGAATATATATATTTTTTAAATGTATTATACGTTTTTATTATATGTTATATGTTTTTGTGGGGATCACCAGTTTTACTGCTGGTTGTACAGAATCTGGTTACAAGGGCCTTAAACCACTTTGCCAAGTGTTTTAAGGCCCTTATAACCAGATACTGTACAAACAGCTACAAAAATGGTGTGCTCACAACAATTTTGTTAAGGTAGGTGTGCCTTGAGCTTGAAAAGTTTAGGAAGCACTGATCTACATTATATGCATTATTTTCTGATCCAGCACAAAGCATGTCCCAGGGAATGTCTCCTCTAAATGCACCACTGAAAGTTTAACAGTCATCAGGCGTTTCCTATGATTATGGTGGCTGCAACAATCCACAGATTTTAAGGAGTTTGTACTTTAGCTTTACTGTTTCAAGGGTACAAGCATGTCTTACTAATAAAGAAGACTTCTCTTGATGTTGCCAAAAATTGGCTATTTTTTCCCTTTTTATAGTGTTCATGAAAAGAGGTGAATCAGGGCCAGTGCTACCTGTTTTATTGACCTGTGTGTGATAGCATAGTCTGCCAGAGATTTGACCCTGATGCTGGAGTGGTCAGTACACTGGCAATGCAAGTCAGATGGGTTCCAACTGGACCAGCAGCAGGGCTTCTTCTGCCTGCGATGGTCATCTGCCACTCGAGTTGTGCCCTCAGGTCCTGAACCAGGGCTCAGCAGAACACTCAGGGGTAGATTTTTAAAAAGTGCGCCTTCGCGTACTTTTGTTGGCGCACCAGGCGCAAACAAAAGTACGCGGGATTTTAGTAGATACGTGTGTAGCCGCGCGTATCTGCTAAAATCCTGGATCGGCGCGCGCAAGGCTGCCGATTTTGGGCAGCTGGCGCACGCCGAGCCACGCAGCCTGTCTCTGTTCCCTCCGAGGCCGTTCCGAAATCGGAGCGGCCTCGGAGGGAACTCTCTTTCGCCCTCCCCTCACCTTCCCCTCCCTTCCTCTACCTAACCCACCCCCCGGCCCTATCTAAACCCCCCCCCTACCTTTGTCAGTGGATTTACGCCTCCCGGAGGGAGAAGTAAATCCACGTGCGCCAGCGGGCCGCTGGCGTGCCGAGACGCGACCCGGGGGCGGTTCCGGAGGGCGCGGCCATGCCCCCGGGCCCGCCCCCAAAACGCCGCGCCGATCGGCCCCACCCCCGACACGCCCCCCTCGAAAAACCCCAGGACTTACTCGAGTCCCGGGGCTCTGCACGCGCCAGCGGGCCTATGGAAAATAGGCGCGCCGGCGCGCAAGGTCCTGCTCGCATAAATCCGGGCGGATTTACGCAAGCAGGGCTTTTAAAATCCGCCCCAGAATGAAGCACAAGTGAACTAGAAATAGGAAGAACACATGAATCAGCAAGTCCAGGGAAGCGAAGAATAAGTTGGATTCAACACAGCAAGAAGAATTCTGGATACAGGACTCCAATGAAGGGGCTGGAGAATAGGAATGTACATTTGTTTGTCCATTCATTTCGCCACTAAGCGCATATCTAATGAATGGACAAATGAGTGCACAAAATGAATGGTGTGCGCTTATGTAGGCATTCATAGACATAAGCACATAACATTTGTTTTGTGCATCTAGTATCCATTCATTATATATGTGCTTAGTGGTGAAGCAAATGTAACGAATGGACAATCGAATGCACATCCCTACTGGAGAATGAGAACCAAGCTCTGGTTACCTGCTGACTGGAAGCTTGGAATATGTATGTGTCCAGACAAGAAACAAGATCACCATCAGAAGGAAGTGTGGGCCAAGGAGCTGAAAGGACTGGTCAGCTAGTCCCTAAAGCCCACAAAGACACCTGCTGGCAGGAGGTGAGAATGACCTCTTGGGAACTTTCACCATCATTCTCCGCAAACTCCTTGGAGATTTTAATGGAACCACTGATAGGTTGCTCTTTTTTTCCTACCAATAACTTTGTATCTGAACATCATAAGAACTTAAGAACATAAGACTTGCCATACTGAGTCAAATCTAAAAGCACATTCTTTGAATTTTGAAGCTACTAAATATTTCAACCCCAATACAAAGTCATAGGGCTGGTGGGTATGTCCTATATACAAGTGAATTAATTATGATGAGAAAATTTCAAATCAGCCAACAGTCCAACTGTTATCAACATATATAAATTCTATAATAAAATCAAGAATACGTGACAACCCCCTCCCCCTTGACAACATAAATTCTGTGTGGGAGATAAGTCTTGGTCAGGGACTGAACTGGATCCAAGGATGAATTACAACAGGTCCAATACAAGGGTACTAGGTGAATTTTACATCCTTGGTTCCTCATTCCCTTTTCCCTCCTGGACTGCCACAAACACAATTAAAAATTATCCATTATAATATTTTACATGAAAAAGGTGTCACAGCCATGCTGGCCAGTTTGATGATACCCTGAAGGAATACAGGGGTCAGGAGCAGGCAGTTCAGGAGTGAAGTCTTCTGCCTGACCAATCACCTTCCCTTTGGGCTGAGCCATCTGGAGCTGGAGGCTGGCAGGTCTTATGGAGGTTGGCGCACAGTCAGGAGCAGGATTCCCACTGAGACTGACAGGCAGTGCGAGGCAACGGACAAGAGAGGTCCCTAGCCACACAAACATAAACACGATATGATCCGACAAGTCAAGGATGGACAGATAACCACAGGGCAACATGGGGCCAGAGCAAACAATGACTAGTCAATGCAGTAACAACAACAGAAGACACAAGGGAAATACATGGACAAGGGAGCCAGTGGCAGGTCAGGACAGGACAGGAGCCTAATACAGGACAAGAACAAGGATGGGAACACACAGGCATGTAAGGCCACTGGGAGACCTTAACAGGGAAAGAGCATGGCAAGGAACCCATAGGCAAGGAAGGCCACCAAGAGGCCTAAACAGAGCAAAACCAAGGCAAGGAACTCACAGGTATGGAAATCCACCAGGCATGGAAGGCCACCAGGAGGCCACCAGAGCAAGAACATGGCAGGATAAACACCTGATTTACATAGGTAAGATATAAGAACAAGGATATCAGGCAAAGAATACATGGACAAGGGGCCAAAGGCAGAGAAGAGACTCCATGCTGAGGAGGGAAGTAACCTGTGAGGAATGGTTTTATAGGACGGCCTTTGAGGCGGGGGATAGAGTAGGTCTTAGTGGCCCATTGAGGACCTGTGCAGGCAACCTCATTACAAAAGATATTCAGTTTTCTGAGGTAAAAATATCACATGTATATTATATTTACTAAAAAATAAAAAAGACACTTGAAACCCATATGGTATTAGGTCTATTGTAATGCATGTTGGGTATGGGCTTGGCCCTCAGAAAACCATAAGTAAACCCAATTGCAATTACAATATAGTAAATCTCCCATACCAAAAGAGCACTAACTGCTAGCACTAAAACTGCAACAACCTATGAAAAGGCAACAATGCAAATATTACACCAGGCCTTAAAACACCAATACATATCCTTTTAAGAAAACAGAGCAATCCAGTTTGATATTGATCCTATACAGAAACTATATACTAATAGAACACCATATCTCAGTCATGTTGCGCTTCCCGGCCACGTCCGCTCCGCAGCCAGTCCTACTCACCTCTCCCGTCTGTCTACCAGTTCCAGTCTCACTCCCTCTGCAGCTGCAGCAAGTTTGCGGCGTCCCCAGCTCCCCTGCTCATCATCTCCAATGCCGGCCTCACAGCGGAGCTCCTGGAGGGGCTCTGCATCTTCCTTCTCCTCGGCCCCGACCCTAGGCATGCACGCGCCGGTGTCACGCTACATAAAGGGCCAAGCGCGGGGAAACCCAAACCTGACGCCTCTTGATGACATCACACTCCCTGGGTATATAAGGCAAGACCCGTTCCCCCTGAATGGTGCCTTGGCAATCAGGTCATACACTCCAGTGTCTCTAGTTTGCCTTCCTGCGTTCCAGTGTCTTTGCTCCTGTGTCTCCTGCAGTGGCGTAGCCAGAAATTAATTTTTGGCTGGGCCCAGGGTTAACATGGGTGGGCACTAAATGTCTGAGCCATGGAATTCATATTCTTATTGATAAATACTTTCACACACACACACACACCTGACAATAGATTTCTAAATAATCTGCTACAGCTGTTATACTTTTAATATTTTAAACTCAATTACTTCAAGCAGCTTCCAGTGCTACACCTAATATATAGTTATGGAAGCATTTCAATTATCCTTAAAGAGATCTCAAGTGGCAGTATCCCATAACTTACAAAGAACCATATACTAGTCTACTATAAAAGACAAATATCTCATCATGCATCACAGTATTCTGTGAGATGTTTTAAAACCCTCTGGAATGTTGTATCAAAATATTTACCATAATTAAATACCTTATTAATCTGTATCAATAAAACAGATAAATACCTTTGAAGACTTCTTTTCCTTTCCTATAGCTCAACTAGTTTTAGTCTTCCTCTGATGGTGACATTTGCTGAATCGAGTCCAGGGGCCCCTGACATTCATCCCCTTTTCTTTACAAAGGAAGAACAGAAAAAAGACTGTTCTGGATAAAGAGATGTCTTGAAGGTGGTCACACCCTTTGGCTGACAGCTGGGATGCATCCTTAGCAGTGTGGAGAGGATAACTAGGTAGACAGGAGAAAAAGGCTATCCAGCCCTGTCATTTACTAAGCTATCATCATGTAAACATACACACTGCATCCACAAATAAGATTGATACAATTGCCTACAAGCTAGTAAATGTTCTGACTTGGAAGGTGGACCCTTGGTCCAGCGAGGAGTGCAGTCTTCTCATCGGAAGGCGAGGCAAATCACAAAGGTCGCTGGAGGTAATAGATGAAAATCTGGATGCAGGCGCCTCCTGCGGGTCGTTTAATCCAGATTACTAGCGCCTCCAGCAGGTCGAGAGAACAGAAACTGGCGCCTCCAGCGGGTCGTGGAAACAGAAGCTGGCACCTCCAGCGGGTCGAGAGAAAGAGGAGGAAACGAAGACCGGTCCGGGGAACAAGAGCCAGTACACTCCGAAGCCAGTCCGGGAGTCGAGAGCCAGAAAGTACCACAGCCAGTCCAGGGGTCGAGAGCCAGAATCCTCCGCAGCCAGTCCAGGAGTCGAAAGCCAGAAAGGAACCTCATCCAGTCCAGGGATCGAGAGCCAGAATAATCCGTAACCAGTCCAGGAGTCAAGAGCCAAGCCGGAACGACAGTCAATCCAGGGATCACAACACGGAGGAGCAATCAGGAACCGAAAGCAGGAAAACCACCGGAGCCACGAAGCCAAGGCAAGGTCTGAAGGCACAGACCTTGCCTTAAATAGTTGATTGAAGATGGAGTCAGGCAGGAAGGAACCCCCTACTTCCTGTAGGGGTTCCTTTAAGGCCAGGTTCTAGCCGCCCGCGCGGCCCTAGTAGGATTCAGGGGGCGTGGCTAACCGTGCCGAGGGGATGCCGCGGCCATCTTGTAGGCAGCAGCACTGCTGCTGAGGCGGGCTGCCGACGCTGGCCCCAACGTCAGAGCCTGGCCCTGCCGCGCGGGTGAATGACCAGCCCCCGGTCGCGGTCTGCCGTGGCCTGCGGTCATAACAGTAAAATACCTCACCTCAGGCATACACACAGAACTGACCTTCACAAAAGTACAGAAAGACCACACATTATAAATATGGAGATAGAAACTGGAATGGAAAACCAAAAAAAGCCACTCTGCATGCAGTGCAAACCTGGAGAAATGGAAACAGAAATATAGCACCTAACACAGTCCCAGGGTCTACAATAATGCACACAAACTAATCTGCACAAAGTTACACCTGCATTATGGAATATATAACAACCCTATCTATGAAAAGGCAACACTACAAATATTAAATCAGGTCCTAAACACTAATACACCTCCTATTAGGAAAACAGAACAAGCCAAACTGCTACAGGGCC
Source organism: Rhinatrema bivittatum (assembly GCF_901001135.1). Taxonomy (NCBI): domain Eukaryota; kingdom Metazoa; phylum Chordata; class Amphibia; order Gymnophiona; family Rhinatrematidae; genus Rhinatrema; species Rhinatrema bivittatum. Next base: position 316,020,298 of record NC_042618.1, on the reverse strand, counting down.
CCACACAGAAATAACTGTAAAACTATATTAATAAATGTTTCAAAACAGCTGATGAACAGAACATCCAACAAAACTCAAAAATTATTAAAAATTGTCCAAATATCAATAAAATATTTCAAAACAGCAGACATCACATAATCTTCTATATAAATAAAAATGTAAAATAGTTTGGATGTAATTGATAATCTCAGAAACTACTGCACCAATTGCTTTCAACTTTGGACACAACCTTGCTTTCACTTTCGGCAATCTAGATTACATAGATATCACACGGTTACAGAGAAAAACATGTTTTTACATGTGTGTGGGGAAAACAGCAACATCTGTTGGACAGACATGCAATACACGCCATCTACCTTGGGAAATGAAGCTGCTGTACTATGCATGCGCGGGCACAGCGGGACCAACATGGCGCTGGGAGGGGCAGCAGCGGTGCACGTCGCGCACAGCGGGACCAACATGGTGCTGGGAGGAGCAGCAGCGGCAGACCAGCGGCGATATCGGGCGTGGTGGTGTCGGCCGGCCGAACTTCGACACCTGGGAGGAGCTGCGGCTGCAATCTGATACAGCTCACGTGCACGACAGGGAGGGATCCTCGCTGACCTTGCGTCTTTGGGAGTGGGCCGTGCAGAACCGCACAAGAGGGAGAGGGGTGGGGGGGGATCAGCTGGGAAGGCATTGCGAGCGGGAGGGGATCTGAGTCAGGGAAGGAGATTCAGAGAGGGTTTGCTGTCACTGATGAAAGGGTAGGGAGTAGGCGGGGAGAGGTGACAATGAGGGGAGGGAGAATGAAGGGGGGCGGTGAGTGTCAGGGCAGAGACACAGAGGGGAGAGGTGAGTGTGAGGGGTGAGAGTTGGAGTGGGGACAGGGGAGTGAAGGGGGGGTGAGTGACCAAAGGGGGAGGGGTGAGTGTGAGGGGAGAGAGTTGGAGTGGGGACAGGGGAGGAAAGGGGGGAGAGTGACCAAGGGGGAGGACGATGTGTGACTGAGGTATATGAGCAAGGGGGAGGGGGGGGGAAAGAACCTGACTGCCACTGTAACGCGTGGCGGGCCACCGCTAGTACTCAATAATTAAAATGGCAGTCAATCAAGAAAAATAAACTTAAAAAGCTGCCTTTACTTACCCTCTCCAGCAACTCTCCTACACCTTTCCCTTGAAAGCACATACCAGGAGCATCAGCGGCTGCTGAAGCTCTGTCCTCACGGTTCTCTTCTGTAGGACCCACAAGTCACACACACAGGGCCGGTGCAAGAGTATTTGGCACCCTAGGCGAACCTTCAGTAATGCAACCCCTCCCCTGGATTACATATTGGCAGCAGCTCCGGCACAGCGCCCCCTCCTTTTGGTATTGGATTTGTCGCAGGACGTCTTGGGCTGGTGGGAGTTTGCAACCCCCCCCAAAATTGTGGCCCCCTAGGCCACCGCCTAGTTTGCCTAATAGAAGGACCAGCCCTGCACACACACACACACACACACCAATTAAACCCTGCGATCAGTCTCTCTCCCTCACACACACCCCAGTCACCTCCCTACCCAGTCTGTCTCCCACACACACCCCAGTCACCTCCCTGCCCAGTCTCTGTCTCCCACACATACCCCCCAGGCACCTCCCTGCCCAGTCTCTGTCTCCCACACACACACACCCCAGGCACCTCCCTGCCCAGATTCTGTCTCTCACACACACCCCAGTCACCTCCCTGCCCAGTATCTGTCTCTCACACACACCCCAGTCACCTCCCTGCCCAGACTCTGTCTCTTACACACACTTTGCTTAGAGCCCCAATGCTGTGTTCCCCTTTAATTTCGCGGTGGCAGATTTCCTACTGCTGCCGCTGCCTTCTCAGGCGCACTGAAGCAGCAACATTTATTTTAGAAAAATGTCACAGCACTCAAGCCTTTCTTCTAGCTGTCGGGATATCCCGAGGCTCCCGCGGCCCCCCATCTGCCTGCTTTTACGGCCGCTGGGAGCTCCAATTGCCCCACCTGAAATCAGCATGGCCACTTTTACTTTAAATGCAGTTCTGCCGCGCTCACTGGTGGAAGGAGGAGACTCCCCGGAGCAACCGGCCTCAGCATGCTCACTTTGGGGAACCCCTACTCTATCGCGGTTCCTGGCACGGCTGGCCTCTTTTCTTTGTGGCTCACGGCATTTCAGCACTTCTAGCCCATGGCTTGAACACTGCCACTCCTCCCAGTCCGATGCCCCCCCCCCCCTTCTTCTTGTCCCCGCCGGCCAATCAGAGACTTCCTCCTCCCAGGAGCATGAAGAAGGGAGGAAGCTTCCGATTGGCCCACGGGGGCAAGAAAAACGGAGGAGGCTTCCAATTGGCCCGCAGGGGCAGGAAGAAGGGAGGAGGCTTCCCATTGGCCCACGGGGGCAGGAAGAAGGGAGGAGGTTTCCCATTGGTCCGCAGGGCCAGGAAGAAGGGAGGAGGTTTCCCATTGGCCCGTGGGGGCAGGAAGAAGGTAAAGGGAAGTATTACTGGGGCTGTGGGACACCGGGAGCCGCAACACACCAGCTGGTTTTATTAATTTTTTTTCTCTCTCTTGGGTGCCTGCTGATGCTGCCTGCTTTTTATTGGCTGCAGTGTCTTGCAAAGAAATTTGGGTGGGCCTGAATGGAAAGTGGGTGGGCCACTGCCCACCCAGGCCCACCCGTAGCTACGCCACTAGGCTCCTGTTCCAGTTCCTTTGTTCCAGAGTCTCCTGTTCCAGCGTCTCCTATGTCTCTTGTTCCAGCGTCTCCTGTTCCTTCATCTCTCCATTCCTGGTAGTACCCTTCAGACTGATCTCATGGTACTGTCCTTTGCCTGTTCTCTGACTGCTCTTTCATTGCTGCCTGACCTGACCTCTGCCTGAACTCCGACTACTCCGACTACAAATCACTACTTCTAGTACAGGACTCCATCTCTAAATATCTAGCAGATGTCATCAGCTGCTCACTCTCACAAGGAATCTACCCGGATGCTCTCAAGAAACCGAACCTGGACCCTGACGATCCCAACAATTATCGCCCTATTTCCAACCTGCCGTTTGTAGCCAACATTATGGAGAAAGTGGTAAATAATCAATTATCAAACTATCTGGAAGAACATAAAATTCTCCGTCCATCACAATACGGATTCAGTAAAGCACATAGTACTGAAACCCTCCTCATCTCTCTCTTAGACCACTCATACATGGGCCTTGACAAAGGACACTCCTTCCTGCTTGCACTCCTTGATATCTCCGCAGCGTTCGACACAGTAAATCACTCCACCTTACTAAACCGGTTATCAGATATAGGAATCACAGGATCCACTCACAGATGGTTTGACTCCTTCCTTAGCAATAGAGGCTATAAGATCAGAATTAATAACAAGGAATCACCACTCACCAATACTCCACTCGGAGTCCCCCAGGGTTCCTCCCTATCTCCCACCTTGTTTAATATCTATCTCCTCCCTCTCTGACAACTGCTCACAACCCTACAATTGAAATTCTATATTTACGCAGACGACGTACACATTTTGATGCCCGTAACCTACTCGTTGGCAACAGCAGTCAAGCAATGGAACACTCACCTGCAAACGATCAACCTTCACCTTACAAGCCTTAACTTGGTACTTAATACTGCCAAGACAGAACTCCTGCTTATCACTCCAGAAGACGGCCATCACCAACAACAGTCACTCGTTACCATCCAAATCTCTCAAGCAAGAGACCTCGGAGTCGTAATCGATAGTCACCTGAGATTAAAGAAGTTCATAAGCCACACTACCAAGGAGTGCTTCTATAAATTACAGGTGCTCAAAAAACTCAAGCCTTTACTATACCATCATGATTTCAGATCTGTTCTCCAAGCTATCCTGTTCTCCACTATTGCAATTCTATTTTACAAGGTCTCCCATCATCTACGATAAAACCCCTCCAGATGCTTCAAAATGCGGCGGCGAGAATCTTGACAAATACTAATCGGAGAGTGCACATCACACCTATACTAAAGGATCTGCACTGGCTCCCAGTTAACTTTAGAATACTTCACAAATCGCTCACTATTATCCACAAAATCATCTACCAACAGACCCCCCTTGACCTGCTATATCCGCTCAAACTACACTCTATGGCCAGACCTATAAGGGAAGCTTACAAGGGATCTCTACATGCCCCCCCCCCCCCCCCCAAACAAGGTTGTGCACCGATCAACCATCAGAGATTGGGCATTCTCGACAGCGGGTCCCTCCATCAGAACGCCATACCCCCGGACCTTCGGCAGGAAATTTGTCTCCTAACTTTTAAAAAAAAAAACTCAAGACATGGCTGTTCGGCCAAGCCTTCCCCAATTCCTAGAACAGCATTACTGTTACAGTACCTAATCCAGCATTTCGTTTGCAAAACCCAGACAAGCATTAAGTCCACATAAACATGTCATAGTTTAGAGGTAGGCCTTCCAAGCCTCCCCACACACTTATCGGGATTTAGTATTATTATCATTTTATCCCCCTCTTCTTTTCCATTTCCCAGTTATATTCCCTTGTTTCATTGTAACTTTTTATCTCCTCTAATTACAATCTCATGTTAAGTCTTATTGCTATTGTTTTTGTTAAGATCTTAGTTCTCTGTAAACCGAGTTGATTTGATTTGTATCAAGAAAGTCGGTATAAAAAATCTCTAAATAAATAAATAATAAATACTCTTGATCGCTGCTTGGAACTTGACCTTTGCCTGTGACCTGATTACTCTTGATCATCGCCTGGAACTCGACCTCTGCCTGTGACCTGACTACTCTTGATTGCCGCCTGGAACTTGACCTTTGCCTGACCTGACTACGCCCGGATTGACCTCTGTTACCAACCCTGCTTTGGCTGACCATTCTGGACTGATACTCTGGCCTTGATCCTCACTATACACTCGGACACTCTCTTCTGTCCTCCTGCAACCTCTGGACTTTCCTGTTTGCACACCGACCGCGCACCCTTGTTCGTGGTGGGCACTCCCTTGAACTTTCTCTCTAGGAGACCCTGCGAGAACCACCTAAGACCAGACGGCCTGGGTAACCAAGGGCTCAACCTGAGGGAACTACAGGTTGCTATTGGCAAAACTCCAGTTAGCCTCTGTCTCCTCCTGTGCTCCACATCCTGGTGACAGGCACTCTTCAGGTCTGTCTGGAGGACCGTACCAATCCTGCACCAGGCCAAGGGTCCACCTCCAGCACAACAAGTCACAGATGTAGAACATAGACAGAAGAAAGAGCCCATTAAATATATATAGAAACATGCAGATAAAAACTGAATTGGAAACCACAATAAACTAGACTGTATGCAGTGCAATAATTAGAAACAGAAACATAACCATTCCTCTAAAACATTAAACAATAAAATCAAGAAATTAATTATAATAGTAAAATAATAAAGGGGCTGATTTTAAAAGCCCTGTGCGCGTAAATCCAGAGGATTTATGTGCGTAGGGGGGGTTACTCGCGCCGGGCCTTTTTTTTATAAAGGCCCGGCGACGCGAGTAAAGCCCCAAGACGCGTCGAAGTCCCGGGGCTTTACAAAAGGGGGCGGTCAGGGCTGGGGCGGAGCCAGAGTCCTCAGGCACAGTGGCCATTTGTTGCTGTGTTGGAGGATCGCGTGCTGGCAGGCACAAAAGGTGAACTAACAATTTGGGGGGGGTTAGATTAGGGTTGGGGTGCGGAAAGGCTAGGGGAAGGGGTGGGATGATCAGGCCAAGGGGTAAGAAAGTTCCCTCTCAGGCTGCACCCCCTTGCATGCGCCAACCCCTGATTTTATAACATGCGTGTGCCTGCGCGTGCATGTTATAAAATCAGGCGTACGTGTATGCGCCGGGTAGCACGTGCACATGTACGCCCGCGCGTATGTATGAAAATCTATCCCAAAAGGAATAAATATTTCAAAACAGGTGATGAATAGAGCATTCAATAATTTAAAAGTCATATCAACGTTTTTTAAATTTTCCAAAAACACCTTTAAAATATTTTAAAACGTAAAATAACAGCTATTATTTAAAACTAATAAAGATAAAGAAAATCCTTGCTCTCCATACCTGGGGACTTTTGATTTCCAGTCACCCTGAGATTGTGGATTAGTGAAAAGGACAGGGTATGCACAAATGTTCTCCTCTTTCTCATATACATACATCCTCTAACACATTCATTCTCTTATATATATGCTCATAGCCACCTTCAGGCTCTCAAACTCGCACATGTTTACACACAAACACACACATCCATTGTACCTGAAGACTGGAAGGTGGCCAATGTAACCTTGATATATAAAAAGGACTCCAGAGATGATCCGGGAAACTATGGACTGGTAAACCTGACTTCAGTACCTGGAAAAATTATGGAAACTATTATAAAGAATAAAATCACAGAACATATAGATAAACATGATTTAATGGGACAAAGTCAGCATAGATTTACTCAAGGGAAGTCTTGCCACACAAATTTGCTATATTTTTTTAAGAAATGAATAAGCATGTGGATAAAGTTGAACCAGTAGATTTGGTGTATTTGGATTTTCAGAAGGCGTTTGACAAAGTCCCTCATGAGAGGTTTCTAAGAAAACTAAAACGTCATGGGATGGAGATTTCTTTTTATGGATTGAAAACTGGTTAAGAGACAAGAAACAGAGAGTTAATGGTCTGTTTTCACAGTGGAAAAAGGTAAACAGTGGAGTGCCTCAGGGATCTGTACTTGGACCGATGCTTTTTAATATATTTATAAATGATCTGGAAAGAGGTACGACAAGTGAGGTGATCAAATTTGCAGCTGACACAAAATTATTCTTAGTTAAATCACAAGCAGATCGTGATAAAATTGCAAGAGGACCTTGCAAGACTGGAAGATTGGCAGATGAAATATAATGTGGACAAGTGCAAGGAGATGAATATAGGGAAAAATAACCCATGCTATAGTTTACACGATATTAGGTTCCACTTTAGGAGTTTCCACCCAATAAAGATATCTGGGCATCATAATTGATATTACATTGAAACCGTTGGCTCAGTGTGCTGTCAGTCAAAAAACTAAACAGAATGTTAGAAAGTATTAGGAAGGAAATGGCAAATAAAATGGAGGAAGTCATAATGCCTCTGTATCGCTCCATGTATACTGGGTGCAATTCCGGTCACCGCGTCTCAAAAAAGATATAGTTGCACTAGAGAAGTACAGAGAAGGGTGACCAAAATGATGAATGGCATGAAACAGCTCCCCTATGAGGAAAGGCGTTTCACAAAGTCCCTCATGAAAGGCTTCTACGAAAACTAAAAAGTCATGGGATAGGAGGTGATGGCCTTTCGTGGATTACAAGCTGGTTAAAAGACAGGAAACAGAGAGTAGGATTAAATGGTCAATTTTCTCAGTGGAAAAGGGTAAACAGTGGAGTGCCTCAGGGATCTGTACTTGGACTGGTGCTTTTCAATATATATATAAATGATCTGGAAAAGAATACGACGAGTGAGGTTATCAAATTTTGCGGATTATACAAAATTATTCAGAGTAGTTAAATCACAAGCAGACTGTGATACATTACAGGAGGACCTTGCAAGACTTGAAGATTGGGCATCCAAATGGCAGATGAAATTTAATGTGGACAAGTGCAAGGTGTTGCATATAGGGAAAAATAACCATTGCTGCAGTTACACGATGTTAGGTTCCATATTAGGAGCTACCACCCAGGAAAATGATCTAGGCATCATAGTGGATAATACTTTAAAATCGTCGGCTCAGTGTGCTGCAGCAGTCAAAAAATAGAAAGTTAGGAATTATTAAGAAGGGAATGGTTAATAGAACGGAAAATGTCATAATGCCTCTATATCACTCCATGGTGAGACCACACCTTGAATACTGTGTACAATTCTGGTCGCCGCATCTCAAAAAAGATATAGTTGCGATGGAGAAGGTACAAAGAAGGGCAACCAAAATGATAAGGGGATGGAACAGCTTCCCTATGAGGAAAGGCTGAAGAGGTTAGGGCTGTTTAGCTTGGAGAAGAGACGGCTGAGGGGGGGATATGATAGAGGTCTTTAAGATCATGAGAGGTCTTGAATGAGTAGATTTGACTCGGTTATTTTCACTTTCGAATAATAGAAGGACTAGGGGACATTCCATGAAGTTAGCAAGTAGCACATTTAAGACTAATCGGAGAAAATTATTTTTCACTCAAGGCACAATAAAGCTCTGGAATTTGTTGCCAGAAGATGTGGTTAGTGCAGTTAGTGTAGCTGGGTTCAAAAAAGGTTTGGCTAAGTTCTTGGAGGAGAAGTCCATTAATGGCTATTAATCTATTTTACTTAGGGAATAGCCACTGCTATTTATTGCATCAGTAGCATGGGATCTTCTTAGTATTTGGGTAATTGCCAGGTTCTTGTGGCCTGGTTTTGGCCTCTGTTGGAAACAGGATGCTGGGCTTGATGGACCCTTGGTCTGACCCAGCATGGCAATTTCTTATGTTCTTAAAGGCTAAAGAGGTTAGGGCTGTTCAGAGACAGCTGAGGGGGGATATGATAAAGGTCTACAAAATCATGAAAGGACTTTGATGCATAAATGTGAAACGGTTATTTATTCTTTCAGGGGGGACTAGGGGGCACTCCATAAAGTTAGCAAGTAGCACATTTAAAACAAATCATAGAAAATTCTTTTTCACTCAACGCACAATTATTTATTTTATTTATTTAAATTATTTTGATATACCGATGCTCAAGACCAAGTCTTATCGTACCGGTTTACAATGAACTCGGGGTAAACCAATTAACACTGAAAGCGAAAGTTACATTACAACAGGGAAAGTCAAACAGGGCTGTTAGAAAAAAAGGATAGATTAACGATTTCTAACTGAAGAGCCATGGCAGTAAGCACGGAGTGGTTGTTTACATGGTAAAAATAGAATACAATTTACACTTTATAATTTACACATGGAGAAGTTATATACGATTTACACAGAGGAGTCAATTAAGCTCTGGAATTCATTGCAAGAGGTTTGGTTAAAGCAGTGTAGCTGAACTTAAAAAAGGTTTAGATAAGTTCCTGGAGGAGAAGTCCATAAACTGCTATTAATCAATAGGTAATAGCCACTGCCTGTTGCCAGCATTCATATCATGGGATTTATTTAATGTTTGGGCTCATGCCAGATACTTATGACTTGGTATGGTCACTGTTGGAGACAGGGTACTGGGCTTGATGGACCCTTGATGGACCTTTGGTCTAACCCAGTATGGCATATCTTATATTTTTATGCTCTTGTTTTCATATATACATGCTCTCCCTTATACACACACATGCCCTCAGGCCCCACCTTTCGCTACCTTTTTTAGCCACAGGTAAGATGAGTGCCACCGGCAGCCCAGGGCCTCTTTTTCTTTTCAGCTGTTGCTGGGATGGGCTACAAAAGCAGCCCTAGGACCTCTTCCTCTTTTCTTTGGCTGGATGGGCTATACCAACACCCCAGGACTTCTTCCTCTCTTCTTCAACTGCTGGCTGGATGGGCTCGGGCCCCTTCCTATCTTCTTCGGCTGCCATTGGGTTAGACTCCTTTGGCAGCCCCCAGGGCCTTTTCATTTGTTTGGCCATCAGCGGGTTGGGCTCTACCAGCAGTCTCAGGGTCTCTTTTGTTGTGATTGTGGACCCTTGAGCCGGAGCCAGCGGTGATGACCACTGAGGGATTGCCCCCGATGGAACTCGTCTCCGGGAAGTGGAGCTGGAGCAGAGAAGCACTTCACAGGAATGGTTCCAAGAGATCAGGCGGGATGGCCCTCAGATAGTCTATGAATGCGGGACAGTCCTAGAGGAGCAGGTGCTCGGAGCGTTCACCCAGCGAGTCAGGAACCAGGAACCGAAGCTCCATGGAGAAGTGGAATGGAGTCCAGGCAGAAGATCCGGAGCAGGCAGCAAAGAAGCAGAATGGAGTCACAGGCCAAGGGTCAGGATGGGTAGCAGACGATCAGTGAAGAGAAGACAAGCTGAGGTCAAAACCTGGAAATCAAGCTGAGAACTGGGTACAGGAACGGAGGTAGGCACTGGAACAGGGCAGGAACCTGGAACCAAGGGCAAGATAGGGTCTCTGAGGCGAGGAAGGAACTCGGAGGCAAGGCAAGGCAGGACTTCGGAGGCAAGGCAGGAACTCAGAGGCAAGGCAAGGCAGGAACTCGGAGGCAAGCCAAGCAGCAACAGAGGAGTCCTGTGGCAAAGGCAATTTGGAGATCAGCTGTGGGGTTTAAATACCCCTGCTTGCGGACGTGATCTTCCGGGGCCGGGCTTGTTCTCCCACCGTGGCCCCTTTAAGACGTGGGGCCTTCCACGCGCGCACATCAAGAGAGGCCCTGATGCTGGCTGGGAGGAAGACGCTGAGGGAACCGCGCGGCCAGCCACCCGCAGCCTGCCTCGGAGCGGGAACCGTTGCGTCGGTCGGTATGAGGAGGTAGGGGGGGGTCTGGCTGAAGGCTGCCGCGGCCAGGCGCTGCAACATCTTTTTTTTCTTTGGCCTCCATTGGGTTGGACTATGCCATTGGCCGCAGGACCTCTTCCTATTTTTCTGCTGCTGCCTGCCAGGCCACTGCCCCCTCTGAGCCACTACCCTGTGCAAATGCATGGCTTGCATAGTGCATCCCTCCAACCCTGTGCTAGATTCATCTTTGGAACTGTTTATCCACAGCACAGACATTTAACAGACTGCAGCAGTGTTAAATTATCTCACACTGCCCTGCTAAAGTCCCCCCAACTCTGCTCCACAGGCACAACCTCTACTAGTGCGAGACTAAGTAAGTCTCCGTGCCTGTGCAATCTTTGGCTTCACTGATGAGATTAGTAATGTCAATGTTAATTGACACCAAATTGTGATGGTAGTTTTTGTGATGTGGACACCTGTGGAAACTAGAATGAGACCATGAACTCACTTTACACAGGCTAAGAAATGTCTTTCATTATTTTATTCTTGATCCTACAGATGCTCCCCCACTTTCAGCACAATTTAATGGGAGATAAGCACAGCATAATCTTCTTTTTTTTTTTATCCCATCTCCCTTGAAAGATTTCAAATGTTGGGGATACATTGTGTATCACAAAGGCAAACATTTACTAGAGAGAGTCTTAAAAGGGTGGAGTGTAAACACCATGCTATCAACACACAAGTTTTATTTACACAACATTTTATAGGCTTACCTCAAAGCTTTGTTTAAATTATATAAAACAATGTACACATTCTGTATTTATAGGAGAGATCCCAAATGGAGAAAACAGTGTTTAAGTCCTTAACATCAGTACATGATTATATAGTAGTGTAGCAAGAAATTGGAACTGACTCTAAAGCAGCCTCCACCAGGAGCTAAAGGAGCAGCTACCCTTATTGAGTTAATAGGAGAATCCTATTTCTCAGTCTTCTAAGTAGAGTTAAACTGGACTCTTTGCTGGTTGCGATACCTTTCATTGGACCAATATGTGTAACACCCTCTCCGGGGACCTCCTGCACACTGCAGGTGCACACTGCAGTCCCTGAAGCCAGTTTTCTCACCAGTTCACTTTTCTCACCACAGTCACAGTCCAATTTGTCTTCGGGTGCAGGGTTCATTCCAGCAAGAAAGAGGATAAGCCTCCGGGGCCCTAGGCTCATGTGAGTGGGCACCAACACATAGTCTCTCACATTCTTTAAACTCTTGATTGATTGATTGATTGATTTTAAAAGAGTTATATCCCACTTCTACAAGGTTCAAAGGGGATTACAAAGTACAACCAAAACCATAAAAAGAGAAATAGAGAATGACACAGCTCAGGGCATTAGATGACATATGTTAACAGAATACAAATTATAAACCAGCCTGCAGAATCTAATCTGGGGATTTCACTAATTTACATATTAAATGCTGCCTTAAATACAACATTTTTTAATAGTTTTGTAATGGCCACTCTAGGCTCATTACCCTTAGCGAATTTAGTAACACCTTTAGCTAGGAACAAGCAGTTAGCAGAATAGGGAAGGAACAATTCAGTACAACCCCTCCCTGTGAGGGAGCTAGAAAGGCCGTTCCCTTTATAAGCAGCTCTCTACCTAGAGACTGGAGGCAGTGCTTTAAGTTTGAGTTAGCTGGCAGTACAAGTGTGTTTTCTTAGTTGGATTTAGGGCCCACTTGGCAGATCCAGGCAAGCCCTGCCTGGGGATCCTGAGTAAGATCAGAAGGCTGCACTTCCAATCCACTTATTGGCTAGTGGGCCTTACCTCCAGGATATTTTGTTGGGTTTTTGCACCCTTTAGTGGTAGGAAGCCTGTGAGACTCCTGATGTCACTTGAGGAGAGGGCACGGCGAACCCTTTCTTTGGGGATCCCAGGATAGGGAAGATCTGCCCCATTGCACCCTCTATGAGGACAGATAAATGATGGTGACCCGCAGCAGTGATATTCCAGTGTTTTGGATCATTTGGGGGGAAAAAAGAGTTTTGTTAGGAGAGCCCCCTTCCTACCTGTAGAGGAACACCCAGAGCTGCATTGTTCCTGAGAGGATCCCTTCCAACGTAAGATTCAAGAAAGAGAATAAAAAAAGATATAAAGACTGTGAAAAAAGGGAGACCACGTGATCCGATGAGTGGGTAGGCAGCTGCTTATCTTGCTCCCGGTTCCCCCTCTCCATTAAAGGCAAACCTGGTAGGGATGTGAATCGGACTTCGGACGATTGAAAATATCGGACGATATTTACAAAATCGTCAGAAATCGGGGGCTCCCAATAAGAGAACCCCACGATTTTGTTCCTGGGGTTCTCTTATCGTTTTGGGGGAGGACGGGAAAAACGGCACACCAAAACAATCCCTAAACCCACCCGACCCTTTAAAACTGTTCCCTTAGCTTCCTCCACCCTCCCGAACCCCCCACCCCGCAAAACGTTTTACAAGTACCTGGTGGTCCAGTGGGGGTCCCGGGAGCCATCTCCCGCTCTTGGGCCGTCGGCTGCCACGAATCAAAATGGCGCCGATGGCCCTTTGCCCTTACCATGTGGCAGGGTATCTGTGCCATTGGCCGGCCCCTGTCACATGGTAGGAGCACTGGATGGCCCGCACCATTTTTAAAGATGGCGCCAGCCGTCCATTACTCCTACTATGTGACAGGGCCTGGCCAATGGCACGGATACCCTGTCACATGGTAAGGGCAAAGGGCCATCGGTGCTATTTTTATTAGTGGCAGCCAATGGCCCCAAGAGCAGGAGATCGCTCCTGGGACTTCCACTGGACCACCAGGTACTTGTTAAAAGTTTTGGGGGGGGTTCAGGAGGGTGGGGAAAGCTAAGGGAACAGTTTTAAAGGGTCGGGTGGGTTTTTTTTGTTTATCGGCTCGGGCGCAGCCGATAAACAAAACCGCGATCGGGCCGCACAAAAAAAAATTAGCGATGTGAACCGGAATTGGAACCGATTCCGGTTCCGATTCACATCTCTAAAACCTGGGGCAGAATCAACCATCGTGGCAACTCAAACCATCTCCGGGTCACTCCAACAGCGCATAGATCGTTTTTTTCACACAGACATCCCCGCAATGTCACAAAAACCTCAGTGAAAAGAAAAACAAGCAGAGAAGCCGCTGAAAGCCAAGATGGCCGATGGACACCCCCCCCCCCCCCCCCCCCCCCCCGAGCCCACGCTCTTCATCAATGAACACATCGCTCATGGAAGAGGCAACTAAAGCAGTTGTACAGGCCCTAGATGCACTTTTTCAGGAACTGTCTCAACAAATATCAGCAGGTAACGAGACTTTAAATGCTATTAAGACGCATAAGAACATAAGAAACATAAGAAATTGCTATGCTGGGTCAGAACAAGGGTCCATCAAGCCCAGCATCCTGTTTCCAACAGAGGCCAAACTAGGCCACAAGAACCTGGCAATTACTCAAACACTAAGAAGATCCCATGCTACTGATGCAATTAATAGCAGTGGCTATTCCCTAAGTAAACTTGATTAATAGCCGTTAATGGACTTCTCCTCCAAGAACATATCCAAACCTTTTTTGAACCCAGCTACACTAACTGCACTAACCACATCCTCTGGCAATAAATTCCAGAGCTTTATTGTGCGTTGAGTGAAAAATAATTTTCTCCAATTAGTCTTAAATGTGCTACTTGCTAACTTCATGGAATGTCCCCTAGTCCTTATATTATTCAAAAGTGTAAATAACCGATTCGCATCTACTCGTTCAAAACCTCTCATGATCTTAAAGACCTCTATCATATCTCCCCTCAGCCATCTCTTCTCCAAGCTGAACAGTCCTAACTTCTTCAGCCTTTCCTCATAGGAGAGCTGTTCCATTCCCTTTATCATTTTGGTTGCTCTTCTCTGTACCTTCTCCATCGCAACTATATCTTTTTTGAGATGCGGCAACCAGAATTGTACACATTATTCCAGGTGCAGTCTCACCATGGAGCGATATAGAGGCATTATGACATTTTCCGTTTTATTAATCATTCCCTTCCTAATAATTCCTAACATTCTGTTTGCTTTTTTGACTGCTGCAGCACACTGAGCCAACGATTTTAAAGTATTATCCACTATGATGCCTAGATCTTTTTCCTGGGTGGTAGCTCCTAATATGGAACCTAACATCGTGTAACTGCAGCAATGGTTATTTTTCCCTATATGCAACACCTTGCACTTGTCCACATTAAATCTCATCTGCCATTTGGATCCCCAATCTTCCAGTCTTGCAAGGTCCTCCTGTAATGTATCACAATCCGCTTGTGATTTAACTACTCTGAATAATTTTGTATCATCCGCAAATTTGATAACCTCACTCATCGTATTCCTTTCCAGATCATTTGTATATATATTGAAAAGCACCAGTCCAAGTACAGATCCCTGAGGCACTCCACTGTTTACCCTTTCCCACTGAAAAAAATTGACCATTTAATCCTACTCTCTGTCTTTTAACCAGTTTGTAATCCATGAAAGGACAATGCCTCCTTTCCCATGACTTTTTAGTTTTCTTAGAAGCCTCTCATGAGGGACTTTGTCAAACGCCTTCTGAGGACACTCAACAATGGCTTGCCGATATTGAAATGGAAACCCAGACCCTTTTGCAAGCAAAAGATAGCTTTACCAAGCAAATCTTAATGCTGGAATCCAAAGTCGATGACCTAGAAAATAGCTCTCAGAGAAACTATTTGAGGTTTATGGGTTTCCCCGAGTCGCTTCTGGATAAAGATTTGATAGAGGTAATAGAAAACTGCCTACCGACAACATTAGGACTGGACCTAGTTAGACGCAGCATCGTAGAGCGGGAGCATAGGCTAGAAGCAAAAGCTCTTGGTTATAGTGCAATTCATAAATTTTACCCACAAAACCTCCATTCTGCAGGCATACAGGAAAGCCATGAACAGACTATGAGAGAAGCAAAATCAGAATCTTCCAAGACTACTCTGCGGCATTATCACAGAGGTGAAAAACCTTTTCACCAATTTGTGCTGAACTGTTTAACTGTAAATTGCGATTTACAGTGCAATACCCCGTGCGATTACACATAGAACATCAAGGGAGTTGGAAAGTCTTTGAATCTGCTGATGATGTGAACCAATTCCTAAAAGAAATGGCAGAGACATGAAGACCTCCGAGGTCGCTTGTCAACTACAACCTGGGCCGAACGGGTCGCACAGACTGACAGACGGGCATAGTATTTCTTCTACATTATCCTCATGTTTGCCTTTTGTGAAATTTCAGGTGGAATTACTTGGGAATGGGAACTGACAAGGATGTATCAAGTGGTCTCCTTGCCTCTCAGGAGGCCTAAAACCGGGCTGGTCACAGCTGGGAGTTAAGGGGATACTGGGGGAGGGTAGGACAGGACGTGGATGATAAATATAAGTAGTTGCTACATCCATTTCCATGTTGTGTATATTTATCAGGTATTTATGATGGTTATACTTGGTGTACAGAAGTTTGAAAATTGGGTCGCTAATGCTGCTCCTCTAGCCTGGGGGAGGGGCGGCAAATGTGTGTTCTTCATTAAGCTTGGAAAGCTACAAGCCTGGTATTTTTGGCAAAAATATGGCTGAAACATTACGTGTTGTATCATGGAACATTGCCAGTTTGCTCGAGATTCCATCAACTGGCCCATCTAGTTGAGACTCAGAACCATGTGTTCTTGGTAGCTGGGCTGATGCTTTGGAATTTACTTCCAGAAGAAATTAGACTAACATCTGACAAGGAAAGATTTTAAAAACTATAATCCTATCTCCAAGTAACTGCTTGCTGCCGATGGGGCCATAAAAGTATTTTTACTCCTTGGGGCTGGATTGTACAGGCTAGTTCTTTGCACAAGTCTCTTTTCTCTAGGGCCTGGATCCTTTGTTGGAGGGGGAGGAGGAGGAAAAAAATCCTCCAGGACCCAGAGTGATAGGTGTGCGTTTAGACTTCTTTTCCCTGGGAGAGGTATGGTTTCTTTCCCCACTGTGGGTGCCAGAAGAGCCAAGAAATCCACCGGAGGTTTTGATGTAGTGTCCAAGATAAAATACTTTATTGACGGTAAATCAGGTGAAATAATGGAACAATTAACATAGTCCTCAGCACCTTCACAATCTCAGGTCACAGGATATGTGTGCCACCATCATTCTAAGATAGGGTCTATATAAAAATGGCAACCCAGATGGGACCCGAGGTTATTACGGGTGTGAAAACAAGTGTTTTGAGAGTAAAAAAGCACTTTTGTTTGCTTTGATGTGGTTTGGAGAAATTTGAGACAGGTTCCCCCTTAGGAATAAATAGACTAAAGATGGCCACCATTGTTGCCTGTGGGGGAGATTATTTATTTATTTATTTATTTATAAAATTTTGATCCAGCCTATGTAAAATACTAGGCAGATTACAGAATAACATGAAAAATATATTCAATAGCATCACATACACTTTAAAAAATATTCAATAAAATAAGAGCACTAAAAACATCAAAATAAGACACAAATTAAAAAACATAAACCAAGCTACAAAAATATCCAAATAAATGAAAGATAAATAATTGACAAATACAAACACAAAACATCACATCTCTCATTAAAAGTAAAAACTACTCGCACACTAGAGCATGTCGCTTCCAGCCAGATATTAAATCCATCTTTAATCATGTATAAAAAAAAAATAAAAGGCCAGACTAAAAAGGTAAAAGAGAAGATATTAATGTGTCAAAATCAAATTTGCAAAATATACAAATACAAAGGGACATCTAGGTGTTAAAATCTTGCTCAAAATGTAGGTCTTTAAAACTTCCTAAACCTTATTATAGAATTCTTAGTTTTAAGTTCCAAAGGTAATTTGTTCAAAAAGGAAAGGCCAGACACATAAAAGATCCTCTCTCTGGATTCACAGAGTCTTACTTACCTAACTGAAGGGACTTCCAAAAGCATTTGAGAGGCAGAAGCAGATTCTTCACAGGCTGGTACATTTTCATCATGGAATTAAAATGTACTGGAGCTAAACCCATGGACACACTTAAACACAAACTTCACAATGCAAATGATAGGAAATCAGTGCAAATGTTGAGAAGGTTGAGAAGGAGAACCCTCTTGTCACTTACCAAGAAGTTACACCAGTGATGTCTGTCCAGGAGGGGGCCTGAAGATCTTCCTAACCTCAGTAGTGAGGTGGTGGAGGGCTGGCCCGTGTCTCCTGCTGTGCTGAAGCCTGTAGAAAAAGAGGAGACAGGCTGTGCCAGTGTGCCAATAGCCTAGTGGTTAGAGCAGTGGGCTACAAACCAGGAGAGCAGCGTTCAAGTCCTGCTGTTGCTCCTTGTGACGTTGGGTAAGTCACTTTACTCTCCATTACCTCAGGTACCTGAGGATAGGGAAATACCTACAGTACCTGAATGTAAACTGATGTGATATCTCAGATGGAATGTTGGTATATAAAAAAATAAATAAATAAACATACCTACAACTATATATAAAAAGTGACACCACTGGACACTCTCCCTACTATTTCATATTTGACAGAGAGGCCAGGTTACCTGTAGATATTTTGGAATAACACCAGATGGGAACTCCACTGGAAATCATGTAAAATACATTCAAAATATGAAACTGCAATTTAACACTGAGTTTTTTCCTGGTACTGATCTAGCACAGACTAGTTGTTCAGGGTCAGAACCAGGTGTGTTCAGTGGGGACCCCCGCGGCTCCAGGAGAAATACTGTGAAGCAGTAATGACTGAGCACTCTTCTGTAGCAGTAGATAAAGATACTTTGCTTGAAAAGCTGGGAGAGAAAAATAAACAAGTAAGGCAACATTCCCATAATATATTTGCAAAAACTCACTTCAATATCATAAAAATAAAAAAATGTAAAACAATAAGAGGATTATCATATTAAATAGCACAAGGTAATAAGTACCTCAATTTGTTTCTCAACATCAACGTTAATTTTATTATCATAAATCGTAACAGTCTTTATATATGTTTTAATGTTTTTAACTGCATATAAAATCATTTCTCTTATTCACTGGTATACTAAGACCCCGAAGCAGAAGTGTGCTGTATATTGTGTTGAGTAATAAGATTACGAATAAGGAAAGTGATTTTATATGCAATATATATAGCCATAGCTAGGTAGAGGCTATCATTTGGTCCACTAGCCTCATGAGCTTTCTTTTCTTTTATTTTTTTGCGTGCTGTAGTACCATTTAACTGGCTATATTCTTTTGAATATAGCCAGTTAAAACTAAAGTTATCTATCTAGCCCAAGAAGCCTGATAACTTTAGACCTGTTAGCAGGTAAGTCTTGAGTTACCCAAACAACTTATTTGGCTAACGGTTAGTTGGATAAATTAGTTGGTTAACCCTGCCCTGGAATGCCCCCAACACGCCCCTTTTTTATTTGGCTAAATCTTAGCTGGGTGATAACTTATCCAGCTAACTTTTAGCCAGATAAGAAAGGGGAATATTTAAAACTTCCTATTTTGATGGATAACTTGTGAATTATCAGTCTAAGAGGGTCATTTTCTATCCCTATCGAAGTCGAAAAGTCCATTTTCGCATGTGATAGTTAGATAGGGGCAGAGTCGGGGTGGAATTGGGACCAGAAGAGGAGGCGTTGGGGCTGCGTCAGGGCAGACGCGGCGATAAGGTAAGACCCATTATCACCTCTAGTAGCGAGCCCAATAGCGCCACATTTCATGGTGGCGCTATTGGGTGCGAAAGCCGGCAGCGATAACACCGCGGTGGTGCGATCGCTGCCGGCTTTCACAGGCCTGCCCCCCCCCCCCCCCACTTCGCCCCGCCGCCATTACCGCAGGATTCAGAAAGCCTTGCGCCAGTAGAAAATCCAGGCCTAAATGCCTTTGAATATTGTCCTCTCATTTAGGCATCAAAGTGTATTAACTGGAATGCTGTTAACATTTATGGCTGAATGGGGTCATTCAGATATTTGGGGGAGGGGTGGAGGAAGATAAAGCCTTGGCATTCTCCTTCATGGCTTTCCTCCATTTTACATGTGCAGCCTGAATACTCCTTGTTTCATGAAGCACTTTGGAAAACCAGCACATATGGGGTTAATTCATTTCATGTTGTTCCCTGTGTAATTTTTATTTGCCTGAAGAGTTCTCTCTAACTGGAGAGCCATGACTGACATGAACACTGTCAAATCAGCAGAAGGAACCAATCAGGAGTTCAGTAAAATGTTTCCTGCTTAAGCTAAGCTACAGTGAGGTTGACTTGGTTCTGAGCCAGGAGAAAGATGCCGTGGGCATGAAGAGGCATAGAGAAAGGCAGAGAGAGACGCCATGGCTTGAAAGAGGCCAGGCAACAGCAGCCCTGCTGATCTAGCTTGGGAGGCAGAGAGAGGAACAGAGTTGCCGTCTGAGCGAGCAGGATGGAGGCGAGCGTATAGACCCAGAGTGAGTTTGTGTAGGGGACAGGTAAATGAAATAAAGGCATTGCAAGCTGCTTGCTGTTCCTGATTTGCTCCAGTGCTTAGCAGAGGCTAAAACCAGTAATTCCCAAGCTCTTGGCAAGCTGCAATGGACACAGTGCTGAGTTCATACCCTGTAAAAAGGATTCTGCAGGCTGAAATCAAACTAACAATGCAAATTGAATCTCCTAGCCCCCAAGTGTTGCATAATTAAGCAAATTAGGGAGGAACTGCTAATCTAACTGTATAAAACAAAACACAGCAAGTATACCAACTCCCATGAAGCTACATATATGTGTGTATATGGCCACACAAAGATATACGATAGTATTTTATAACCTCATGTATCACATACACGTGTATTATAAAATACACATATGCATATGCCCGTCTGCATGCTTACATGCAAACACATGCAAAGCATTTTCCTACCAATTTTATAAATATATATATATGTATATTTTATGCACAAAAAAGGTAGGACTTGCTCACATAAAAGCCAATTTATATGCAGAAGTCGGTGTATTTCAAAATATGCACGCGTAATCAAAATGACCAGTTTTCCCGATTCTTTTATCAGTTGGTCCAGTCCTTCTCCAGTACCTCGAGACCCTCCTGGATCTTCAGCCTGAACTTCCCCTGCTCACCCAAACCTCACACCCAGCCAAACCTCACACCCAGCTAATAGTACACAACAAACCAGTTTGATATCAATTATGCAAGATAATTAGCAGGTGTAAAATTATGCAAGTAAGCTGCTAAATGTATATGCACATAAGTCTCTTATAAAATAACAACTTCCACAAGTAACTGTTGGCCCCATCCTGTAATGCTCCTAGACCATCCCTATTTTCATGCATATATGTATGCAAAAAAATCTAAAGTATGCGCATACTATTGATGTTTATTAAATATAGATTTCACGAGAAAAGGCTACTTACTCGCAAATATGTTAATTTCTATGCACATAACTCTGAAAATTCAGCTTCAAGTCTCACCAACTCATTGCAGCAGTGTGAGAGGCAGGATGACTGCAAGAATGAATCTCTATTGCACCAAATATAAAAGAACTGTTTTTACTTCTATTACATTACCCATCACTACATAAAGTATCTCTGGTTCACTTAGAAAGCATTACTGCCCACTAGATAACCAGTATGCACACTCCCTGTAGACTTTTGGGACTTATTTTTCATTGAAAAGAATTTTACATACTTTAATATTGTGTGGTGACCCTTGGTTCAGCCACTAAATGGCCCTAGGTCCCTGCTTAGATTCTAAATCCCTGTGAGCCTTCCATCCCCTTCAGCCCCTCCCAACATGGAGAGCTGAAATTGATTCCCTGATCCTATTTAGTGAAGTCATTTTAATGTTCAGGGTTGTCGTTTTGAGTTAGCCTCAGAGCAGTGAGGATCCAGTTTTCTACTCCCTGGTGAGGCCTCTCAGCCTCGTCATGATCTTTATTTTTGAAGAGTCCTCTCTGTGCACACCCTGCCAGAGGGTTGCCCCCTAATTATTTGAAGTAAGATAGATTTTGCCGGATCCCCTTTCAGGAGTCCCATGAAGGGGCTGAAGACCTGTAAGCCTCATTCTACTCCTTAAGTGAGGCAAGCACCAGTGACAGTACCCAGCAGTAGGGATGTGCATTCGTTTGTGACAAAATAGGAAATATAGACAATATTTCCTATTTCGTCACGTTTTGGGGGGGGCGCCGAAACGATAGGAAAACCCACAAAATTTCATGCGGTTTTCTTATCGTTTTAGGAGGAGGAGAAAGGGAACATTTAAAAAAAAAAAAAACCCAAACCCACCACAACCCTCCAAATTTAATTAATTGCAACCCCCCAAGACTTGCCCGACCCCCCCCCCCAAGACTTATCGAAAGTCCCTGATGGTCCAGCAGGGTCCCAGGAGCGATCTCCCCCTCTCGGGCTGTCAGCTGCCACTAATCAAAATGGCGCCGATGGCCCTTTGCCCTTACCATGTGACAGGGGCTGTTGGTGCCTTTGGCCGGCCCCTGTCACATGGTAGGAGCAATGGATGGCCCACGCAATTTTTTAAGATGGCACCGGCCATCCATTGCTCCTACCATCTGACAGAGGCCGACCAATGGCATCGATAACCCCTGTCACATGGTAAGGGCAAGGGGCCATCTGTGCCATTTTGATTAGTGGCAGCTGACAGCCCGAGAGCGGGAGATCACTCCCGGGACCCCCGCTGGAACACCAGGGACTTTAGGCTAGTTTTGGGGGGATTGTAATTAAATCTGAAGGGTTGGGGTGGGGGGGGAGTTTGATTCGGGTCAGCCGAAAAAAATCGGCCCGAACCGCAGGAAACAAAATTTCCCATGGCGGGTTGATAACGAAGGCTGAACCAAAAAGTTCGGCCAAATCACATCTCTACCCAGGCAGCATGAGATTTTTGATGGCCAAAATGCATCCTGATTTTTCAGAAGGGATGGCTGATTAAACCTTGCACTCTTAGGAGAAGGTTCCCCTGGACACAGAGGACAAGAGCTGAAGACTTGTGAGCCCTAATCTACTCCCTAGATGGGGCAAGCACCAGTGGCAGCAGCAATCACCAAGAGATTTTGGGGAGTTTTTATTGACTCACCCCTCTCCACTAGAGTTCCAGGGCTAGGATAGCCTGATTCCAAATTTCTAGATACTTTCCTGCATGAGAAGTCAACACTAAGACTGAGATCTATGGAATTTTCCAATCGGATCTCCACCCCATGGGACCAGGACAGGCTGGGTGATTGTGAATAAAATAGACTGAGGTAGGTGTTTTTATGTTTATGAGGATCCCTCCAATATGATTCCTTTGTGACCACAGGGAAAGCTTTGTGCACTTTAAAACCACCAGGGGAAGCATTACCCAGACACCTGAGATAAAGGGCACCTACCCAGAAGAGAAAAAACACCTTTGTACATCAGTCAGTCAGCCGTAACTTCACATTTATGGAAAAATGCACTTTAAATCGTTAAAGGATCAGTAAACATTGAATTTAACACCCAGTTCCCTTGTCCTGCCTGGTTTGTGCCAGCCTCTCACCCCTTGAGATGCCACAGCTAACACCACACAGGGTGAAACATACCACTGCCTGGGCCATAAATGAGAGCTTCTCCCTATAGAAAGGATTCTCCCTTGGGACGGAAAGTCAAGTATAGGAGGAGTGCTGGCCGGATGCATGCCTCGAAAAGTAAAAATAAGTTTGTGTGCCCTTAGGACCTAAACCTTACAAACAAGGGTTACAATTGGATATTCTAATTTTCTTTATCTTCCCTTTCCCCTTTTATTGTCTTTGTGTTTGTTTGCTTAACATGTTGAAATCCTTGACTGCCAAGACTGAATTTGTTTGAGTAAAGGTAAAGGTTTACTTACTTTGCTGTGTGGAGATCCATATTATTATTATACTGCGGGGTGGGGTGCAGGAGCCCAGTATTTGTATTTCAGGTTCTGTACTGTCCTGTTGGAAACCTGGATGGACTACACTGGACCAGAGAGCTCTGAAACTACTGTTTCTCCCCTTAAGGTAAAAGAATCTGCTGTTACATTTCCATTGGGGTGTAACTTTACAAACTGTATATTTTCTTTAGTGACTTCCCTGCCTTGGCTGAGTACATACCTAGAGGGGTATTACATCAGTGAGTGTTTATTTATGTCATCTTTGTATTGTACATATCTATTTTATTTTCTTTCATTTGTGCTTTGAGCTTTCGAGGGAAGGCAAGTACAATAAAGATGACATGACTTGACTTGACTTAACGCAACTGACTTCTAATCCAGGCCACAGCCTTGGGGGTCCATCCCCAGGCACCTCGGTTTATTTATGAGCCTCCTATGTGGGACGGTATCAAAAGCTTTGCTGAAATGCAAGTAAACCACATCCAGTACATGCCCTCAATTGAATTCTGTGGTTGTCTAATCAAAAAAGTTGATCAGTTATATTCGACAATCTCTGTGTAACCCTGAGTTCCAAGGCTCCCAGTGGCCCCCTTGTCTTTTTTGCAATAGCCCAGCCCCAATCCGCTCCATCCTTGTAAACAGCACTAATAATTAACACCGTGTTGTCAGCCACAAAACACAGAGAAACAGGGTGATTTTCAACTTCTTTTACTGATAGTTGATTTGATGACGGATGAGTATTTACAGCTTCATTTCTTTCCCAAATAAAAATCAATAAATAATAAAACAGTAGCTAGATTAATAAACTTGTGACCTTACTTCCTTAGCAAAGTCTTTGAATTCCCTTGAATGCACTCTTCTTAACACTGGTTATCCTTTGCCTCACAGTTACTCCAGTTTCTCCAATTACTTTGAATCTCTCAGATTACCCAGATTGAAGCTAGATCCTCCCTTAGCTTCTCCTATTTATATCTCAGCTTTTTCCCACTGTAGGTGGTCAGAATACAGTCCCAATATTTTATTAAAAACATAGTCCCAGCTTTTATACCTTTCTTGAATTCTTCTTAAATACTTTAGCTCTCCTAGTTAGTACCTGATGGGCACTCTCCTCTTAGTTCCTTCTCACTTAAGTAAGCAGCATTCACAGTTCTTTTTCACTCGATGCGCAATTAAACTCTAGAATTTGTTGCCAGGGAATGTGGTTAGTGCAGTTCGTGTAGCTGGGTTTGAAAAGGGTTTAGATAAATTCTTGGAGGAGAAGTCCATTACCTGCTATTAATCAAGTTGACTTAGAAAATAGCCACTGCTATTAGTAGTATTGGTAGCATGGGATAGACTTAGTTTTTGGGTACTCGCCAGTTACTTGTAGCCTGGATTGGCAACTGTTGGAAACAGGATGCTGGGCCTGATGGACCCTTGGTCTGATCCAATATGGCATGTTCTTATGTTCTTACCACTTTAGATCTTCTAGTTTCCCTCTCTCTATGCCACTGGCTGAATTCCTCCACACTTCATGTTCCTTGAAGATGGAAGGCACAACTCTCCAAAAGGTTTGGTTACTAAGTCCTGGGTACCATGGGCCATCAGCTCCAAGTGGAACAAAAATAGACTGAACCCAAAAAGGAGGAAAATCAAGAAAGAGACAGGAAGGGTGGAAAAACATCCTTGCCTCACAACAGAGGAGATAGTCCATAGTTACGTTTTAGTTTAAACTCCTCTGCATTGGGTCACTTTCAGATGCATGCTCTGAAGGAGAGATAGCACAGTGCAGGCCTTCCCTACCCACAGCGACTGCTGTGTTTGTTCCAATGCGACTGCTGTGTTTTAAGATGGTCGGTCATCTCTTCAACTCTTTGTAACGCACTTTTCTAAAAATCTTTAATAAGTACCAGCTGTTAGCCTTGCTGTGCTCAGATGTGTCCCACAGGTCTCCCAACTCGGAGCCATGTTTCGGATATGCTAGTCCTTTATCAAGGGAATATTGATATGGCGGATTGGCGTTCTTTTCCTTCCAGAAGGAAAAGAACGCCAATTCCAGAAGGAAAAGAATGCCAATCCGCCATATCAATATTCCCTTGATAAAGGACTAGCATGCCAAAACACGGCTCCATGTCGGGAGACCTGAGGGACACATCTGAGCACTGCAAGGCTAACAGCCAGTACTTTACGTATTCAATGGGGGGAGAAAGGCTGATGTGCACGGAACAGGAGGGAGACCTTGGGGTGATAGTGTCTAATGATCTGAAGTCGGCGAAAGAATGTGACAAGGCAATAGCTAAAGTCAGGTCGGCCCAAGGGTCCACTAAACTGAGACTCCATAACAGATTGCAAGGCCATGGACTCGGCGGATGAGCCCGCTCCCTCGGATCTGCCCGGGATGGCCCGGCAGATGCTACAGCACCAGAGCTGCATTGATACTCTGGCAGCCACGGTGGAATGGCTATCCTCGCACCTGGAGTCCTTGCCTCCTGCTGGCAGGGTCCTCGAGGGACACAGCTCTTCTGTGACTCAGCTACCGGCACCCTCCTGCTACGCTGGAGATTTAAGGTTCTGCCACGGCTTTCTGAACCAATGTTTTGTACGGTTCTCTTTGTTGCCTCGGCAGTTCCCTTCGGATGCGGTGAAAGTGGCGTATAGCCTGTCCCTGCTTGATGGGAAAGCCTTAATATGGGCTTCTCCCCTTTGGGAAAACAATGATACTTCGCTAACAAACTTACAACAGTTCATCTCGAACTTCCGTCAGGCCTTTGATGAGCCCGCCCGAGTAGCCATGGCTACCTCTGATCTGCTGCAACTCCGTCAGGGGGCTCGCTCCTTGGCAGATTATGCTATGGAGTTCCGGACTTTAGCTCAAGAAGTAGGTTGGCAGGATGGTAGCCTTAAGGCCATCTTCTTGGAGGGTCTCTCCGGACGCATAAAGGATGAGATTGCTGCTTGAGATCTGCCGGAGGACCTCAACGCCTTGATAGAGATGGCTGCCCACATTGACCGCTGCCTACAACAATGGGCCAAGGAGCAGCGCTCCTCTCACCACAGTCCTGCTCCTGGGTCAGCGAGACCTGTGCCTTCTCCTAAGATTCCTCGTCCAGATGCTCCCACCTGCAAACCCATGCAGCTGGGATGGGCCCCGCTCTCTGCTGAAGAAAGGCAACATCGCTGTTCGTTGAAGTTGTGTTTATATTGTGGTCAGAAGGGCCACTTCTTGGCACGCTGCCAGGAGCGTGCGGAAAACGCCAAAGCCTAGGAGGTCGGGAGGAGCTCCTCCTAGGCTGTGCTACAGCTCCTCAATATACTGTGCCTGTTACCCTGGAATACCCTGGAGGTTCCTTTGAGACGATGGCGTTCCTGGATTCTGGAGCCGGAGGTAATTTCATCCTGCAGGACTTAGTCTCCCACTTGCGAATCCCTACGCATAGACGGGAGGTCCCATTACGAATTACCTCTGTCCAGGGAACGCTCCTTCCAGGACCTGTCCTGATGTCCATGGCACCCATTACTGTCCGCACCGGGGCCATCCATTTGGAGGAGATAGCCTTCCTTGTGTTGGATAAGGCTGTCCACCCCGTGGTGCTAGGGTTGCCGTGGTTACAGAAGCACTCGCCCACGATTCAGTGGGATACTTTACAGATTGTCAAGTGGAGCCCTTTCTGCCTAGCTAATTGTATGAAAGTGCCTAAGACTCCTGCACTTCCGTTGATGCACTCTGCCTTAGGTCCTCCTGCACCTTATGAGGACTATACGGACGTATTTTCCAAGACCAAGGCGGAAATCCTTCCTCAGCATCGTCCGTATGACTGCGCTATAGACCTGTTACCTGGTACTATGCCCCCCCGAGGAAGGGTGTATCCCTTATTACCTGAAACCCAGGCCATGTGCGAGAATATTTCAGAGAATTTGGCCAAGGGGTTCATTTGCCCGTCCAAGTCACCTGCAGGGGCAGGCTTCTTCTTTGTCAGTGGCGTCCCCACTGGGGCTGCGCCGCCGGGAAGCCTCCCATGGACACCCTGCTTCTAGGCGCGCGCACGCCACTTGGGCGCTTTTCTAGGCCGTTTCCCGCCAGAGGTAACTCTGCCCAGTTCCTGGTGTCAGACGCCGCGGCCTTCATAAGCCGGCCGCGGACACCCAGTCTTTGCCTTGCAACGGGTTTACCTCCCGGTTCCCTGTTGCATTGTGCCCCGTAGTGACCTGCCTTGCTATTCGCTCCATTCCTGCTTGCCTGATACAGTACCTGCTTGGTTCCTGCTTGCCTGCTACAGTTCCTGCCTGGTTCCAGTACCCGAGTCTTGCTACAGATCCTGCCTGGTTCGAGTACCTACAGTTCTTGCCTGGTTCCAGTACCCGAGTCCTGCTACAGTTTCTGCCTGGTTCCAGTACCTGAGTCCTGCTACAGTTCTAGCCTGGTTCCAGAACCCGAGTCCCGCTACAGTGCTGATCTACTGTCCTAGTCTGGTTCCAGTTCCCAGTCCTGATTAACAACTTGCCTAAGTCCCAGCGGCCGGGCCCCTACGGGCTCCTCCTTGGGGGGGGGGGGGGGGGAAGCTTCGGCTTCCAAGGGTGAAGCCACCTAATTCCCAGCGGTTTGGCTCCTACAGGCTCCTCCCGGGGGAGTACCAGCTTCCAGGGTGAAGAGCACCTCTACGTCCTGCCTGAACATCTGCCTCCCAGCCTGCCACATACTAGAGACATTGACCACCTTTCCCAGTCTCCTGCAGGTCAGCCCAAGGGTCCACTAAACTGAGACTCCATAACAATTCCCTAAGTAAAATTGATTAATAGCCATTAATGGACTTCTCCTCCAAGAAGTTATCCAAACCTTTTTTGAATCCATGACATGGAGATGGTGGCTGTTGGCATGCCGACTCACTAGGGCAGAGCTTTCCAAACTGTGTGTCGGGACACGTTAGTGTGTCGCCTGCAGTATGCAGGTGTGTCGCGCAAGCCCGGTCAACTCTGATGCGAGTTTGGGCTTTTTTTTTTCTAGAGATTCACTTTTTTTTTTCAGTTTATGGGTTGCTTATTATTGGGTGATTTTTGCTGTCAATCACGTTTTTTTGGGGGGCTTGGTGGGTGGAACGAGCCCAGCCATCCTTGCATTGGCTGCTGCTGCCGATGAGGCCTGGCCATGAGGAGTGCTGACTGCAAGCAGCAGTGTCTGGTGATCATGGAAGGGAGTGAAGCACTTAACTGGCAACAATCAAAAAGACGAGGTACATGAGTGTGGGGGCCAGACATGTGCTGGGGGGAGAGAGATGAGTGAGTGGGGGGCAAACGTGCTGGGGGGGCAGACATGTGCTTGAGGGGGAGAGATATGAGTGTGTGGGGGCCAGACATGTGCTGGGGGGAGGAGAGAGATGAGTGTGTGGGGGACAGACAATTTGTTTTATTATTGTTTCTCATAAATTATAACAATAACATGAATCTTGGAATATATATTTTTAATATAAATTTAAGGTTTTCATGAGATAGGTTGTGTCGTGAAACATTTTATTTATGTATATATTTAAGGAAACATACATAAATTGTCGAAATATGTTTCGTTCGTTTAACCTTTAACCTCTGGTTTACTAGTAGACTGAATTACCGTGTCGTGAAATTATGTTTGTCTAAAAAGTGTGTCACCAACATAAAAAGTTTGGAAAGCTCTGCACTAGGGGGAAAAAGATGGGGAGGGGGGGGGGGACAGTGTCTGCTTGGGATGTAGACTTCTCCTTTTTTGTAGCTTTTCTGCTCCTGATGCTTTCAATGGAGGATGAAATCCCCAGACTATTACTGTCCTGCTCTGAAACTGACACAAACAGTATTGTTTTTGCAAATGATGGAGTATAACATTCTTTGAAAACTCCCTCAGCTGATGGCCTTTTGCAGTGATTGCATTCTACAAAATGCTGATCCTCCATAAGTTTTAAGTACCTCCGCACCACTGTTGTCTACAGTATCACATCTATGTCTCCTTGAGTGCTGCTGCCGGGGCTGAGGTTAAGGAAGATCAAGAGTTAAAAGGCCAGGGACATCTCTCATGATTTTGACTGCCTGCTCTGTCTTGGAGAGGATCTTGGCCCCCAGCAGGATTGCTTACTGCCTCAGCAGCTATGCTCTCTGCCAGCTGCTGCTCACCAGATATAATAAAAGTGATCAGATTTTCCAAACCCTCCTCAGCTATTAGATTTTCAATATCTCCTTCCTCCAGTTCTTCAAATCCCTCACCTGATTTATCTGAATCAGTTGGTTCTGTAAAGACACTGGTCAGAACAGCATAAGGAGTACTGTGTTGGCTTTAGCTAATACCCTTCTAGCCTTCTCACACTGCTACTGCTGCCACCCTCAACTGAGTCTGCCACCTTCTGTACTTGCACCATACCATGGTAGACAGTGGAATGTGGTCAGGGCCTTCAAGGGATTCAGTGAATCATCTGCCCTGGCCTTTTCTTTTGGGGAGGGGGTATTTTTTTCCAGCTGCAAACAGCAGCCTATGGCTGCCTGCAGGCTGTATCCCTGATTGCACAAGTTACAGAGAGGGACAGGGGACAATAAGAAGGAGCACTGGAATGAAGCAGGTAGGGGGGCCTCATATCGGCAGGGCCAATCAGCAGCTCAGGCTCATTCTGATTGCCAAGCAGTTGAAACAGCACAGCATAGAACAGAAGGTGGTCCTCTTTCTAGCCTGTGTGAAAAACAGGGGGTGAGGGACCAGGCAAGAGGGGACCTTCCAATGGACTCGAGCTAGCTGCACCCACGTAGATCCAAGGGCAGATGCCATAATAGGAGGATCTTGTAAGTATGCTGTAGCCATCTCTTTCAGAATTATCAGTGTTGAGTTCAATTCATTAGAGAAAAAAAAGGTCAGTGATAGTGAGATAGTTTGGGAGGGGAGGGGGGATGTAAAACAAGACTGTTAGGGTCTGGGAAGGGAGAAGGGGCTGAGAAGCAAGGCCACTGAGGATAGGTAGGGAGAGAAGAGGGAGCTGGGGGGTACAAGATTGCTGGGAGCTGAAAGGTCTGGGAGGGGCTGGGGAGAAAGATTGCTGGGATTGGGAGGTATGAGGAGGAGAGAGGGGCTTTGGAACAAGACTGCTGCAGACTGGGGGCCTCTGAGAAAGGAGATAGGGCTGGGGAACAAGACTGCTGTGGACTAGGAAGTCTCTGAGGGGAGAGAGGTCTGGGGAGCAAGACTGCTGGGGTCTGCAGGGCTCTGGAAGAGATGGGAGAGGAGGCTGAGAAGAAAGACTGCTAAGGATAGGTGTGGGAGGGAGATGGGGAAAGGGAGCTGGGTGCTGTGAGGTCTTGGGCAAGACTGCTGGGGAGAGAGGACTGGGGAGCAAGAATTCTGGGGATGAATGTGGAAGGGCAGAGGGGACTGGAGAGCTGGGACTGCTGGGGACAGAGATATGGGAGGGGGGAGGGGACTTGGGGGCAAGACTGCTGAGGTCTAAGAAGAGGAGAGGGAGCGAGACTGCTAAGAACTGTTAGGCCTGGGAGAGGAGAGGGGGCTGGAGTTCAAGACTGCTAGGGGCTGGGAGGTATGGGATGTATGGGATGGGAGAGAGGGCTTGAGAACAATCTTTGAGTTGATACTCACAGAAGCCTTGCCACTCATATGCTTATGCACCAAGTTTCTCAACATGGTGGATAAGGCTATGAGTGGCGATACATCTGCCGGTATCAACTCATTGTTAAAGAGATACCAACCTCCCAGAGCTTTAAGAGCTTCAGGCCAATGTCTATTAGGCATTCCAAGTTTTCAAGAAGTCTAATTAGCAGAAACCAGAAAATTTTTAAAGATATGTGTCCAAATTGGTGGAATCGCTTGCCAGTTTCAATCACAAGGAAACCAGTCTCATGGTTTATAGGAAGAACGTAGAATGCTCTTATTGCTTTACCTGACACCTTAAGAAGTGATAGATAGTGATCATCAATATATTCTTATGACTCTTGATCTTTCGACATACTCTTAACATCGATTACAGGAATGTGACATACTGGCACAGTCTTAAGTTGGTTCACTTCTTATATCCAAAATCACTCTCAACAAATTAGAATTAAGAATGAATTTTCACAATGGTCATCAATCAAAAGTGGTGTCCCACAAGGTCCTTCCTGTCTTCAGTGCTTTTCAATATTTATCTGGCCCCCATTTGCAAAATCCTCTTGAGTCTTAGTGATTGCTATAAAATCTTTGCAGATGACATTGTTTATAATTCACCTACACTCTTCCTGGCAAGATATTCTTGAACAAATTTGCACATCTACTGTTAAAGCTTGGCTTATTTCAATTAAGAGTGCTTATTCTCCTTTTACACACTCATCTGTGACTATTGATAATCACTCATTTTCCTTTAATAAATGCCTCAAATGTCTGGATATTTTGTTAGATAGCAACCTTTCATTTTGTCCACATATCAGGACAGTCATCAGACCTGGGTTCTACAAACTACAAATTATTTCTGTTTTATAGAAAATTTTACGATTCTGATTTTCATGCCATTGTACAAGCATCTATCTTTCCACTCCTTGATTACTGTAATGGTCTTTATTTGGGCTTACCAGATGTTTCTTTACATTCTTTATAGCTCTTGCTTACATCTACTGAGCCCTTATTTCTGGAATCAAATGTTACGGTCACATTACTCCCATCCTAATGAGTCTTCATTGGCTTTCTCTACACCAATGAATACAGTACAAAACTGGGATGACTATCTTCAAATTGGTCAATTCTGGAAATTGTCCATGGTCCAATACTCTTCTCAAATTATACCAGCCATCTCAATTGAGATCTGGGCAGAAAGGCTTGCTTGATGTCCCCTCTGCGAGGTCTGCTTGGCTTTATGTTACCAAAGAATGTGCCTTCTCTGTGGCAGTTCCAGTTTTTGGAACTCTTTTTCACTTGATTTGTGGCTGTACAATTGTCTGAAGACCTTCAGAGGGCTTTTGAAGATTTTTTTTTATATATAGGCAGACCTACCTATAAACATGATGTCATTTACCTTCAGCCCAAACTGATACTCAGGCACGATTCATACACAATGGCTAATTATTAAGCTTAGGACACCTGTATGCTAATTTTTTTCCAGTAATGATTGAATTTAGGAATTTAATGTTCTAGCATTTGTTTTGTAATGTTTTTGTGTAAAAATTTTGAATATGAATGTTTTTATTGTACATCGCTTAGACCTTTTGTGCTAAATGATCAATAAATCTTTTAAAAAAAAAGTAAATGTAAAAGTGCCCTTATTCCAGGAGGCATTGAACTTATAACTTTATGTGAAGGTTTAAAAGATCTCTTCATTCGATAGGTTAATATACTCCTTTAATTCATGACTTGTATTTTTTTATTTGTGAATTGCAAAACACATTTAACTGTAAGCCACTTAGACACTAGGATAAGTAGTATACACATTTTTTAAATAAAAATTAAAAGAAATTGGTGTGGGAGGGGAGAGGGCTGGGGAGCCAAGACTGCTGGGGACTAGGAGGTGTGGGAGTTAGGGAGTGAGACTGCTGGGGATTGGGAGAGGGGGCTGGGGATCAAGTCTGCTGGAAACCTGAGAGTCCTGGAAGAGAGATGGGCTAGGAAGGAAGATGGCAGGACTGGGAGGGGTGAGGGAGCAGAACTACTGAGGGAAGGGAGAGAAGAGGGAGGAAATCTGCTGGGGATTGGTGGGGGTAGGAACTACTGCTTCTATTTCTCTGAGATGCGATGGGAAACATTTTCCCTGTGTCAGGTTTGGGAAATATGCATCTGAATATTTCTTTTTTTTTTTTTTTTTTGCAGTACAGGAAAGATGCAATTGTTTTTATTTTTCTGGGGTTTTGGCTTTATGGGGTTTCTAGTTCAGCTTTTGTCTCCATGTTTCTCTTTTTAGTTTGTGGTTAATAATTCTGTATTTGGTGAGGGTCTCTTTGTGTTTTGCGTGTGGAACTGAGGTGAAGTGTTCTGCTAGCATGTAGTTTCTGTGTCAGGATTTTTTTCAGTCTGTTATTTCCAGTACAAGGGTGCATTATGTTGTAGAGCAATAAACACATGTGAGTGTGAGAGAGAGCATGCGTGAGAATGAGTAGGGCTTAATTTGTGGGAGAGCGGGGTAAAACTTAGTTCCAGCACGTCTTTTCAGGCTGAAGAGGCAGAGCAGCAGGGCTATTCAGCTCAGGCCCTTCCCATTCAGGCAGTCTGCAGGGAAGAATAGAGTAGGGGCTGAGCCTGATTCACCCAGAGATCAGAATACCCACACTGCTCCCTAATCCAAACCTTCCTCTCTTGTTGCCCCTCCCTCCTACTTTCCTTCCTGTATTGCAGGGAACAAGTCCACCTACCATTCACATCCAGTTGCTCCCCTCCATTTTCATATAGTTTATGGTTGGTGGCTTTCACTGGTGCTGAAAACCTTTGCTGCTGAAATATATTTGAAGGAATTACATTTACTTGCGCTCCTGTGTCCAGCTTTAATTGTGTTTTCTTTGAGATTTTCATCACTGCTGTCTCTGCAAATACTTGGTCAGATTGCTCTATTTCAATAGCACTTAGAATGTCTATTGGTAGTGATCATTTCTATTGATAAGTTACCCGAGTCCTCCTGTGAATACGCATCAATATCCTGCACATCTTAGCAAAATGATTGTTCCCTTTACATTTGTGACACATCTGTCCATTTGCAGAACAGTTTTGCTATGCATGTTTGTTCCCACACCTACCACATGTCTTTTCAGAGCTTGATATTTTGGCTGTGTTTTTTTGATATGATGTTTGCCTTAAGGCTATGTATGCTTTACTTACTTACCTTAACTGGGCTTATGCTGCTTTATGAGTTCTTGCAATCTCAAATGCTTTGTTTAGATTGAGATCAGCACCATGATTTATCAATTTCTCTTGCACAGTTAGAGAATTTTGTGCTGAATACAAATCTGCCACAGTTTCAGCAAATACACAGGCTCTAGCTAATAGTGTTAGGTCTGTCACAAATTGTTCTATTTGTTCGCTTGCACCCCGTATCCCCTTGTAGAATTTATATCTTGCAAATATAGGGTTTGCCTTAGAGGGTCACATACACTTCACACTTTTTATAGTAGGCACAAAATTGCATACTCTTCTTTGCTGACATGTTTCTCCATGTATTATAAATGTCCTTACCTTTCTCTCCAGCCCATAGCAGTAAATAGCAGCACTTATCTGCCTCTTCCCTCTTCCCTTATGGGATAAAGAGAGCATCAGCAGCCTCACTGCCAGGTCAAGCAGGGGAAGAAAAAGTTGGTGATATCTCACTCTGATCTGGGTGAAGGAGGAGGAAACAACCTCCCACTGAGCCAGGAAGAGAAGGAAGCAAGAGCAGCTTCCTGTATATCCAATAAAGGAGAAGTCAGCCAACTCCTGCCCAGACTGATGAGGAAAGAGCAGCCTTCTTCTGGCTCTGCAACACACATCCTGGGACCTTGTGACACATTAGTGTGTCCTGACACACCTGTTGAGAACCACTATTCCAGAGGAATGGAAACAGTTTAAGCAACATGCTGAGATCATTGTCAAGAGACTTCTTTTTTAGCCCGCCGTGGGAAATTTTGTATTTCCCATGGTTCAGGCCTTTTAAATTCGGGGGACCCGAATTTTGGATTAGTGCGCACTAACCCGAAAATGAATTTTTTCCGAAACGGGGTTAGTGCGCACTAACCCAAAAATTAATTTTTCCCAAAATTTCGGAGAAATGTGTTCACTCCCCAAACCAGGACAAATTAGGCAAGTTCATTGAAATTGCCTAATTCATCCTAGACGAATGCACATCCCTATATAAATCCACTGCCGACTTCTGCTGCCTCCTCATCTTCTTCCTCTCCTCAGTGCTTCTTGCCTTCATCTGCTGCTGGTTAAGAGGGAGGGAAACTCTGGATTGGACTGAAGGTTTTTCTTTTGGCTGGGAGCCAAGAATGTTCTGAACAGGAAGGCATGGAAAGATATTTTATTTATTTATTTATTTAAAATCTTTTCTATACCGTCGTTAAGCTAGTTGCCGTCACAACGGTTCACAATAAGGCACATAATTTCAAACTTAGATGTGTTGATTTATATTAACTAAACAGGAGGAAGGGGTGAGGGAAAGGAGGTTGGGGTTCCTAAGAAGGAAGAGGTTGAGACAGGAGGGGATAGGGGCTGCTGAGCAGAGAGGAGAGATGGAAGTAGATGCAGAGATGGAGGTGTGGGGGCTGCTGGGTTGGGGAGAGGGGAGGTCGTGGATGCTGAGCAGGAAGGGGTGGGAAAGAGGTGGTCACATGTATGCTGGGCAGGGAAGGGCAGGGAAACTTGAGCAGGGGAGAGAGGGAACATGGGGAAGAGGATATAGGGGTGGGGGTGTCGGGAATGTTGGACAGGGATATGAGCATGTGAAAAGATGACTGAATAGTTGGGAAACGTGAGGGCTGATGGGGCATGGACAGGAGTGACTGGGTACAAAAGTCATACTATGTTAATTTTGAGAATATGCATGTGTGTGCTATACAAAGCAGGGTTCCACTATCCATGTCCTGCATGTTGCCTATTAATTACCACACTCCAGGGCTCATGCTGTAACTAGAAAGAAGAGGTATGCATGATTACACATGTTCTCAGAAAGGAGCTCCATAAGACCATAAGAATTACCATGCTGGGTCAGACTAAGGGTCAATCAAGCCCAGTATCCTGTTTTCAACAGTGGCCAATCCAGGTCACAAGTACTTGGCAAATAGTAGGCATATCCATTGATGCTAATGCTCAGGGAGAAGTAGTGGCTTTGCCCAAGTATACCTGGTTAATAACGGTTTATGGACGTTTCCTCTAAGAACTTATCCAAACCTTTCTTAAACCGAACTACAGTAACTGCCACATCCTCTGCCAATGAAATCCAGAGCTTAATTGTGCATTGAGTGAAAAAATATTTGTTGCATTTGGTGGTCCGTGGGCAAGTCCCACGGATTGCTGCTCTTACCTCCAGCATGGACCCAAGCCAGCCCCAGCAAGCACTGAAGGAGACCTCCCAACAATCACGTGGTAGCCTGCCGCGAGCTGTCTGCTTTCCCCTCTCCGGGGACCATCAACTAGGCCTTTCCCCATTGTCGTGGCAGACCACTGCACTCATAGAAACATAGAAACATAGAAATGACGGCAGAAGAAGACCAAACAGCCCATCCAGTCTGCCCAGCAAGCCCCACACATCTTCTCTCCCATACTTATCTGTTTCTCTTAGCTCTTGGTTCTATTTCCCCTCCACCCCCACCACCAATGCAGAGAGCAGCGATGGAGCTGCATCCAAGCGAAACATCCAGCCCGATTAGTTAGGGGCAGTAGGGGTAGTAACCATCGCAATAAGCAAGCTACACCCACGCCCGTTCTACCCAGACTATGCCACACAGTCCTTATTGGTTGTTTTTCTTCTCCCCTGCCGTTGAAGCAGGGAGCTATGCTGGATATGCGTGAAGTATCAGTTTGTTTTTTTTCTCCCCTGCCATTGAAGCAGAGAGCTATGCTGGATATGCGTGAAGAATGAGTTTTTCTTCTCTCCTGCCATTGAAGCAGAGAGCTATGCTGGAAATGCGTGATGTATCAGCCTTTCTCCCATGCTGTTGAAGCAGAGAGCCATGCTGGATATGCATCGAAAGTGAAGTATCAGGCACATTTGGTTTGGGGTAGTAACCGCCGTAACAAGCCAGCTACTCCCCGCTTTGTGAGTGCGAACCCTTTTTTCTTCTCCCCTGCCGTTGAAGCAGAGAGCTCTGCTGGATGTGTGAAGTATCAGTTTTTTCTTCTCCCCTGCCGTTGAAGCAGACAACTATGCTGTATATGCATTGAAAGTGAAGCACCAGGCCTACCTGGCCCGGGGTAGCAACCGCCGTAACAAGCCAGCCACTCCCCTCTTTCTGAGTGCAAATCTTTTTTTCCACGTTTCCTCTTGCTGTTGTAGCTTAGAGTGATGTTGGAGTCACAGTAAGCATGTATATGTTTATTGAATAAGGGTATTGTCTCCAGGCAGTAGCAATCATTCTGGCGAGTCACCCACTCTTCATTGGCGGCCTCTTGACTTTATGGATCCACAGTGTTTATCCCACGCCTCTTTGAAGTCCTTCACAGTTCTGGTCTTCACCACATCCTCCGGAAGGGCATTCCAGGCATCCACCACCCTCTCCGTGAAGAAATACTTCCTGACATTGGTTCTGAATCTTCCTCCCTGGAGCTTCAAATCGTGACCCCTGGTTCTGCTGATTTTTTTCCTATGGAAAAGGTTTGTTGTTGTCTTTGGATCATTAAAACCTTTCAAGTATCTGAAAGTCTGTATCATATCACCTCTGCTCCTCCTTTCCTCCAGGGTGTACATATTTAGATTCTTCAATCTCTCCTCGTACGTCATCCGATGAAGATCCTCCACCTTCCTGGTCGCCCTTCTCTGTACCGCTTCCATCTTGTCTTTGTCTTTTTGTACATACGGTCTCCAGAACTGAACACAGTACTCCAGGTGAGGCCTCACCAAGGACCTGTACAAGGGGATAATCACTTCCCTTTTTTTACTCGATATTCCTCTCTCTATGCAGCCCAGCATTCTTCTGGCTTTTGCTATCGCCTTGTCGCATTGTTTCGCAGACTTCATATCATTAGACACTATCACCCCAAGGTCCCTCTCCTGCTCCGTGCACATCAGCCTTTCCCCCCCCCCCCCCCCCCCCCCCCATCGAATACAGTTCATTCGGATTTCCACTCCCCATATGCATGACTTTGCACTTCTTGGCATTGAATCTCAGCTGCCATATCTTCGACCACTCTTCCAGTTTCCTTAAATCCTGTCTCATTCTCTCCACTCCTTCCGGCGTGTCCACTCTGTTGCAGATCTTAGTGTCATCCGCAAAAAGACAAACCTTATCTTCTATCCCGTCCGCAATGTCGCTCACAAAGATATTGACAGGACCGGTCCCAACACCGATCCTTGCGGTACACCACTTAAAACCGCTCTCTCTTCATTTACCATCACACATTGTCTTCTGTCCGTCAACCAATTTGCAATCCAGGTCACCACCTCGGCACTCACTCCTAAGCTTCTCGTTTTATTCACCAGTCTCCTGTGCGGAACCGTATCAAAAGCTTTGCTGAAATCCAAGTAGATGACATCGAGCGCTCTTCCTTGATCCAATTCCTTGGTTACCCAGTCAAAAAAGTCAATCAGATTTGTCTGACAGGATCTTCCCCTGGTGAATCCATGTTGCCTCTGGTCCATCAATTCTCCGGACTGTAGATATTTCACTATTCTCTCTTTCAGCAGTGATTCCATTACTTTTCCCACCACCGAAGTGAGGCTAACCGGTCTGTAGTTACCAGCCTCCTCTCTGTTCCCACTCTTGTGAAGCGGAACCACCACCGCTCTTCTCCAATCTGTCGGCAACACTCCCGTTTCTAGGGATCTATTGAACAGGTCACACAGTGGACCCGCCAGAACATCTCTGAGCTCCCTCAGTATCCTTGGATGAATCCCATCAGGCCCCATGGCTTTGTCCACTTTCAGATTCTTTAGCTCTTCCCATACATTTTCTACTGTAAAAGGATTATCATCTATTCCACTTCCCTCCAGTTTCTTGTTGTGTAGAGATGGTCCTTCTCCAGGGTCTTCTTTAGTGAACACAGAACTGAAGTATTCGTTTAATATTTCTGCCATTTCTTCGTCTCTCTCCACACATTGATCATTACCACCTTTTAATTTCACAATACCACTATGGACTTTTCTCTTTTCGCTGATGTATCTGAAAAATGTTTTGTCACCATTTTTTATCTCCTTGGCAATCCTCTCTTCCGCTTGAATTTTTGCCAACTTGATTAATTTCTTTGTCTCCCTCAGTTGAATCAAATATTCTTCTTTATGTTCCTCCCTTTAGGATCTTTTATATTTCTTGAAAATTGAAACCTATCTGGTTCTCCTTTGAGAACCAGATAGGTTTCAATTTTCTTTTGCTTTTCTTTACATTTCTAACATATAGAGTAGTTGCCTTGGTGATTGCTCCTTTTAGATTGGTCCACTGCTGCTCCACATCTCTCTCGTTCTCCCATCCTTTTAGTTCTACCTCCAGGTACTTCCCCATTTCCTCAAAGTCTGTGTTTTTGAACTGTAAAACTCGGGTCTTTGTGGTTCTTTTCCCTATTCTTTTAGTGATATTAAACCATATCGTTTGATGATTACTGGTGCTGAGGTGGGTGCCCACCTGGACATCGGAGACATTATCTCCATTAGTGAGCACTAAGTCGAGTATAGCTCCTTCTCTTGTGGGTTCCAACACCATTTGTTTGAACAAAGATACTTGCATGGCATCCACTATCGCTCTACTATTTTTAGTTTCTGCAGATGGGATTTTCCAGTCTACATCTGGCATATTAAAGTCACCCACGATCACCACTTCTCCCTTCTTACCTATCTTATGGATGTCTTCAACCAGATCTCTGTCCAGCTCTTCCTTTTGGTTTGGAGGCCTGTAAACCACTCCAATATAAATGGATGCTCCGTCATCTTTTTTTAGGTCGACCCATAGTGCTTCTTCCTTGCCCCAACTTCCTTACAGCTCAGATGCTTGGATGTTGTTTCTGACATAAAGAGCCACACCTCCCCCTTTTCTATCCTCTCTGTCCTTCCTTAACAAGTTATAGCCTGGTATTGTTGTATCCCAATCATGAGATTCTGTGAACCATGTCTCTGTGATAGCAACAACGTCCAATTCTGCCTCAGTCATTAGGGCCTGCAGATCTGGGATTTTATTTCCCAAACTATGAGCATTTGTGGTCATAGCCTTCCAGGTACTCTCTTTAAGGTTATTGCTTTTCCTGGACTCCTTATGAGACTCTGTTTGAGATTTGTTATTCACTTCACTCTTTCCTTTTGCAGTTGTGCCACTGTTGACAGAGTTGTCCATCTGAATTAGATTTTTCTTTTGTTTATGGATCTTGAAATTCTGCATGCATTGTGTTTGTTTTCTCTTTTCTGGTAACACTTCAAGGTTTTTCGCAAGAACTTCTTCAGTTTTTAATATAGAGAAGGCTTGTTGTTCTTTTTGCATTTGGTACATTGTGTGTCTCCTCATCACAGGTCTAATTCTACCAGAGCCCACTGTAATCCTGGATATTAAAGAATTTCTTAATGACCTGTTTGAGTGGGAGGGTGTATCTGTTGGCTGTCCATCTGTCAAGAATGGGTGACTGTGGGTCCTACCTGAGCCTAATGAATCACTTTTTCTTGACTTCTGGTTTTTCTGTGATGTTGGGGAATTATTTTCTGAGTAATGCAATGTGGGTGTAATTCTTGTAATTGAAGCTAATTGAGCTTTAACCTCAGTCAGCTCCTTTTTCAAGGAAGAGAGTTGTGCACAAATTGGGCAAGCTCTAAGTTTCCAGATGCTTTCCCTCAGAATAAAGGCTCCACAGCAGTTACATTAGATAGTCCTCATTTTGGTAAGTTTTGATTTTTGATGAATAGCAATTATGGAAATACTAATTTACCTTGTTGCCATTTATGAATCTAGGCAGGTTATATAAGAAACACAAACCTAGGGGGGGTGGGTAGAGGGGTAGGGTGGGAGGGTGTTAAACAGTTACAGCAGATTAACAGCACTCCCAACTTTCTATTTCAGTTGTGCTTCTTTTTACAGACAGTGCACTAGGTTTGGCAAATATAATGCCCTACTTCTAAGCACAGATAACAACAGATAACAACCAAAATGGACTTAACTTTAGCAGGAAAGGTTCTGGTTCAGGTAGATCCCAGCTCCAAAGTGAATTCAGTTCCCAATGCACATGAGGCTCTAGCAACTTAATCCAATTACTGCCAACCTCCGGCGCTACATCTGTCCTAGGTCCTCCTTTTTCACTCCTTTGCCCTTCTTAAAGAGCCAGGCGTGAAACCTCAGATGGTGTTGCCAGATGACATCACTGGAACTCTGATATATAAAGCCTGCCAGAACACTTCTTCAATGCCTAGGCTATAGGTCGACTCCGCTGGAAAAGTGCTTTGCCTCTGCATTCCTGGTTCCTGATCCTTGCTTCCTGATTCCTGATTCCACTGTATGTCCTTCCTGAGTTCCGTGTTCTGTTCCTGGTTCCTTGGCAGTCTGGTTTGTCTTTTGAGATCTTGTCTTCTGACTTTGACCTTGGATCAGACTTCTGGCTTTGACTTTGGATTGGACTTCTGGCTTGACCTCAGATTGGATCTCGATGCTGCTTGACCTCTACCTGCCCTGACCACTGCCTGAACCATAACACTGTGTGAACTCCGCCCTCCTCTGACCACATCCTGAACCTATCCCTGTTTGCCTACTGCCTGTCGTGACCGCTGCTAGTCCTAACTCTGCTTCTTTCACCGTGCTGGTCTGCAACCTCTTCTATGTGATGGATATTCACCTTCACAGAGGCCCACACCTGTCCAGCCGGCTCCAGCACCCAAGGGCTCAACCTAAGGGAAAGAGGGCTGATATTTGGTGAAGCTCCAGTTGGGCCTCTGTTCCAGCCAGCTCTGCTTGCCGATGGTGGGGGCCTGGTGGGGGCTGCTCTCTGCAAGTTGCGCCAACTCCACCTCGGCCTAAGGATCCACTTCCGTAACAATATTTTCTCTGATTTGTTTTAAATGTGCTATTTACTAAATTCATAATGTCCTTGTATTTTTTTTGAAACAGTAAACAACCAATTCATATTTACTCTTTCTACTCCATTCATGATTTTATAAGCCTCTATCATATCCCCCCTCAGCTGCCTCTTCTCCAAGCTGAACAGCCCTAATCTCTTTAGCTTTTCCTAATAGCTTTTTTTTCTTCCAGCTCCTACATGTGTAAGAGCAACCACTGATGTCTCTTTGTTCCTAGGAGGTGCTAAAAGCAGTGCCCTGGTGTTGTCCTGGATCTGAGCATCCGATAGTGGTGACTTTTCTGTGGCGCACCTGACTAGGTCTGAAGGCAAACTAGTTGGGAATAGGATTGCCAACTGGCTCCAAACTTTCAAGACAGGTTGATCTAGTAATCCCACTGCCAGCATGGACTTTAGGTCTCTGTTGATTGCCTTAGAGAAGCAGGACTACGAGTCCATGTACACAGAGTAGTAAAACCAAGACTAGATTAATCCTGAAAATCTGGAGCCAGTTGGCAACACTAATTGGGAAACACTGGTCCAACTGACTCCTTCACTGACTTCATGCTTCATACTTGAAGCTTTTATTCCGAGTTTTTACCTCTCTGGCCTGTTTCTTTTCAAATTCTCTTTTGGGCTCCCTTATTAGTGCTTTACAACTGCCTGGTGCCTCTTTCCTATTTTCTTCATTTGAATATCTTCCAATTTTTTGAAAGAAATCCTTTTGACTTTAATAGCATCTTTTACCTCACCATTTAACCATGCTGGCAGTTGTTTTGTCTTCTTTCTACCTTTATCAATGCATGGGATACATCTAGTTTAGATTTCCAAGATCGCATGTTTCATGTGGGTCCATGCCACATGCAACCTTTTAACCTTTGCAACCGTTCCTTTCAATTTTTTTTCTAATTTCCTTATTTCTCTCATAGTCTCCCCCCCCCTTTAAAAGTTAAATGCTACTGCTGTAGTTTTCCGTAATGTCTTCCCTTCAGTGATTATGTTAAATCTGCATTACATTCTGATCACTATTGCCAAGCAGCCCACCACCATTACCTCTCATACCAGAACCTGCGCTACAGTGTAGACTACTTCCATGAAGTAGTCATTTATGGCATCTAGAAACGTAACTTCTCTAGAATATCCCAATGAGACGTTTACCCAGTTAACACTGGGGTAGCTGAAATCTCCCACTGTTATTATATAGCCTAATTTGTTAGCTTTCCTAATTTCTGTTAGCATTTCACTGTCTGCCTCTTCAAACCTTTTGTATTAAAGCAGCATGAACTTTCATGCCACTGAGTGTTGGAAGCTCTTCCTGGTGGGCATCCTGGCATAATTCAGATTAAGGCCTTTGCTCACAGTTATGCCTAGTGGCCTAAGATGAACAAAGAGATTGAATAATTGGAGTAAGGTGATGGACTGGAAGGGTAGGGTGGGAGATAGCTAGTTTTCTTTTTGGATCAAGTTGGCAACCCTTGGAGATAG
The DNA here is from genome assembly GCF_901001135.1 of Rhinatrema bivittatum. Lineage (NCBI taxonomy): Eukaryota > Metazoa > Chordata > Amphibia > Gymnophiona > Rhinatrematidae > Rhinatrema > Rhinatrema bivittatum. The sequence continues at coordinate 315,976,951 of NC_042618.1, read as the reverse complement.
AGGAGCATAAACAAAGCTCTGAGAGGGAAGCGAATCTGGGCAAAGAAACAAGAAAGGAAGAAGAAAAGAGAAGTTGATGGTGTGTAGGGGACAAAAACTCTAGGACAGAAACAAATGAGGCATTATAATATTCAACATTCTCTGGTACACATGATAGTACCAAAATTGCTGTGTAAGTGTACCATGTACTCAGAATTCAGTTCAGGGTCTGAACTATCATTTTGTCTTTGGTAAAATTATCTTTCTGATATTTACTAACAGGAAAGAAAAAACTGAATTTCCCATTTGCCCAGTCCCTTTCCTCAGAGTGTTCAGCTTTTTTGGTTACTTGTAAATTTCCTCCATGATAGGAATCCAGTTTCTGAAATATATTTTTTTTCTTTGGGGTATTCTTCTGGCTTCATTGCTTTTAGAAGTCCATTACGTTAATGATATCATCTGAAGTGATGTTGTTTTTATTAGTTTGTATGTTCCAAGTTAAGTAGTATTTTCCAGTCTTAGAATTTATAATACTTATATGCTGAATCAACTAAATGCATATGTACTAGGTTTTTCTTTATCATTATCTATGGAAGCTGCTTTGATTACATAGAGGGTGATGTGTTTCAGTGTGATTCAAAGCTGATAATTTAGGGTTCAAGAGGGAGATCTCTTTATATTTCTCTTCCACACCAGCCTAAGTTATAAGCTATTCCTATTCTTTTGTTTTGCAGCTTGCACTAAGCATCCACAACTTGAATCCTGCAGCCCACTCAGATTTCCACTGGCCTGTAGCCTACAGCTGTCCTTTTGGTAGCACAGATTTACTATCTCCTCGAGGGTGTGTGCACTGTGCAGTTCTAAGGAAATCCCACCTTCTGTCTGACTACATGAAATTTATTTCACATGCAGGTTTTTCCAACTACTGGGTGTGTGTATTGCCCTTAAGCAGAGCTGTTGTAAAGCAACAGCATGCAACTGAGTATGCTCTATACCTTTCTCTGTTAAGACTTATTAAAAAGAAACTCATGGTCTAAATACAGTCCATGGGGGTTTCCTGCAGTAGGTGCCAACAAAAAAGGTGGATTTCTTATTTTTTTGGAGGTAGCTACCCAGTGATTTCTGGCCACATTTATCAGAAAACTTGGAGTGAATTGTTCCATACACTCAAACTAATTTACAAATCTTAAAGCAAGCAAACTCCTAAACTTCCTAGATGTACTTGAGAATAAAGTAGGAGGTGTGTCTTAATAAGTGTTTTGTGGACTGGTTGTTTGTTGGTTATGTTATAACAAATCAAACCGCATCTAGGCTTTTGTTTAGAACAAGCTGAGTCTTGCCATGCTGTTCTTCCTGGCCCTTTACAAGGAACCTCAGCTCAACCAAAACTATCTGAAAACTCAGTTCTTTTCATTTTCACCTCTTTTAGCAAAACGTTTCCCATTATGGCAAATAAAATTGTAGAAGAGGATGCTTTCCATGGATCATGCACAATGGGAAACAAGGTGATTTTCGTCCAGTGGGTTTTTGCTGTGAAAAAATTCCCACATCACTTGTTTCTGATTTAGGCTTCAGTCCCCTTTAAGACACAAGGATTCTATCACATTCAACATACTGAATTCATTTATCATTCACTAGTAAAGGGGGAAAAAAAATCCCAAACAAAACAAAACCTAAGCCACAGAGCAAACAACTTATGGGTTTATTTTTCCATGCTTTTGTAAATTTCTGACTGCCTTTTTCTTTCCACCCATTCAGTGGCTCAAACGAACTTCCTTGGTGATTCCGATCTCTCCCACTCCCATCAGTGCCACCTTTGTTTACCCACAATACCCCTGGTGTCTGCTCAGTGCAGGCATGTCCGTGCCTCGTTTCCCATCGATTCAGAAGAAACTTAGCAGTGCCATCCGATTCCCATCTTTTATGTGTTCTGTGATAGCAGAGGCATTTGCAAGTTACCCAGGATGTCTCTGCATGTTAAATAGCTCTGCCCAGAGCTACACCAGGGTTGCACAAAGAAAGATGACATCAGCTGTTACAGAGTAACCATGACAACACTGTTCAGATCCGCAGGGCTGCAACGTGGATTTGAATAAGTAAACATCATTTTCAGAAAGCTTTATATAGAAACAGTGGTTTAAAGGATCTAAAAAAAATAATCCCCCTTCTTTCTGTGTGTTCCCCAATGTGTTCTGTAAAGATTCGAACAGGATTATTTGTCAAACTGTTAAGCTGGGAAATGAATTTAGTGGAATAGTTAGGATTGGCTTGCTTGGCCTCGAAGGGCCATGGAAGTGCAGAAACTGTGGTTCCTAATCCCATCAAAGAAATAAAATCCAATCTAGAATAATTTCATTCTGATTTGTTCAGTAACACTATGATCTCAGGAACAGAGAAGTCTTTTTATTTCTCTTGAGAAAAGAGATGCAAAAATTAAACTATAATATTTCCTTCTAGACAGGTTATTTACTGGCCATTTGTGCTCCAGCTAGAGGTGCTAAACTGACCATGACAGAAATGCATGTAATCCACATGTAGCATTTTGACAGCTCATGTATCTTAGAAGCATTTTTGCAGAGGCAGAAAATGTACTAGCAAATACAAAGCATCATGTACAGAGAGGATTATTGCTCCTATATGATAGAATAGGTTTGATTTATGGCAGTGAGAGAGAACAGCACTGAGCATCAGTGTCTAAAAACACAAACATCTGGAGGATGCAGGTTGACAGATGCTTACTTCAGTAGGTCTTCATTTTTGTTCTGTCAGGAATTCTGCCACCTGCGTATGCCAAAGAAATGGACAATGAATGCCACTATTGGCAATTCTGTCTCAGGTTCACCATCACAGTCTTGGGTTTCCTTTCCAGGGAGAGGAATTTAGGATTTTTTTTTTTAAGAAGTTGAAGACATGAACATTCTGAATAATTAAGCCACTGGAGCAGGAGCATAGTGAGGGTCAGATCCAGGTGGCAGGGAATCGTAGATGTGTCCAAACAAGAGGTCAATATCTAGAGCAGCAATCTAAGGGTAGATTGGACACACAGGAAACACAGAAGAAGACAACAAGGTTGATAAGCGGGATGGACTGGAGGACAAGAGTCGTTAAGGCTGGATTAAAAGGCAAGGCGAGGCTGGACTGGAAGTCAAGACAATACACAGGAATGCTGGCAAAACACACTGTAGGATATGCAGGAGACCAGTTACTGAGGCATCTTCTGCTCTTCAATGGGAGCCTTATATAGGGAGTAGGTGATGATGACACCAGGGATCCCTGAGACAATTTTCCCGCCATGGGTCCTTCATAATGTGGAATGTTGGGCACATGGACGCCTAGGAAGAAGGGCCCAGAGCAGAAGAGTCTGCTGTGCCTTGCTTGGTGACACTGGAGAGAGTGTAGCATCCTGGCCGTAGAAGCGCATTGGGGTCAGTCTGGCTCATAGGGCCTTCACACGAACCATGATTCTTAACAGTTCAGACCTTCAAAGCTACCTCTCCAATCTTCTGGGCCTGGGCTATTTAGGGAATCTTTTGTGGAATTCTGCTAAAAGTTGGGGGGCTTGTAGATTGAAGGCTGGCTCCCAAGAGTTTTCTTCAGGACCATAGTTCTTCCAGGCAACAAGGTATTGCAATTGGTTATGAGAGTCTTAAGATTTCCTGGACTTTGAATGGAGTGTATTCTTCTGCCTCAACTTCAGTGGTCTGGAGGAGCGATCTGCTCAGCCAAGAGAGAATGGCAGGTTTCAACAAAGATATGTAGAATGCATCATGAACCCTTAAGGATGGTGGTAGTCTGCCACAGTACCCAGTTGACAGTCAATAGTAAAGGGTCCTATGAAGCATGGAGCAAATTTCATAGAGGGTATCTTGAGTCTTGGTACTGAGTCAGACTAAGCTTCTTTGGTGCAGATGAGGTGCCAGATAACATTTCCTATTGGCTTGTTTCTTAGAACATTTCCACTTTATCCAGGAGAAGATACACTTTTGTCCAAAGTTCTTGAACCTCCTGTCCCAACAGTTGTCGAAGATAGGAAGCGGTCTGGGTACTCGAGGATGACATCCAAAGCTACATAAAAGGGTGATGATCCTGTGGAGCTACTCACATGGTTAATATGAGCAAACTCAGCCCATGGAAGGAGAGAGGCCCAGGTATCTTGACATAGATTCACATAGGTCTGCAGGCTGGCCTTGAGGCTTTGATTTACCCGTTTGATTTGTCTGTTACTCTGAGGGTAGTATGCGGAGCTGAAATCCAACGTAAATTTGAATTTTCGGCACAGGCCTTTCCAATATCAGGCGATGAACTGAACCTCCTGCAGGCGGAAGATGTGTTGCACAAAGAGTTTGGCTAATTCAGGCACAGATGGGAGTCCAGGAAGGGGAATGAAATGCACCATCTTAGTGAATCTATCCACGACCACCCATATGCCATATGCCAGCATAAGCCTTGAGGGCAAGCCCTCAAAGCTTATGCTGGCAGCTGGCAAACATTTCCTGAGGCAGGACAGTCTGGAGTTTCTCCTTTACCAGCCACTTCCTCTGCAGGTTGAGCCCTTGGATTCTGGAGGCTAGCAGGTCTTAGGTAAGTCCCTTGGGCAGAGGTGGTAATTAGGGCAGAGACACACCAGGTACAGAAAGGACAGCAGGTTTACGGAAGTCAGCCTTTGTCAGGGCACGCAGTGAGTAAGGATAATCAAATCCAGGCTAGGGGTCAAGTCCAGGCAGCAAGTAATCATAGTCATGTCCATGCAAGGGGTCAGATCTAGACAGCAGGCAATCATAGATGAATCCAAACAAGTGGTCAAGATCAATAGCAGTAATCCGAGGGTAGATTGGACACACAGGAGACACAGAAGGAGACATCAAGGATGATAAACTGGATGGAATGGGCTGGAAGACAAGGCTGGGCCAGGCTGGACTGGAAGGCAAGGCATGGATGGATGAAGCTGGACTGGAAGGCAAGGCAAGGCAATGCACAGTAACACTGGCAACACACACTGCAGGATATGCAGGAGACCCGTTGCTGAGGTGTCTTCTACTCCTCCAAGGGATCCTTATATAGGGAAGCAGGTAATGATGTCACCAGGGAGCACAGAGGCAACTTTCCCACCGTAGATCCTTCATAATGTATAGCATTGGGTGCACTCACGTCTAGGAGGAGGAAGGACCTAGAGCAGAGGATCATGGTGGTCTGCTGTGCCATGCTTGGTGGCACTGGAAAGAACGTGGCGTCTAGCCACAGGAGCACGATGGCAATATCAGGGTGAGTCCAACAGCTCATGAGCCTTCCCACGAACCGCAGTTCTTAACAAGACATGCTTATTGATGATTGTCCAGACAGGATCTCTCTTTAATGGGAAAAGCTTCCTCCAGGTATCTTCACCTGAACCATTCCCAATGCAATATGTTGTGACTGCAGACAGTAGGCTTCAATTGAAAAAGTACTCTTTAAGTGGGGGGATGTAAAGGCAGATCATTTCCCCTGGTACACTGTTATTTATTTATTTGAAAGTGTTTGTATACTGCCTTTACAATTGCAGATTGGTCAAAGCAGTTTACAGATAAAAACATACATAAGAATATCTCCGGGAGAAATGGGCAGATTACTCCACACTAAACTCCCAACACAGTGAAGACCCAATATTATTCTGGAACACTGCAAAGGCTGTGCTTCAAGGAGATATTATCTCCTTTATGGCACACTGGAGGAAAGCACTTGATAAATGTTTATTCTCTCTTAGTATCCACCTTCAACGAGCTAAACGCGCCCTCATCTGCTCAAATTCTAGGATAAATCAGGAATCCTACTTCTCACTTCAGGTAGCAATCAACTCACTACTGCACCACAGGACTAAAAAGAGTCTCCTATATTATCAGTTTAAACTATATAGATTTGGAAACAAATCAGGGAGACTAATAGCCAATTTGATCAAATCCTCCTGAGAGTCTCAATATATACCAGCGATCCGCTCCCCCAGTGTCGGATCGTCAACGATACTCCCTCTATTCTAAATTACTTTCACAAATACTACTCTGAACTTTACACCTCTGAAGGTTGGAATCAAGAGCACTGGGACTGGTTTTTTGAGAGCCTTACCCTTCCCCATCTCACCCTGGAACAGGGCCAGCACCTAAATAAACCAATCACGGAGGATGAAGTACAAATGGCCATTCATCAAGCCAAGCAACTCAAGACTCCAGGCCCAGATGGGTACAGTGCAGAGTTTTATAAATGTCTCATAGAACCCCTGGGGGTGCTCCTCCCGCAGGTATTTAATGCTTTGGTTCAAGTGGGCACTCTTCCTGCGTCTGGAAATGTTGATTATATAACTCTCATTCCCAAATCTGGTAAAGACCCTCTCCTTCCTGCATCCTATTGATCAATTTCCCTTCTAAAGTTTGATCACAAGCTCTTGGCCAAAGTACTAGCGGAATGCCTGGCTGCTATCCTGCCTTCCCTGATCAGACCAGGTAAAGTGGGCTTTGTTAGGAAATGATATGCCCTTACCAACATTAGGCTAGTGTCTTCTGCTATGGCGCTCTGTAATCGTATGGAAACCCCTTATTTAGTTGTCGGCTTTGATGCTAAAAAATCATTTGACAGGGTGGAATGGGCATACATGTTAGAACATAAGAAATTGCCATGCTGGGTCAGACCAAGGGTCCATCAAGCCCAGTATCCTGTTTCCAACAGGGGCCAAACCAGGCCACAAGAACCTGGCAATTACCCAAACACTAAGAAGATCCTATACTCTATAGGAATGGGTGGATTTTTTTTACAGCACAATCCATCTGCTATATTAGGACCTGAAAGCCTCTATTTTGGTAAATGGTTCTCAGTCCAACCCCTTTCATGTCACCAGATGTACATGCCAGGGGTGCCCACTTTCCCCCTCCTCTTCCTTTTAACCCTAGAACCAATGTTGCTGTCCATTCAGGAATCTGATGAAATATGGGGAATAGAACTGCATTCTGGGAAACAAACTGAAATATTTAAATGTGCAGCGTTTGCTGATGACATTTTAGTTTTTTTTACAGACCCTAAGTGTTCGCTCCACGCATTGTTATCCCTGTTTAATTCCTTTGGAGCCTTTTCTGGGCTGCGGCTAAACTGGGACAAATTGGAAGTATTGGCTTTTCCCAGAGGCACTTAAAGAGAGATGGGGGAGGAGCCTTCCCGCTGCAGTGGGCAGCAGACTCTATTAGATATTTAGGGGTTCATTTATCCACTGACTTATCCACAATTTATGGTCTTAATATACCTGACCTGTTAAAACTCACCCAGGACAAAGTGCAAGCATGGCAGGAGTTGCCGCTGTTTCTTGGAGGCCACATCAATCTTTTTAAAATGGTAATCCTGCCCAAATGGCTCTGTTTTGCAGAACCTCCCACTTCAAGTCAAACACCAAGACATCTTGCATTTTGACATAGCCCTTCCAGAGCCCTCTAGGCAGCCTTCAGTCTTTCATTCTTTGGATGCCCTCCTTTTGCTCAAAAAACAATACCCGCCTTCCTTGGGTTACTCAAGCATTTCACTACAGACACATATCACATTACAGTTGAGAGATGGAACCAGGATGGGGTATTTTTGATTACAGTGGATACTCTTTCTGCTTGTATGAAGCATATTCCAGCCATTTCTGTCAACATGTACTACAAGGAAATGCAATACAAATTCCTTCAGAGAGCTTAAATTTCCCCCCACATTGCGTATCACTCCAAGCTTACGGCGACGGCCTTATGCCAGCACTGTGCTGTGGTGATTAGCACAATATCCCACTCCTTTTGGGCCTGCCCCTCCGTAAAAAATGTTTGGAAACGTATTGTGGGTTACCTGGAGGACCTTTTGGATGTATGAATGCCGCTCTCTCCGCAACTGGTATTATTTGATTGCATTCCCCCATTGCTCATTAGAGGCTCAGGACTCCGCTTATTTTTCAGGAAAGCCTGAGCCATGGGGGAAAAAAGTACGGTAATCCTTTTGTTTTGGAGAGAGGCAGACGCTCCCTCCTTTTGGGTTTGGCGCAATCATCTGCATCGTATGATGCAGATGGACAATTTGGCATCTCCTGATACACCCCAACACCGTCGTAGTTTTTTTATTGATTTGGGACTCTTACCTTCAAGCTTTGCCACACCGATCCAGGAGTTTGGTTCTCAATGACTGATCTACAAGTTTTTGTGCGTACATTTGAAGACTTATGGGCACAACGCGCAGCACCCATATGAACTTTGCAGGGAGGTGGGTGAGATTTGGGGAGGGGAAGGGGGGAGGGGAAAGAGGGGGCAAAAGGGGGGAATTGGGGGGGGGAATTAAATACTAAAATGTATGATCATTTATTCTTGGTTGTTACCTGGGGATGCGTAAGAAATCCTGCAGACCAGGCCCAGTTCTTTGTTCAGATGTGCTTCAATAAAAAGTTTTGAATTAAAACATACATAAGAGCATAAAAACTTAAAATAAGAACAAGAGTTATAATAAAAACAAAGTAACCAAAGAAATCAAAAGTGAGAGAAATGACTGAGGGTAGCCTGGGTAAGGGGGCTTATGGTGAAAGGTGAAGACTGAAGGCTTTGGAGAACAGATGGGCTGGTAAACTTTTTTGGAAGTCTTTACAGATTGTTATCTGGCGTAATGAATCGGGTATGGAGTTGCAAAGTAAAGGACCTGCACTGTATACAATTTACCCTTTTTATTTATATGGTTATTAGGGACACCTTCCCAGCATTGCTTGGGTTGTCTGCTATATAGCAGCTATAAATGATAAAAACAATAAACATGGGACAAGAAAACTATTGTGAGATAAATTAACGCCTTTATGTGTGTGCCTGTGTGTGGGAGCCAGAAAGAGACAGCCTTTGAAAACAGATGATATTATCTTTGCACTGTGCAGCTTCCACTGTCCAGGGCCCCACTTGGTGGGCACAGATAGACACAAAAGTTTGCAAGACACAAGCATTAAATACATATGGGGCCAGCCATCCAGTGCTCCTACCATGTGACAGGAGCTGGCCAATGGCACGGTTACCCTGTCACATGGTAAGGGCAAAGGGCCATCGGCGCCATTTTTATTAGTGGCAGCCGATGGCCCGAGAGCGGGAGATCGCTCCCAGGACCCCCACTGGACCACCAGGTACCTGTAAAAGGTTTTGGGGGTTGGTGGAAGCTAAGGGATTAGTTTTAAAAGGTTGGGGGTGGGTTTTTTGTTTATTGGCTTGGGCGCAGCCGATAAAAAAAACCCGATCGGGCCAGATGAAAAAAAATCACAATGTGAATCGGAACCAGAACAGATTCCGGTTCCGATTCACATCTCTATCTCTTGGTGGTCCTTGAGCTGCGCCACTGTTTCTTGAATCTTTTCTCCAAAAAGATTATCCCCAGCACAGGGCAAGTCAGCTAACTTCCCCTCAGTCTTGGGAGCTATTGATTGCACTCACATGGCCCTAAGGGCACCAGAAGGAGATGAGGCCATCTACCACAACCGCAGGGATTCCACTCACTAAACATGCAGGTGGTGTGCAACGCCAAGGGCCCCATCACCAATGTGGTGGCCTGCTTTCCTGGATCCACTCACGAACAGTTCCAGCTGTGACACATCACTGGGGGCTGGCTCCTAGGTAGTAGTCTAACCAACTGCTCACATGAGCCCCCACCTATATTAGTAGAACCCTTATATTTAGGGTGCCACAGTAGGCATTCTGCTTGTAAGCCCTGTGAGCTGTACCCCAGTGAAGCACAGATGGATTGTAACCTTCTGTTTTTCTCTTATGCTACAGGTGACAGAGGCTATCCACTAAGATCCTGGCTTATGATTTCCATGACAATCTACACAATAAGAGAATCTTTTTTTGAATACAATATTATCATGCAAAACATATTTTTATTAATATATGGAACAGCCTCAAACAGAAGATGACATCAAATTCTTTGTTTTGACAAAATTATGTTTACCGAATGGAGGTGGTTTATCGGCATCGCTTAAATGACTGGAACAGCGATTCATTTTTAAATGGGGTACGATGGCCCCGGATGGACTTAATGGTCCGATTGAATGGGAAGCATTTTTGCATACGAGTTGAAGATCTTGCAGGTGTTTCTTATTTGTGCCTCTGTTTTATGTGCTATTGATTGATTAAGATATATAAGCTGGAAGAGATGGAGCTACGTTATCACGTTCGTTAGACATGTGACATCTGTTGTCTTCGTAGAGAGGTGAATATTCGGTGAAGGTAGGATATTGGGAGTTGGTTGGTTTATTGAAGTTCAGGTCAGTTTCGACCTTTAGCTGCTTGTTTATGCATTGCGATGTAGTTTTGTTGAGCTTTAATCCTGATATATTGTTTTTTTGAATGTTAGAGATTGGAATTATAAGCTGAAAAATATTATTTGCAATTAAAGTGTGCGGTGATATCATATCAGACTGAATTTTGATAACCCCTTTGAGCGAGTGAGTCTCGTGAAGGTTAGTAGATAATTATTATCTAAGGAGTTGATGAATATATGGTGGGTAAGATTTTATGAAGTACGTTATGTTTTTTGGCAGAAGTTTATGGCATCCTCCCATCTTTGTCAAAAATTGTTTTATTTCATATATATGTATATTAATTTTTTATATGTCCATTTTTAGTTGCCCCTGAGGCAGCTCTAAAAAGAGCGAAACTCGGCCAGAGTCGGGCGTCATAATAAAGGGCTTTCTTCTATCCGATTCTTATTATTGTTTCTGCTACACGGCTTACTGGATCGGTTACCGATGTGTTTCTTGGGTCCGTCCCTATTACCGGAGATGTCTTTCTCTCCATGGAAAGACATATTGAGTTACACGGATGGGACAATTAATGAACTCCTTCCACCCGAACCCTTCTTCAAGGAAAGCGAAGATTTTGATGACTTCCTACAAAGATGGGAGGATGCCATAAACTTGAATAAGGGTGTGGTCAGAAGCAATCTTCATGCTTCAACTTTATTGGACTATTGCAGGTACAAAAGAATACCGAGAGGACTAAGAATAAACAAACCACCAAGTATGTACCAAGATGATAGTGTTTTTATGAATAGTTGGGAAGCAATACTCAATAAGTGTTCTCTTGATTTAATGATTTTAATAATTAAAACAGCAAAACAAAGAGAAGAAAAATTAAAAGCTGAGTTAGATACCCAACTACAATATTTGAAAGAAAAGGATTTATGCTTTGATATGATCTATGAGGACTACAAAGTCAACTTAGATAAATTTATCAAGGAACTGAAAAATACCAAATATGAAAAATTTAAAAGGGACGAGACAGATTATAAAAACAATAGTGTCTATTCTTGGCATAGATCTAACAAACACAATTACAGACAAAATCATAATCAAAGACCAGCTTTCCAACCACAGAACAATTTGAGACAGAAAGATAAACAGTATGACGCAGTCATTATGAATAACGATAGTCCTAATGTTGACAGAGGAGCAAAACGTATCCGCAGTGAAAATGAAGATGTGATTGACCCCTCGGCATCCTTGTTTGACCCAGTTCCACAAAATCAAGTCCCTTCTAAGCCAGTCTATCAGGTTTTTCAACTGGGCAAAATATGGAAAAAAGATACAATAAAACCCAATGGTCAAGAGAACAAGTGGGAAACACCACCCACCAGGGGAAGGGGAAGGGGAAGAGGGAGAGGAAGGGGAAGGGGATACTTCCATCATCAGTGATAAAAAATAGAGATGCAGAAGAAGTAGGAAGGGTGATCAATTTATCTAGCAAAAACTTAAGTACTGAAGAATTGTCCGTTTTAAATAAGGGATTCTCCTTTGTACCGACCAGTGGATATAATGCTTTTAAAACCAGAGTTGAATTATTCAAGTTTGTTAGAAAATTAAAGATCATAGAAATCTTCTCAACAAAACCAGCAACAATTGACCGTTCAATAGTAAAACCCGCAAGTAAATGGGTACCCATTGGACCTCCAAACCCTATCATACATACATTTGAAACATTGATACTTAAAGATATTACAGCCAAGGAAAGTAAATTCAAATACAAACATAATATATCGAAATCTGAAAGAGAGGCACTAACACAGTTAAGCAGGGATCAGTCCGTAGTGATAAAAGCAGCGGACAAGGGCGGATCAATTGTTGTGATGGACAAAGTCAAATATGTCAGCGAGATTGAGAGACAACTCAATGATACCAATTTTTATCAGAAATTAAAAGAGGATCCAACTGGTTTAATCAAAAAAGAGGTGGACAACATTATAGCCATTGGAGAATCTGCTGGTTTTTTAACGAAAAAAGAGGTGGCATTTCTTACAATAAATTTCCCAGTAATGCCAGTAATATACATATTGCCAAAAGTACACAAATCATTACAAGATCCACCTGGCAGACCAATTATTTCAGCGAATGGATCTTTATTAGAGCCATTGGCAGTTTTCGTTGACACCTTCCTACGACCATACGTATCTCAAGTTCCATCCTATATACGAGATTCAGCCCACATGATTACAACACTTATGGATTTACAAATAGAGAATGTAGACATAATTATGGCTACCCTAGATGTTGAATCACTTTACACGAACGTACCACAGAATAGGGCAGTTGATATAGTAGAAGAAATAGTGTATACACATAATGCAAACTCTCGCATACCTAATCAGTTTATTATTGAATTAGCCACATTAGCACTCACCAAGAATTTTTTCTCTTTTAATCATGAATATTTTATGCAGATTAAGGGTGTGGCAATGGGGTCTCCAATGGCCCCTTCCATTGCCAACCTTTATGTAGCTGATTTCGAACGAATGTTTTTAACGGAGCATCATTTTAAAGAGAACATTTTACTTTGGAAAAGATACATCGATGATGTGTTTTTAATTTGGAAAGGTAGTAGTGAAGTTTTATTACATTTTTTAGAATGGCTGAATAGTCTAGATATAAATTTGAATTTTAAGATGCAATATAATTCAAAAGAGATACCTTTTCTCGATATACTCATCAAAAAAACACATAGTGGCTTCGAAACAGATATTTATCAAAAACCTACAGACAGGAATAAATTTTTATCATACGAAAGCAGTCACAATAAGTCACTCATACGCAATCTGCCTTATAGTCAATTTTTACGATTAAAACGATTATGCACAAATACTTCAACATTCCGGGTGAGATCAGAAGAGATGAAGCAACGCTTTTTAGATAGAGGCTATCCTGAGAATTGTATAAATGAATGTTTTGTGAGAGCAGATCAACAACAACGTACTGCCTTATTAAAACCTCGGAGTAAAGATGTGACAAAAGAAAAAATGCATAAGATAATTTGTCCATTAACATTCACTGGTTTATCACACAGCATCACACAGGTTATTAGAAAACATTGGCATATTTTACAAGCTCTTCCTGTTTTTCAAGACAAACAAATAATGATAGCCAACAAACGAGAAAAAAATCTAAAAGAATTTTTAGCACCATCAGCCCTACCTATGTCACAGATTGACACCCAAAGAACAGCAGGACATAGCCCGTGCGGTGATTGTAGCGTCTGCATTGTGAACCTCAGAACACAAAGCTTGAAAATTCCAAACACAGATAGAAATTTTAAGCTCAACCACACAAGTAACTGCAAAAGCTCAGGTGTTATATATGTGGCTATATGTCCCTGCAACAAATGGTACATAGGTAAAACCATCAGACAGTTCAACCGTAGGATTATTGAACACAAGAGTGCAATCAACAGATTGAAAGAAGGAAAACCTATGGTTGCACACTGTATTGATACTGGTCACAAATTCACTGATTTCAGATTCTGTGTGATACAGAAAATGAATGCAAATTGGAGGGGTGGTGATTTTAATAGTACACTACTTAGGAAAGAACAGAAATTCATTTACGATTTCAATACTATGATACCAGCAGGTCTCAATAGTGAATTAGATCTAGGAGTGTATTTATAATATATTTTTGTGTCATCTTTTTAATATTCAATACAGGAGTCAATATGGTTTTAATATAGTGTATTTATATATTTATATATTTATTATTTTTTTATTATTATTTTTTCATTTTTTTTATTTTATGTTCAATTTATCTCATTCACTACACATCATCATATTTCATAGTATGACATTCATAGTTTTTATTTCATACATTGCACATATTAATATTTTATTTTTAATATTTTATTTTTCATTCACTTTAACAGATTCATTCACTCTAATAGATACATTCATACACATTGTAGTACACAATAACAGTAATTGTAGTTTTATTTACAGCATTACAGTTCGTTAGTTCCGATTAAATATGGTTTCAAATTCATTTCAGCGTATAGATTGCACTTCATTTTTTTATTTTTTTCAATTTTTGGCGCGAAAAACGTCAGGGTGTCGCGAGATTTGGTATAAATAACGTCATTGTCGGCGTTCTGTTTCTCAATCAGCTGTAAGACTGCTCGCTATGTGGATGTAAGTATCAACCAGCCAAATTTTCATTTAAAGGTCTCTTTATCAGCTGCATTCCAATTTCTAAGCACAATCTTTTAATATAATTTCCCTGCAAGTAACGCATTGAAGGTGGCTCAAACAGTATTCGAGTAACCAGGTTTCACGAAGCATAATACACATTGCTCAAATATGCATTTATCTTATCCTGCAAGTACTGAATTTAACCCTATTCTCAAATTAAGCACTCTTCTAATTATAGTTACCGTAGTTCATAGAATAGCAGTTGAATAAGCCGTTTTTATGTTTTCTGCTAATCTGAATATTACATTCATTTCGTACCATTTGTTTGTTACAGTTAATGCATTTAATTCTATTACTGACATCACACAGCATCGCTACGTGAAAGTCTAACTGCTTTGGAGTGAAATCATCCGCGCTGTAGGTAGATTTCCACAATCATTCATCCATTGTTATTTTCATTTTAACATTATTATTTCCAATCAACATGATAAAGAAGACTTTCTAATAGTTTTATTCTGATTTATAGTACTAATTTCAACATTTTATTATGCTTAGTGTAATCCCCACCAAGAATCGCATTTAAGGTGGTTTAGATAGCATTCGTGCAAACAAGCCATCTCCAAGCACAACACACATACATTCTCTGCAATTTTAATTTAACACTTGTCTAATTATAGTTTTTGTAGCTTATTTCCATTTTAGATTATTTTTTTTGATTTTTGTATATATTCATTTGTTTTGTTTGCTTTTTCACATTCAGGATAATTAATACGATATTGACTTTTCCAAGTCCTGCTTGAATGAAGTAAGCATGAAATATTTAATGATTATATTATACAAAAACCATTATTGACTCCATGTTGTTTATAGTTTCATATAATATATATGACACAGGATCACCACCTCTCAATTCCCTGCATTTTTACATTTTCACATTTTTTAACCCCTTGATACACTGTTTTTCAATTATTCATTTTTTCATATACACATGTGGCATTTTAAGTTATTTTTTCATTTATACATGTTGTCTTTTAAGTTATTGTATCCGTAAGTCCAAACACATATATATGTATTAATTTTTCTGTTTTTATGTTATGTACAATACAATGATTTTATAATATAATTCTATTTGATTATATAATATAATTCTAATTGATACATTTTTATATTCAGTTTTTCATTCATTTATGTCAAAAATTGTTTTATTTCATATATATGTATATTAATTTTTTATATGTCCATTTTTAGTTGCCCCTGAGGCAGCTCTAAAAAGAGCGAAACTCGGCCAGAGTCGGGCGTCATAATAAAGGGCTTTCTTCTATCCGATTCTTATTATTGTTTCTGCTATTCTCCTTAGAAGATACAGACCTATATCTTACAGATTCTAAGCCACTTAAGTCTTGCAGGCAAAGCCGACAGGTAAAATGACATTATTCTACTAATTTATGGGCAACTGGGGAAAAAGATTCTGAATCAGGGGAAGTATGTCAACCTATTAAGAATACCATGCATACCCCCCTTAAATGGGAAGGGGGGGGGGGGAAGAACACTGGGAACTTCAAATGAGCCCAAAGAGAGGATGAATCCTATAAGTCTGCACATGAGCATATACAGAAGGTGAATGGGAAGCTAGTCTGTGGAAGGAAGATATTCAAGGGTTACAGAATACAGATCATAGGTAGATTATAACTCAAAAGATAAATTAAATTAAAAATGTGTAATGTTGCAGTGTATATCAGTCTGCACTTTCATGTGTAAATCAATTTGAAAAGTGTTCTCATATTGTACAGTGTTTTAAATTATATTACATGTATTTATATCATAGATGACATGTGACAATGCTTCTATTTCTGTTAAGTACACGCATATTTCACTAAATGTTATTTTGTAATATTTATTCAGATTTGTAGGAGGGGAAGAGAGTACTAGTTATAATTTCTCTCATCCTGTCCCCACCTTTGCTCTAGTCTTCTTGAAGTTAGCGATGCAGATTTGGGCTGTCCAATTTTGTACAGTGTGTGATGGTCCCAGTTGCCAGTGGGGAAGACATCAGATGAAGTTGCTGGCTGTATTCCAGTCTGCAAGAAACAGCTCAGCTGACCATGCAGAGGAATTTTAAAAGCGAAGCTTCATGAAGCAAGGTAATGGGACATCTGTACCTTGTAAGCAGTGCATTCTGTCACTGCACTCATTTTATCAAAGGCTCCTATTCAGCCCACACATGGGGGCTCTCTGTTAGTTCCCATGTAAGTAGCAGGGGCCATTCAGCCACGCTGTTTCATTGAGGTTAGCACCTCATCCTCTCCAGCCAAAAATCAAAAGAACAAATGAATCATTTCTTACAGGAGGGAGGGACGACTGTACTCCAGAACAAAGTCTTTCATGTTAGATCAAAGCAAGCAAGGAATTAATCTAAACAGAAATACGTTTTAGAGGACACAATGTCACACTATTGGCTAGGTCTTGCTGTAGAGAGGTTTTGAAAGGCGTGGGGCAATCCAGGGGGAGGGAGCCAAGGGCAGTCAGACAGGTCAAGGTCATTTGCTCTAGGAGGCCTGAAAAAAAATTGCATTGTTTCCATTTTCACTCCAGTTTAGCATAAGTCCAGTCCTGGTTTTTATGACCTCCATCCCAATGCAGTATGCTACATATTTCCCTTCAGACCATCTTAAGAAAGAAAATCACAAATTCATTATCGTCTTATGAAAATGTGGAATTCAGATGAGAAACCAGGACTGCCTCTTTCCAGATTTACCCCCACAATGCTATTTTTGGTCATAAAGGGATGCCAGAAATTCATGCAGTGGTCTAATTTCCCATGATAATAGAACGTACCATTTCCATGACTCAGCACTCAGACCCCATTAGTCAAGTCAGCAAGGAGACTTACACTTTTTATTTTTCCTTTATTTGTCAACCAGAAAGGCCAAATTAAGACATGTAGTCATTTTCAGACAGGTCCAGGAGCTAGCAGGAAATTAATTGACTTGTTCTACATTCCACAGAATTAATGGCAGAAGGGAATCTTCACCTCATACTGCAGGGTTTCCTCTGAATCACACTCCAGTGTGATTACTGCTAGACCACTCATTCCCCCAAGTTACAGTACAACCGAACTGACAACCATTAAAGGAGATCCAGTAAGGTTGTGTAGGTTTCATGCACATTATGTACCTCCCATACTTCTCTGAACAGAGTTAACGAGAAGGGAAATTTGTCACTTCCTCAGTGCATTTAGCTCCTTGCACTTGTGCAGCAAGAAGTCAGAGAGATACTGATGTGGTCAAGTAATCCATCCCACCAAGCTAATTAGGCAGCTGCTTGATGGGCCCACAATCTAATTTGTGTCTGATGACATATATGGAAAAAGAAAATTGCCAGATTGGAAGAGGGAAATTAAGTCACTCAAAAGAGATCTAAAGTGAATGGAAATGATTTGCTTCTCTCATCAGGCCAGCAATAAAACATTTCGAAAGCCTTTCTACAACATCTGCAGCTTATTAATAACCACTCATGGATGCCAGAGGCAAGCACGATGTTCACACTGTGTGTACCCTTGTGATTCATACCATTGTGCCATGTAGAAAACGCAAAACGGCAGCCTACTACCAGGGAAAATTAAAATGATCCTAGTCCAGCTAGCATGAAAAACACGGTATGCATTTGAAAGAATCATTGAAGAAAAAAAACTGTTTTCTTCTTTATCTGTGTCTTACTTGAAATATTGTAAAAACACTGCAAATACAAGGGGGCAGGGGTGCATAAAGAAAAATGTGCCAATGTTCTGATTATGCCTCAGAATTCAGAAGCTCACAAATTCATTCACTTTCAGTTTTCCTAGAAGAAATATGCTTGATGCAGAAAGTGGCAAAATTTACTGCACCACCCCCCGTTTTGCTGTTGTTTTTCTTTAGTTAAAACTTTCAAAAATGAGGGATTCACAAATGTAGTAAAATGAACACAATTCAGCATTTGTCGCCCATTTCATCTAAAATAAATGTACCATTAGGTTCTATGTTGAAAAATTAGCTGAGCAGAAATATTCCAAAAATGTTGCCAGTAAGGCAAAAGGCCTTGTTTTCACCATTTCCATTTGTGATATAAATATTCTACCATATTCCTGGTGTAACCCAGACCACTTTTTGGGTTACTAATAGGTCTGGCACAGACAAGTGCAGTTAGGGAAATGATTAGGGGAGTACCCATTGATGCACAGCCCTCCCACTGGCAGAGCTGTAATGGATACCCTTGGTCCTGAAGTTTTATAGCAGAGCTCTGCAATAGGCTCTGGGGGCAGTATTATTTGGATTAAGTTGGATTTTGGGCCCACCTGGAGCCTCAGAAACCCTCTGAGACCCTCCAGGATAAGCCAAAGGGGATCCACTGCTGTACTTTCCCTACAAGGTGCATGAGTGGCTGTTCTGGGACTGATTTTGGGGGTCTTGAGCCTTTATTTAGAGAAATCCTGCTGAAGGCCTGGGCTTTTCCGAAGCCCAGGGAATTGGGGAACCCTGGGCTGAAAACGCCCAGAGTTTAGGGACCTCCTAAAGGTGGGGACCTGTTGCAGTGGATTCCTGCAGTTATCTACGTTGGGGAAGATGATTTGTTTTCCAACATCTGGGAGGAAGTGTTTTTCTGCCTTTCTTCCTGCCCATTAAGAGGACTGGCAAGAACAGCAGTTTGCCAGGATTCCTACCACTAGGGAACCCATCAGACGATTAATAAGATGTACATTCAAGGAAAGACACCCATCTGGCATCCACAAAAAGCCCTAAGGGATAAAGACATTAACCCTGTGCCAAGATAGATTTTTGCACCATCGGGAAGGGTTTCCTGACCATCCAAGGGGGCCTGGCCCAGAGGGACCACTGCACAATCTAATCCAGTAGAGTGAATGGATTCCTGGGCCTAATAAAGACAAATGCACAGATAGAGGAGAAATGATTTGTAATTAAGAGAGAAACTGCAGAGACTGTGTTGTGTGATTTACCATATTTAATTGTGCCATTCAACGAAACTGTATCAGTAAAGCATTATTTTGGACACTGCCTACGTGTTCCAAGTGTGGTTTGTTTGGCACACAATACAGAGCTCACAGCAGAATGAGGGAGCTCCATCACAGCTCACTAGTCATCCCGTACTGGGACAGGAGAGGACTCCTTTCCACCCCTAGTCCAAAGGACCTATACCTTGGGATGGGAGAAGTAAAAGCCAGCTTCCCCGAAGAACTTACAAATAACTTTATGTCCCCCTCTCTGGTCACGCAATTAAACAAATTGTCAGATTCGTTTGACAAGACCTACTTTTGGTAAAGTGCCTAGGGGCAGCAATATCCTAAATCTACTCCTGCTCAGGAGTAATCTAAGGAAATATTTGTTTACAGAGAGGGTAGTGGATGCATGGAACATTTTTCCTGTGGAGATGGAGACAAGGACAGTATCTGAATTCAAGAAATAATGGCATAAACACAAAGAATCTCTGAGAGAGTAGAATGGATTGTAAAGCTGAATAGTTGGTGTGAATAGGAAGATTAGATGTTCTATATGGTCTTTTTCTGCCATCATATGTTTCTATTTTTCTAGAAGATCCCCCAATAACAGTATAGGGGGAAAAATGTATGCAGCCCCTTAACTGTTGGTTGGGCTAAGAAAGCAAAACAGGGGTCTTGGAACAAATTCCTTTCTTTTCTCTGTCACATACTCCCAGGGGTGTCAAGTTCTTTCTTACAGGAGGGAGGAATCCTCTTCCAAGGCCTCGTATGGGAGTGACTCTCTCTATCCCGGGGAGGGATGGAAGTGGCTGGAGAGGGTGAGATTAAGAGGTGGTGAGAGAAGATAATGAACTGTGGAGAGACAGCTGACAGACAGAAAAAGGTATACATGTGACAATCCTTTCAGATCATTACAATATGGGCCTAGTCTTGAACCCTGTGAGCTAGGATAGAAAGGGAGTGGAGGGAGGGGTGCACCATTCAGAACAGCTCCTCCACTGAGGTGGCTGGAATGGACAGACCCCTGCTGTGTATAAAAGTAGGCTGCAGAATAGCTAAGTGTGGCATTTTGATTAGGATTTAGAGAGTAGGTGGGTTTCTTGAGATGCTCCCCTGCTTGGGTACTGGGCCAGTACCTAAGTGGGAAGAGGATCATAAGAACATAAGAAAATGCCATACTGGGTCAGACCAAGGGTCCATCAAGCCCAGCATCCTGTTTCCAACAGTGGCCAATCCAGGCCATAAGAACCTGGCAAGTGATGCCTTGCTGCTGGTTCCATATTTTGACTGTGCCTTTTTGAGAATTCCTTTTGTGAGAGCCCTGGTACCCCAGCTGGAGGAATTTGGGGTATCTACCTGTTAGATTAGATGAGGCGGTAGGGAAGATTCCAAATGGTGACCTGCTAAAGAGGAGTTCTGCTTTTTTACCCTTTTTGTAAAAAAATTTTCTGAGTTCCCAGGAAGAGGTTTGTGGCACCCTTCCTGCCTGAAGAGGGAACATCTGTGTTCCCTGCTACTGGAGTTTTTTTTTCCTAAGAAAAATCCTTTGAGACAACTGAAGAAGAGAACTGTGAGTAAGACCTAAAATTCCATTTTGAAGACACCCAACTGGAGTCTTCATCCTGGGAAAGAGATAGAGAGATGGTGCAAAGACTGTCAATATTTTTAGAAAGGTTTTTTCTGTCCCAGCTAAAGAACCCTGCCCAACTGTGAACCTTATTTGCCTAAACTGTGGAGGTTGAGAGTTTCCCTGCCCAATACTGAGAGGCACTTGCAAAGATAAATTGGAGAACTGTAAATTTGGCCTTTTTCAAACCAAGAACTGATGTGCTAATTTGCTTTTTAAAAACTCTGACAGTAAAGATTTATTTTTGGACACTGAAGCTGAGCCTCCAGTGTCCTCCAGTGACACTCATGTCCTTAGAGTCACTGCAATCATTTTGGGCCTTGGAGGTTTTAGTCCTCCCCCCCCCCCCCCACCATTGGAAAGAACCCTGTCCAAGGCCCTAGGACTGTGACAGAGTGGGGGGAAGGTTAAAAGATTGGCCCCAGGACTCTTGTGAGCCCCTGCCCTCCTGGCCCCTTAAACCAGAGAGGGGGTTACATACTGTTATAGTTAGTGAGGTTTGGCTGGACCCTTGGACACTGTGGCAGCTGACCACGCCCATGGGGGAAGTCCCGTGAGGGGCCACAGGTCAGGCTCAGCTCTGGACACACAAACACAGATATTTCTTTATTTAGACAGTTTGAGAAGCCACCAGAGGTGGCAGTAGTGAGTAGAAGATGTAGCCCGGCTGGGCTAGTATTCCCCAGGGCGCTGGAACAACGGTTCCTCTGGTAGCAGTGCTGCAGTGGAGAGAACTGAGAAAATGAGTACAATAGAACATTCACAGAGTCCCAAGTATGGAGAAGCCCCGAGATAGGGAGAGCTGGCCCTCGAGGAGCGAGTACCAGATCCCTGGGAGCAGGGAGACTCGTTGGCAAAGTACTCACACAGCGGTTCCACGTAAGAGATGGCACTGGCGCTGGAACGGGGGCAGGCCCTCGAGGAGCCGAGTACCTGGTTCCAGGGAGACAGCTCTGAATAGTGGATGATAGTAGTACTCAATGATGGTGTCTGTAGCGAATTCTTCCAAGTAGAAGAGGAGATAGATGCAGGCTGCGGGTCAGGGAACATGGGCCCTCGAGGAGCGAGTACCGGTTACCTGACAGTGACCTGAAAGAAGCAAAGAGGCCCCCGAGGAGCAGGTACCCCGTTAGCATAAAGAGTCTAATGGAAGTTGGAAGGCAGAGTAGCTGGGTACGGAGAGCGAATCCCATCCGTAAGATTACCCCTTGCTAACTCAATGGCTAGCAATAAACAGTAGGCTTAAATATCCGGCAGCGTGACGTCATCACAGGGGGACGCCGCTGAGGAACGCGCCAATGAGGAAATAAAATGAGGGCTGCGTGGCGCGCACGCCCTAAGGTACCTGGAGAGCATGGCAGGAGGCAGCCCCCAAGCCGGTCCGGGGACGCTGGAGAGGGCGGCAGGCAGACGCCGCGGCAGCCAGGCATCCATGAAAAGCAGGAGGAGTCGCAGAAAAGGAAAGGTAGGCGGAGTGAAGCCATCGGGCAGCGACGGTCGCAACACATACACATGGAAGAAAAATAACAGAAATGATAAGGAAATGAGAGGAAGACAAAAAAAGAAATGAGGAGGCAGAGAGGAAACTAAGAGAAAGCCAAGAGCAAGCAGACACAAAGGTTGGAAGATTATTTTAACTTTGATAAAGATGTATGTGCCAGCTGGGATGGGTCAAGGGTGTGGGATAGGTGGTATCTGCCCATTTCTTCCAGCCCTGAAGTCACCGAGGTAAATACTGTATTTTAGGATGGGGAAGGAGGTTTTGGTGGCATGCAATGCCATGAGCTGAAAATCTTTCCTAAAAATTGTTCCCCCTGGACAGCCCCAATACTGAAAGGGGCTGGGGTCAAAGCTTAACAAAAAAAAATTCCCCTGTTATATCCCACAGAATATATATCAGTGGGGTTTCCAAGCAAAGAGTGGGAAGCACCACATGCAGCTATGGTCCTAGAACTAGGGAGATGCTGACTACTGAGCTGCCAGGGCTACAGGTGCCGTAGTGTCTTACGTGGACTCTACAAGCATGGGACTGGCTCAGGCCTGGAATCTTTGAGTGCCTGGGGAAGTGCTGCAAGGAATGAGGAGGTGGGTCCAAAAGAACTGCATCTGGGCTCAGGGCAGGCAAAGCAAGAAAGTGATCCAAGCCTTGATGAGGGGAAATCACAAACTGAGAGATCAGCTGAGCCTGTCAATTAAGGACATGCTGAGGAAGGGTGAGGGGTGAGGAGCTCTGAAGAGATGAGTGAGATGCAGAGGAAGGGATCTAGCTAAGGAGGAGTGAGGAGGAACCTGCTGGCTCCTTTTGTGCATCTTCTGAAACTGGTACAGGCATTCTTATACATAGCATGAAACTCCATCTTGGAAGAAAAGAAAGAGTTAAACACTTATGTAACAGCATACAGACTGACCAGCCTCCTACTTATAGAATGTGTACCCATAAAAAAATATTTCAAACCATTCAAATTATAAGGCCTAGGGCATAGGCTCCAGTAGTTGGTTGCTAGACATGGAGCATGACACCTAGCACTCTACGATTCACCTAGGAACAGGGTTTACACCTGCGGATACCTTCTCTTTCCTGTGCATACTACCCCTTGTGGTGCCACCATATGAGTTTTCCCAGACACAGTCCCTAATGTGGGAAACCAAGCAACATCAGATGGAAAATTGAATAAAGATGTCTTAATACAAAGCACTCTTACCGTTAGGTTATTGTGACTCTCTCACAATCCAGGTGCAGCAGGACTTGCTCACCATCTTGTAGATGTAAGTCAACCCAGCTAATTACATTTTAGATATTTTACAAAACAAGCACATATAGCAGTAACATGTCCTCTTACAATCCTCACTCTTTTCCCTGTGGTTGGTCTACTGGGTGGAAGACAGATGACATTTCCTTCATTTCACAAAACAGATTAAACCAGGAATTCTGGGCATTCCTAGCCAATCCTGTGGATATTCACAAGTACCCAAATCCCCATGAAGCACATCGCAGTGACATAACTGACTGTGGTGTGTATAGTCCCAGCCAGCATGTATCTCCATGTCATGATGATAACAGCATAGTTACACTAGACTGAAACGCCATTTCGTCTTCCTAAGAAGCACTGATTAGCATTCCCCACATTCTCCAATGATTCCAGAGCTACTTGGTAAGAACATGGTTTTCCTTTCTTCAACAAGACACTTCTCCCAATACCTAAGAAAGCAAAAATTAGCACTACTGCTCCAGCCACCAGGAACTGCAGGCCACATTTCAGTTATAAATCCCCTGAAAAACAAAAATTAATTTGCCAGTCCAGGCTTATAATTTCCAAAGCCCAACCTGTGGAAGGAGAAGTTGTTTTTAATTGTATGGACTTGAAAATAAAGCAGAGGACACGAATTTTCAAAAAATGTTGTACTTTTTATAGAAGGAAGGTTCCCCCCCCCCAAAAAATAAAAAAACAACCCAATAGGAACTGTTTCATAAATTCCAGGAATAAATGGATTTTATACTCCTACATCAACTGATGTATGAAAAAGCCATTCAATTAAGTGAAACTCCTGTAATATCACTGTTCTGTGCTATCACCCATACTAGGGATGTGCAGCAGGGACAGATACATTTGATTCGGTATTTGTATTCGTCGGGACCCAAATCCATTACATCCATTTTCAGGGGACCCCAATTCGTCCATTAGTTATGTATGATATTCGTTTCCTATTAAAGTTAAAAAAAACCCCCAACCCATCCCAACCCTTTAAATTTAACTACAACCCCCTACCCTCCTGACCCCCCCAAGGCTTGCCAAAAGTCCCTGGTGGTCCAGCGGGGGTCCTGGAGCATTCTCCTGCACTCGGGCTGTCGGCTGCTGGTATTCAAATGGCGCCGATAGCCTTTGCCCTTACTGTGTCACAGGGGCTACCAGTGTCATTGGTCGGCCCCTGTCACATGGTAGGAGCACAAGATGGCGCCGGCCGTCCATTGCTCCTACCATGTGACAGGGGCCGACCAATGGCACCGGTAGCCCCTGTGACCAGGGGCAGATTGAGGGAAAATAGTGGCCCGGGGGATTTTTCTCCATACTGGCCCATGGGTACCCAATTACATTTACATATATAATTTACATATATAATTTACATATATATGTACACACCCCTATATTTCGGCATGGTCCTCCCGTATCAACACAGTACTATTTGCCAAAACTCAAAGAATAACAACCCCACCTATGAAAAAGAATACCACAAATATTACACCAGAATCTAAAATATCAATACACCTCCTATCAGGAAAACAGAACAGGCCAAGCTACTACAGATCCCTACAGAGAAACCACATGCTAAAAGAATGCTTCATCTCAGTCTTTGCATGCAGAACACAAACTCTCACCAAATACAGAATAAAGCCACATAAAGTATAAATAGAAATGCGCAGACAAAAACTAAACTGTAAAATGTATCACGCCAGACTCTATACAGTGCAACAATGGAAAAACAAAAATGTCACCATTCTTCATGAAACAATCAATAAAATCAAGATATATAAATCATGAATCATAATATCATACTAATAAAATAATTTCAAAACAGCTGATGAATAGAATATCCAATAATTAAAGACTCAAGCAAATTTTGAAACCTTTATCAAAACACCAATAAAATATTTCAAACAGAAGACATCACACACTACCCAATAATTAAAATGGTAGTCAGTCAAGAAAAATGAATTTAAAAAGTCACCTTTACTTACCCTCTCCAGCAGTTCTCCTACTTCTTTCCCTTGCAGGCCACACCAGAAGCAGCAGTAGCTGCTGAAGCTGTCCTCATGGTCCTCTTCCTTAGGGACCACAACCAGTATCTTCTCTCTCTCACACACACACACACACACACACACACACCAGTCACACCCTCAAGACCAGTTTCTGTCTCTCACACACCAATCATCTCCCCAACCAGTATCTCTCTCTCACATACAAGCACACACATACCACCAGTCATCTCCCTGTTCAGTTTCACACATACGTCGCCTCTCTGGCCAGTCTCTCTCAATCACACAATGCTCTCGTTCCCCTTACTTATACACAGGATTTCAATCACACACATGCCCTCCTCTCACAGCCACAAGCCAGCCAAAAACATGCTCCATCTCTCTCTCGTACACACGCATTGACTCACACAAGCACCCTCCCTGACTCACATATATACCACACACACAGAAGCACCATTCCTTTCTCAGGCACACACACACACAAGCACCATTCCTTTCTCACACACACACACAGAAGCACTATTCCTTTCTCACACACACAGAAGCACACTGAAGCACCATTCCTTTCTCACACACACAGAAGCACACTGAAGCACCATTCCTTTCTCACACACACACACACACCCAGAAGCGCCATTCCTTTCACACATACACACACACACAGAAGCACTCTGCCGATCTAAGGCCCCCAGCTGAACAGCTGGTCTCCGGCGGGGGTTAGCAGCACCGGTGTTCATTTTTTCGCCGCCGCCGGCCACGATTTTTATTTCTTCGGCCCCCGCTGGTCTCTAGCGGGGGCTGGCTGGGCGGTGCCCACCTTCAATTTTTCGGCCCTTGTGGGCTTGGTCTCCCGCAGGGGCTGTCTGGGAGGCGCCGGGCCGGCCCATCTTCTTTTCTTCGGCTGCCGCCAGCCACGATTTTTATTTCTTCGGCCCTCGCTGCTTGGTCTCTAACGGGGCTGGCTGGGCGGCGCCCATCTTCATTTTTTCAGCCCTCGCGGGCGAGGTCTCTCGCGGGGGCTGTCTGGGAGGCGCCGGGCCGGCCCATCTTCTTTTCTTCGGCCGCCGCCGGCCACGATTTCTATTTCTTCGGCCCCCGCTGCTTGGTCTCTAGCGGGGGCTGACTGGGCCTGCGAGGCTGCAATCACCAATTGCCACCTACCTTGAATTGATGGAGGTCACTGGGCTGAGTGCAGGCTGCACGCGGTCGAGACCACGTGACCAGCTAGACTGGCCCACCGGGGGAAGCCCGATCCCCCGATAGGTCAATCCGCCCCTGCCTGTGACATAGTAAGGGCAAAGGCTATCGGCGCCATTTTGAATACCGGCAGCCGACGGCCTGAGTGCAGGAGATTGCTCCAGGACCTGCGCTGGACCACCAGGGACTTTTGGCAAGTCTTGGGGGGGTCAGGAGGGTGGGGGTTTTATTCGTTAGTGAAACATTGCATTCGTGGGGGCTTGCCATACGTTTTGGAACCCCACGAATGCAATGAATAGGGACCTATACGATGCGGATTGAGCATTCGTTCAAAACGAATGCACATCCCTAAACCATACAAACATAATTGAATCCAAACAGAATGGTAATGTTAATAAATATATGGAGCATGGAAGGGGAACTTTCAAATTTAGACTACCGGCTTAATACTTTTAAACTGGGTTGCCATAGTTTCATCATCAACACCCCTTATATTTCATGTGTTAGGCAAATACATTTTTTTCTTTTATATATATATATATGTATTTAAAAACATTTCCCTCAAAACTTATCTCGGTAGGCGAACAACATGGTGTTTCTGAAAAATGCCGATAATAGCGTACACGTGCCGCATTTCGAAGTATCAATTCCTTCCTCAGAGGTATTAACACATCTTCCTCTTTAGCTGCTCCATTACTCGGTGTAGCCTGTTATATCAGCACTCAGGTGGAAGTGGTTATATTAACAAAGGCATGAAGAATCTGAAATAAACCAGAGAAACGGCTCTGTGGTATAAGCAGCTGTCATGCCCTGATTACTGCAACCGGGCAATTGTTCTCAAACACTATTAAACATCATCAGGTTCAATTGTCAAAATGAGACACATTTAAAATAATAATAATAACCATTCTATGTCTTTATTAAGTTCATATGGGGCAATAGTGTTCAATGTGTAAATCCAATACTGTTCTCTAAATTTTAATGTAATACTCCCTGTCTTTTGTGGGCATATTTGCTCCATAATTGTCCACGTCAAAAAAACAAAGACCTGACAGTGCTGAACTATTAGTGCATTTATTTTCTTTGTATGTAGATAGCTCCCATGTTCAATGAGATGTTTCTTAACAGATATAAAAGTCTTTCCAATGTATACTTTCAAACAGGGGTAAATTAGTGCATACACAACAAAGTCTTGCGAACTGTGAACTTTGTGTTTCCGTTCTTTACCTGTCAAATTAAAGAAGTATCATTCAGTGTAGATTGAATTATGTTTGTATGGGTGATAGTATAAGGCAGTGATATTACAGGAGTTTCACCTAACTGAGTGGATTTTTTCATATATCAACTGTGCTATATTATTTCCATCAACATAGAGGCACTATATAAGAATACATTTAGCTACACAGCAGCACAATTAGAAGATATCAAAAAATAAATTTTTTTCTGTTTTCAGAAGCGGAATTTACACAGCAGGAAGAAATGCAGGAAGATTATATATGACTAAACAAACTTTTGATCAGAGCGGAACTACATTCTGCCTCATTAGTAGAATATATCAAACAAGCCGTGATACCACAGGGCTTAAGGATTCATAAAGAAACCATGCTATTTGAAGACAATGAGGAATTCATCCAGAAATGGATGACAGTCCTCAATAAATGTTCACAGGACCTGATGCTATTAATCATGGAATAAGTCAAGATTTATGCAGAACAGCCGTCAGTCCAAATTGTGGACTCAATAACTAAAATCAAAGAGCAGATATCATCCATTCCATTCGATTTGAAATATAAAGAACATCAGAAGGCTCTAGACCACTTCCGCCAAACAATAAAAAAAAATGAAAATTCAGAACTTCAGACAGGATAAACAGGATTACCAACAGAATAAGATATATAAATGCTCAATCAAAGAAAGAAATATTTGTATTATCATACACAAACAGGTCGCCTCTGACCATTCTTCAGGTGATAATTCCAGTGTCTCAGCTGATAGAGAGATACAGATTGATAAGGAATTACAAATGGAACAACAAACATGGGATCCTTTTTTAGGGAGAGACCAGCACAGCTGATTCCATCACAGAACATACAGAGGCCGGTGAACAGAAGGGGGAGTAGACAAATATCAAGTACAGCAACCAACAAAAAGACAACAGTTTTGATACAACAATCAGCAGTTATAAACTTATCATCACAGCTTTTAACAGCTCTTCAAGAGTCAGTGTTGAACAACAGTTTATTTTTGGGTCCATTTTCAGCTACTGTGCCGCTTGGCTAGTTAGCCAGATAAACATATCTGGCTAGCTAGCAAGGTATATTTAGCAACGCGGTTCCACTGCTGAATATACTCAGCTATCTTAAAGTTAGCTGGTTAGCTGGTTATGTCTAACCAGCTAACTTTAGGATAGCCCTACAGCCCAACCAGAGTTAGCCACACAAGTTAAGTGGATAACTCTGAATATTGGAGTTAGCTGCTTAATTTATGTGGCTAACTCCACTCCTCCTCATAACACCTCCTGCCTGCCCACAGAATGCCCCCCTCCCTGGCTATATTTAGTGGATAAGGGCTACATATAGCCGGGTAAGCTATTTAGGGGGGGTCATTTATCAAAGTGCTATATGGCATTTTCGCATGCGTTAAGCACCTTTAACGCATGCGAAAGCACCATAACGCATGGTGCGATGCAAATGAGAAAAATAGGAGGAGTTTGGGGCAGGATTATGTGGCCAAATGGGCTGGGCTCACAGTTTTGTGGAGCCATGTTGCACGGCTAGGTAGGTATTTATATCTCTATAGGAGGCCCACCTAGTAATCCGAGATGAGGTTTAGGTATTAGTGTAGAGGTTAGGGGCCACTTTGACATTCAAAGTGAGACGTACGAACAGAATATTGCTCTCTTGTGAAAATTTGATGACCTTCGTAGTGAGGAAACTCACCCAAAGATAAGATTTGTGCAATGTTCTCTCAACCTAGCTTGTTGTTACCCAGGTAGAGAGTCCATCAGGCTAGGTTCTCTTCAGTTATATTTTTACTTATATAGTTATACTTCTCGTTTCCTCCTCTCATCTCTTCTCTAGTTCTAATTTTCTTTCACTGCAGTCCTATTCCCCTTCCCTGTTCCATGTATTGTCCACCTTCAGTTTGATGTAAACCGATATGATGTTCCCACTAATATCGGTATTAAAAAAGCCTATAAATAAATAAGTAAAGTTGTGATCTTTACAGATGAGAAATGAGAGATTTTGCTGGTTACCATGGATATTACCAAATTATACACTAACAAACCCCAGACTGAGGCTTTACAGATTATTTCGACCATGATAGCACGGAGACCACAGTCACAAAGAATTCCAGATGGTTTTATTGTGGATGTAGCCAAATAAATTTTGTTCAACAACTATTTTTTGTTTGGCAATCAATTTTATCATCAGAAATATTGCATCACCATGGGGTCACCAGTGGCACTGAGTATGGCCAATTTTTATGTGGTACTATTTGAAGAAAGGGTGGTATATACATCTTACTGTTGGCCAAAAATTATAGCCTGATACAGATTTATAAATTCTAAACAAAACCCAGAGCAAAACCTTGAATAATATTAAATTCACAAACAATACAAAAAATATCCGAGCTAAAATTTGAACTTCAAAATTTAATACTAAGCACTTACTTTGGGAATTGTTATCAGATATAAGGGTGTTTGTCATTTTTAATCTACAGGCTCTTGCCTGCAATACGTTTCAACCAGTATCATATAACAAGCACTGAAGCTCATGTCATATACCTTTTCCCAATTTTTTTCTTACTTCATACAAAAATGTTTGTCTTGCAGTAGTTTTTTAGCATTGAATTTAGTTTCTATTGGGTATTTATTTTATATTTTGTGATTTTTTTGGAGAAAGTTTGAGTCATTTCCCCTGTTAAAGGCATCACAGGATGCCAAAACATTGGTAATGTTGGGACATCATTTGAGCACTCTAGCATGAAAGGACCAATGCACAAAGCTAAGTGATATTTTGTTTTTTATTATTTTTTTCAAGGTTAAATACAACTTTTTTATGTGAAATAAGATAATCTCTGGCCACAGTAGTAGCCAGGCGCCCAGGGAAAAAATGTCTCTTCTTTTCCTTCGCTTTTTTCTTTTATTTTTTGCCACGTTTCTCTGCCTGAGAAAGGTTTAATGCAGAAATCCCTGAACTGATACCATATGTGACACCATGAGCGGTCTTTGATGGGCCAGAGAGCAGACTCTGGCTAGGCTTTGCTTACATTTGCAATTTTCAAAAGCCAAGAAACAGCAATGCAATTCACATTGCTGTCAGTCAGTATTGGCCTTTCCTAGGCTTCCTTCTCTTTTCTGGGGCACCATGTTCTTCTTGGCCTAGTTTCTTATCCCTTTCTAAGGAAAACATCCTCAGAACAGAACTCCCTTCCTGTCTGTGGCTTAAGGTGGATTGGGCTTTTAAGGAGAGTCTATCATTCACTCCTTTACAGGGATATAAACTCCATGATTTCTAACTCTCCATCCTGTGATCATCTCCAGCATCCATTTGTGCAGCTCTTTTGCATAGTCAAGATGGGCCCTCATAAAACTAGAATTATTTGCATCTTTTAAAATTCTTCTATCTGCTTCCTCTCTGAGCCAGATAACATGATTTTCCTCAACATAGTTCATGCTATATACAGGAAGAAAAGGGTAATTCAGTCCAAACTCAGCACTTACGTGCCTCCAAACAAGCCTCTCTGCTTGAGAAGTTCAATTGAGATGCTGGTAGGGTTTCACCTTGTTAGGGACTCCCAGGACTGGTCCT
Organism: Rhinatrema bivittatum; assembly: GCF_901001135.1. NCBI lineage: Eukaryota > Metazoa > Chordata > Amphibia > Gymnophiona > Rhinatrematidae > Rhinatrema > Rhinatrema bivittatum. Next base: position 315,945,143 of record NC_042618.1, on the reverse strand, counting down.
TGGCATCCCTAGGTAGAGGCTTGTTATGCTCAGGCTTGTGAACTCTTGGCCGATGGGAGGATGGTATACCTTTTGGAGGATCTGTAGGTTCTCTCGTCGGGTGGTGAGGCAGGACAGAAGACGGGGCCAGCTGACCCTTGGCACTGGAGATTGAGGCGACTGCGGAGGCGGATGAAGAGACGAGAAGGGATGCTGTGTCTTCACCACTGGAAGTCTGTGGTCCCCCCAGGAGGAGCCCATAGGGACCCAGACCGCTGGGACTTAGGCGGACCTTTGAGAGGGCTACCCGCTCCTCGGGGGCCTCTCTCTCCTCTCTTTCAGGTCGCTGTCTGGAACTGGTACTCACTCCTCGAAGGCCCATGTTCCTGAACTCGCTACCTGGACTTCTGCCTGGAAGACACCGCTGCCTATTCCATCTGTGAGTTACCATCTACTTCTCTCAGAGCTGTTCCCTGGAACCAGGTACTCGCTCCTCCAGGGCCTGCCTTTACTTCAGCTCCTGTGCTCCATACCGAGAGACCACTGTGTGAGTACTATACCAACGAGGCTCTATTCCTGAACCCTGCATATATTGCTTGTACTCACGATCTCATTTTCTCTCCACTACAGCAAGCCATTGTTGGATCGCTGTTCCAGAACCTGAGGGACTACAAGCCCAGCCGGCCTACATTCCTGCTCACTACCGCCACCTCTGGTGGCTCCTCAATACTGTTTAATAAAAGATCTGTGTTCGTGTCCTAAAGCTGAGCCTGACCTGTGGCCTCTCAAGGGACTTCCCCCGTGGGCGTGGTCAGAAGCCACAGAGTCCAGGGGTCCACCCAAATCCTTACAAACAATAACAGATTGCTAACTCCATGGATCCAGCACAGCTCAATGCCCTGCAGGCCATTCCGGGCCTGGCTGTACGCATTTCCGTACAGCAAGATGCCTTGGAAAAACTCACTTCAGCGTTTCATCAGCTGCACACACAGAAGACCCAAGGCGCTAATTCCAGCAATGAAGGTCAGTTAATTGAAGTAACTTTAAAGACTGCTGTACCGCTGGCTGCTCCAGTTCGTTTCTTGGGAGAGATTCAGAAGACCAGGGGCTTTTTAAACCAGTGCTGCATGCATTTTGCACTACAGCCTTCTCAGTTCCCTACAGCTTTTTCCAAGACTACATACATTCTATCTTATCTTGATGGAAGGGCCTTGTCTTGGGCCTCTACACTGTGGGAACATAAGGATCCTATTTTGCAGGACATAGATGGATTTCTGGACTTATTTAAATCCGTTTTCGATGATCCTGCTCGAGTTACCATTGCCGGTTCTGCGTTGGTGGACCTGAAGCAAGGCAACCGACCACTGGCTGACTTTGCGATAGAGTTTAAGACTCTTGCTACAGAACTCTGCTGGGACCCGAAATGTCTGATGATCCTTTTCTTCAGAGGCCTGGATTCTCACTTAAAAGACGAGCTGGCCGCTCGTGAAACACCTGACTTGCTGGATGAACTAGTGGCTTTGGCTACTAGGATCGATCACCGGCTTTGTGATAAGGTGAAGGAGCTCCGGCCTACTAGAGAATCTGGTCTGAAAGAGGCCAGTGTTAAACCTGCACCTTGGATGGTTCCAGTACTTCCTGCTGCCAGTGAAGATGAACTGATGCAACTTGGTCGCGGACATCTGACTTCCAAAGAGAGAAGACTTCGGAAGAGGCATGGCCTATGCATGTACTGTGGTCAGTCTGGTCACGATGTTCCTACATGCCCAATTCGTCTGGGAAACAGATGGGCCTAAGTCCTGCAGGAGGATTGTTCTTAGGCCTCACTACGCCCTCTCCTCCGCTCTCTCTCCCAGTCTCCTTCATCTGCGGACTGTCTACAGTTCAAACTCTTGCCCTGGTGGATTCAGGGGCAGGAGGCAACTTTATTCTCCGTTTAGTGGAACACCTGAGGATTCCCCTCATCAGTTTGAAAGTTCTGCTACTTCTATCCTCCATCCATGGAGAGCCCTTACCGGGCAATGTGACTTTCCAAACCTTACCAGTGACTCTCCACACCGGAGCTCTCCATACGGAATCGCTTCCCTACTTTGTGTTGGAAAAGGCCATGCACCCTATCATCCTGGGGTTACCCTGGTTGCAAGAGCACCAACCCCAATTTGACTGGGCATCCTTGGAACTCTCCTGCTGGGGCCCAGAGTGTCATTGGAGGTGCCTTAAGGAGATTGCTCCTGTCATCTGCATGCCTACGACTCCAGCGATGCCAGGACTGCCGCCCCAATACGCATCCTATGGGGATCTGTTCTCCAAAGAAGCGGCTGACATTCTTCCTCCGCATAGGTCCTATGACTGTGCCATAAGGCTGAAATCTAATACTGAACTTCCTAAAGGATGTGTCTATCCTCTCTCAGCAATTGAGAACAAGGCAATGTCCGAATACATTGAAGAGAACCTTCAGAAGGGGTTTATCAGACAATCGAAGTCTCCAGCCAGCGCAGCATTTTCTTTGTGGGGAAGAAGGACGGTACCCTATGTCCATGTATCGATTACCGAGGTCTGAACGAGATCACGATTAAAGACCACTACCCCTTTCCTCTAATCTCGAAGCTGTTTGACCGGATTCAGGGGGGCCAAAATATTTTCAAAACTCGACCTGAAGGAGGCCAAAAACTTAGTTCACATTCGTAGTGGCGACGAAGGGAAAACAGCCTTCAACACTCGAGACGGCCACTTCGAGTACTTAATGATGCCCTTTGGCCTGTGCAACGCACTCCCCATATTTCAGAACATGATGAACGACATCTTGCGGGATCTGCTGTACAAGAGTGTTGTGGTCTACCTGGATGATATCCTAATCTTCTCCCAGGACCTGCCCACTCACATTGAAGATGTCAAACAAGTACTCCGCTGAATCCGCAACACCGGCTTTACGCCAAACTTTCTAAGTACGAATTCCACAAAGAGTCAGTGCCTTTCCTCGGCTATATTGTGTCTAAAGAACGCTTCCAGATGTATCCTCACAAACTTGAGAGTATCAAAAATTGGTCCCAACCTACCAGCCTGAAGGCGCTGAGAAGATTCCTGGGGTTCACCAACTATTATAGAAGCTTCGTAAAGAACTACTCTTCTTTAACAGTACCCTTGACCGCTATGACCCACAAGGGTGCCAACGCTTCAAAATGGTCTATGGAGGCCATTTCCGCATTCGAGAATCTGAAGACTGCCTTCTCCACGGAACCATGCTTGCGGCATCCTGACCCCAACAAGCCCTTTATCATTGAAGTTGATGCTTCAGATGTCGGTGTGGGGGCCGTATTGAGCCAGACAGGAGACTCTAAAGCCTTGCGTCCCTGTTCCTTCTTCTCACGACGACTCTCCCCAGCTGAGAAGAACTATGGGATCGGCGATAAAGAGCTCTTGGCAAAAAAGCTTGCATTTGAGGAAAGGCGGCCTTGGCTCGAAGGCGCTCAACATCAAATAACCGTATTCACGGACCACAAAAATCCAGAATATCTCCGCCACGCACAACATCTTAACCACAGACAAGCCAGATGGTCCTTATTTTTTAATTGTTTCGACTTTGTGCTTAAGTATCGCCCCGGAGACAGAAATACCAGAGCAGACGCCTTGTCACACTCCTTTCTCTCAGAGGATGTGCCCGAAGAATCTCAGCACATAATTGATCCGAAGAAAGTCATCTTGGTGACTACCCATTCTGTGCCCGCTGGTAAGACCATCATTCCAAAACACCTCAGGAAGAAGGTGCTCTTTTGGGCGCACGATTCCAAGCTGGCTGGCCATCCTGGTCAACGCCGTACCCTGCTTAAAATACAGAAGATGTATTGGTGGCCTACGATCAAGAAGGATACCTATTCCTATGTGACATCCTGTACAAATTGTGCCAAGAACAAACCCGCTTCTGGTCAACCGTGGGGTCTGCTGCAACCGTGGGGTCTGCTGCAACCAGAACAGCCCTGGTCGCACATCGCTACTGATTTTGTAGTCGATTTACCCCCTTCCGGAGGAATGAATACCATCTGGGTAACAGTTGATCGCTTCAGCAAGATGGCCCACTTCGTAGCACTTCCTGGCTTACCCTCAGCCTTGGAGCTTGTGAAGCTCTTCATATCGCACATATTTCGCCTTCACGGCCTACCTAGTCACATTGTCTCTGACCGTGGTTCACAATTCACGGTACGATTCTGGAGGGCCTTATGCAAGTTATTTGACATCTCTCTAGACTACACTTCAGCCTATCATCCGCAATCAAATGGCCAAACAGAACGAATGAATAGAACTTTGAAGCAGTTCATTCGTACCTACGTCAGTTCCCGTCAGAATAACTGGGCCGAACTGCTACCATGGGCTGAATTCACCATCAACTCTCATCCAGCAATATCAACTGGATCAACACCTTTTGAAGTGGTATATGGACATTCTCCAACACCGCCATTTCCACTGAAGCTCTCAGTGACATCCCCAGCAGCTCAAGCTACTGTTGATGAAATCCATAACTTGTGGGTTCAGACAAAGGACATGCTGAATAAAGTGAGTGACAGTGCTAAGAAGTACTGTGATGCTCACCATTCGCAAACGCCAGTCTTCAAACCTGGAGATAAAGTATGGTTATCTACCAATCACCTCAGACTAAAGCTACCCTCCACTCGGTTCACTCCTCGCTACGTTAGACCATTTCCAATCCTCCGACGTCTCGGCAACATCACCTATAGTCTGAAGCTACCACCTGGACTCAACATCCAAAACGCTTTCCACGTTTCACTCTTAAAACTGCTCATTCTCAGCGAATTTACTTCCAACACTCAGGAACCACCTGTTATCAACGCAGAAGACTATCTAGAATACAAGGTTGAAGAGATACTTGATGTCCGAAGATGAGGCAAAGCACTTGAATACCTTCTGTCAAGGGAAGGTTTCGTCCCCGAAGAAAACTCTTCGGAGCCTCAAAGAGGAAGATCTTTAAAAAGTACGCCGGATTTTATAAGATACGCACATAGCCGAGCGTATCTTATAAAATCCGGGGTCGGCGCGCACAAGGCTGCGCAAAATCGGGAGCCTGCGCGCGCCGAGCCGCACAACCTGCCTCCGTTCCCTCCGAGGCCGCTCCGAAATCGGAGCGGCCTCGGAGGGAACTTTCCTTCCACGTCCCCCCACCTTCCCCTCCCTTCCCCTACTTAACCCACCCCCCGGCCCTACCTAAATCCCCCCCTACCTTTGTTGGGCAAGTTACGCCTGCTTGAAGCAGGCGTAACTTGCGCGCGCCGCCTCGCATCCCCCAGCACAGGCTGCAGTGCCGGGGGACTCGGGACCACCCTTCCGGCCCACCCCTGAACCGTCACCACGCCCTCGGACCTGTCCCGGACTGCCCCCTGACCCCCCGGACACACCCATGGACACGCCCCTCCCGCCCCTTTTACAAAGCCCCGGGACTTACACGCATCCCGGGGCTTTGCGCGCGCTGGCGGCCTATGCAAAATAGGCACACCGGCACGCGAGTGCCCTGCGCGTGTAAATCCGGGAGGATTTACGCACGCAGGGCTTTTAAAATCTAGCCCAAAGAGATGCTCCGTCAATTTCACCTTGCGCATCCTTCTAAACCGAAGATTGGTACTTGAAGAGGAGACCGCCCTTTGAAGGGGGCTACTGTTACGACTGTTACTGCCCGACATCTCCACTCCACCGTCCTTACTTCTCTGGCGTCTCCTCCTGTGGTTGACGGACGTTTGGCTGCCGCGGCGTCTGCCTGCCATCCTCTCCGGCGTCCCCGGACCGACTTGCGCGCTGCCTCCCGCCATGCTGTTCAGCTGCCTTAGGGCACGCACGCCGTGTGGCCCTGCTTCAAGTACCTTCAGTGGCGCGAACCTCAGGGGCGTCCCCCTCTGATGACGTCAAGCATCCAGGATACAAAAGGCCTACGCGATTGCTAGCTAATCGAGTTAGCAAAGGTTTCCTAATGGATGGGATTCGCTCTCCATACCTTGCAACTCTGCCTCCTTTGGACCTCCTCTATTTGGGGTACCGGCTCCTCGGGGGCCTCTCTCTCTTTCTTATCTTTCAGGTCGCAGTCTGGAACCGGTACTCACTCCTCGAGAGCCCATGTTCCTGGACTCGCTACTTGGACTCCGCTTCTGTCAGGAAGCCACCACTGCCTATAACATCTATGAGTTACCATCTCTATCTCTCAGAGCTATTCCCTGGAACCAGGTACTCGCTCCTCGAGGGCCTGCCTTTACTCCAGCTTCTGTGCTCTACACCGAGAGACTGCTGCATGAGTACATTTACATTACCAACGAGGCTCTATTCCTGAACTCTGCATATCCTGCTACTACTCACAATATTAGTTCTCTCTATTATAGCACAGCCATACTGGGATCGCTGTTCCAGAGCCTGAGGGACTACAAGCCCAACCGGGCTACTTTCCAGCTCACTAGTGCCACCTCTGGTGGTTCACCAATCCTGTATAATAAAAGAACTAGTGTGTGTGTGTCTCCTACGCTGAGCCTGACCTGTGGCCCCTCACTGGACTTCCCCCCATGGGCGTGGTCATCTGCCACAGGTCCAGGGATCCACCCAAATCCCTTACAAATAATAACAAACATGTTCAATCTGATGTGATGCTGCCATCCAATGGTCTACCAATGGTGCACCAATTTTCTGTCTTCTAATGCAACGTAAATGCTCTTGTTCCTGTGTTTTCAATTTCCGAGTGGATTTGCCTATGTAGACCAAATTGCATGGGCACCATATTGCATAAATAATGCCTTCCGATGCACAAGATAAATGCTGTTGAAAATTTAAGGGTCATCACCCCAGAAGTTGCAGATGGTCCTTGATATATCACTGTGCACTATTCTTTACAATGCAGCCAATGCTTTTCTATGGGAAACGGAAACAAATGAAACAAATTACTTACGTTTCATTTCTGGAACGCTCTCGTTCATTTTCAGGCACCATTGAATAAATTGTGGATTGGCCATTTGTTTCAAACAAATTCACATCCCCAATGGCTTGAACCCCATTCTATTTCCTGTAGTATGTCTTATCAATTCCTGCAGCCACCATCTGTCACCTGGCTATTAGTTTTCCTGATTTAAATGTCTATAGCTGCTACGTTCCTTAGTTCTACAAATTCTGAATATGTATTTAACATTCTGATTAAACTGGGGTCTTCCTGAGTACTTTCTGCATTTTCCATCCCCGAGGTGCAGCATCAAAGGCAAGAAAAGACCTCCTAAGTATTGACTGCTTTACACCATCCTCTTTTGTATAAAATAGACCAGGCAGGAAGCCTGAGTCAATACCAATAATGACATATGTTTTCTCAGAGTATATCATAGTTCCATGACATGTTCTGCCACCTGTGCTTTCAGAAAAACTATTACCCACCATTAGCACAAACGAGAAGGGATGATATGCTGACAAGTCCGAATCTGATACCAGCAGCAAGTAATCAGAAATAAGAGACAGAGAGAGAGAGAGAGTGGTCAGACTTTTTAAGATTCCTGAATGTAATTGTTTCCAAAGAAAGTCCTCTTGTGTTCACCTTTCAATGACAGCTTGTACCCCTGACTCCTCGAAGCATGCAGGGAATGAGCCAGCAGAGCAAAGCCCCTGACATGACAACCAAGATCTACTGGGTGATAATTAGATCAAATTATCAGCACAGGCATTCCTCGAACAGCTTCATAAACAGCTGAGGGATTTTAGAGCAAAGGGGGACCTGGAAGTAACATAAATACGCATCGCATTTGGCTCAAGCGAATGTTTTCTATTTCACAAACCTGCTGGGATACAAATACAAACCTGGGATTAAAATATATGAAATAACTGATGGAGATATTTATGCAGCACTGTTCCTTAAATAAGCAACAGTCAAGATCCTAAATGATCCAAAGCATGGTGAATGCTAAATTTAGATGTAGATGTTGTGTTTATGTGTGATATTAATATAAGCTGATGTTTTACTGTAATCTGCTCAGAATAGCAAAAGTTGATTGCAGCAGACTACTACTGTCCCTGTCCTGTAAATTTCAACTCCTTCTTCCACCTCAATCCCATTCTTTTTTTTTTTTTTTTTTTAAATCTTTGAGGCCTACTCCATCTACCTTATCACTCCACTACCCCTCCAGGAAATGTTATTTATCCACCTTCTAATAAATCCTCTATCTCTTAGGCACCTTCTACTTTCAACCACTTCTTCTTCCCTCATATTTGGAGACTTTAACCTCCATGCCAATGACCTCTCTGACTCTTATGCCTCTAAAAGTTTTGCTTAACTCTCCAGCTCTGCTCTACCACCCCTACTCACCAGCATGGTCACTGCTTTGACCTTGTTCTTTCTTCAACTACTGTCTTTCAGACTTCTCCAGCTCAATTCTTCCCCTCCCAGACCATCATCTGATAACTTTCACACTAAACCACCCTCCCCCAGTCATTCTCCATACCATCAAGATTTTCCATGCTATCAACTCTTATATATTGTCCACTATGATCTTGTTGGGATCCCTGGGAGGGAGCGCTAGGGAGCGCACCCGATTCCGGGGAGATGTGTGCCCTTGGACCATGACGCAACTGCAGAGGGGAGCTCAGTGGAAGCGCCGCAGCAGGCAAGACATGTCCCATCTTGGGAGGAGCAGACTGACCACCAACCTAACCTCCGCCAAACCTGCATGCACTGGTAGAGACCCAGCAATGCTATGCTGGTCTCTGGAGTAGCCCTCCGGCCACTCAATAGCCCTGTCATACCTGCCACTGGGTAGCAGCAGATGCGGCAGGATGGACAGAGGTCGAGGACAGGCAATGGTATTGGAGCTTGGAACAAGACAAGGCTTCGGCCTTGGACTAGGCTGAAAACTTAAGACGAGGAAGCTCGGAGGCTCAGACGAGTTGAAGACATGTAGAACTTGGGACTCAAACAAGACGAGGACACTTTGAGCTTGGAACTCAGACAAGGACGCTGAGAACTTGGAACTCAGATTCTAGATGCTCAGACATGGAAGGAAATCAGACATAGACTGAGGAGAGGATTCTGGTTACTCAGACAAGGACTCGGACGAGGACTTGGAACTTGGAAAGGCTCACACGAAGATTTGGAACTCGAAAGGACTCAAACAAGAGCTTGGAACTCGGATGGGATGAGACAAGGATTCTTGGAACTTGAAAGGAGCGAGGACAAGGACTCAGGAGATGGAGATGGAGACTTAGACAGGCACTGGCCCCTCAGGGCGCCCTACACAGCCGACGAGGGCTGGTCACAGACCACCCTGTCCCATGGCGTGCCCTACACAACCTGAAGAGGCTGGTCGCAGACCATGCGGAGAGCGGAACAAGCACAAGACTGAGGCTCAGGACGAAGGAGGAATCCGGGCAGTGCTCGAAGATAAATCCTGCCAGAAGAAGAGCCACCAGGAAATGGAAACCGGATTGATACAGATTTACTCACAGGAAAGGTCAGCTGGAGACGAGGTCCGGGGTGAGCAAAGCTGAACCTGGAGCCAGGAACTGATGGTACTTCAGGATCAGGATAGGACGAAGGACATCAGGATTGAGACTTGGAGCTTGGAACATCGAAATCATGACTTGGAACTCAGGACATCAAGGTCAGGACGTGGAACATCAGGACTGGAACATAGGACATCGGAAACAAAAGGACATCAGGACATCTGGACATCTAAGCCATCTGGACATCAGGAAACTCCAGGGAAGAGGACCGCAGAGACATCTGAAACAAAATGGATGAAGACATCAGAGGGTGGAGATGTCTGGACATCCGAAGACAAGGGAACGTCTGGACATCCGGAAACAGGGAGATGTCTGAACATGGAGACAAGGAGACATCAGGACATCTGGAGACGTGGACATCAAGATATCTGGAAACAAGAGGACGGGATCCGTCAAGAGACCAGGACATGGAACGAAGATCAAGACGAAGGTCCTAAGTCCAAGGCGAAGACGACAAGGAACAGAGTGCCTTGAAGTGAAGAGGGATCACGGAGGACTCCTGGAGGGAAGAGCTGGAACTGAAGATCCAGGAGCAGTCCGACTCCATGACTGACTCCTTGCAAAGGCAAAGACTGAGTGAAGACTGAGCCCTTTTGTAGGGCTGAAGAGGAAACACCTGGATGACAGAAGGAGAAGCCAGAGGGACTGGCCCTTTAAATGAAGACAGGAGGCGAGGCCGCACAGCTAGGAAGAAGGCAGGACCAGGGACAGCAGCCATGATGAGACGAAGGAAGCAGGCCCGAAGCGTCGGGGCGGCTCCAGCTGCTGAAGAGAGAACCAAAGACGGGCCCAGGCTGAGGAAACACTGGTGGTGGCCTAGGCCACGAAGAGGAACTCCAGGCGGCCTCCCGGCCACAAGAAGAGGACAGAGGAGGCAGCTCCTGCCGCGAAGGCAGGCAAACAGAGTCAGGGAACTGGCTGGCAGTGGAGAGAGGTAAGAGACTGCTCGCATCTAGGCCTGCGGGCAGTATCGCAACGGATCTCATCTGTCCTCTCCTCCACTACACTGTCTGAGTCCATTGATGAGTCCATTTCTTCTTACAACACTATACTCTCTTCTGCTTTAGACACGTTTACTCCTTCCCTTACTAGTCCTTTGAGATACAATAAACTCTAGCCTTAGTTCACCCCGTAATTTGCTTCCTAAGTTCCTGTGCCTGGTCTAGCTAAAATCACATGCTCATGTAAACATTTCAAAGTCCTGCTGTCTTCCTTCCAGTCTGCTATTGCACTTGCCAAGTAAGACTACTATCGGGCCGATACAGTAAAAACACGGGAGAGCAGGCGAGCGCCCGCTCTCCCAGCGCGTGCACAGGCCATTCTCCATTGCGCGCGATACAGTATTTTAATGTATTTTAATTAGGGCTGGCAGTAAAAAGAGGCGCTAGGGACACTAGCGCATCCCTAGTGCCTCTTTTTTGACAGGAGCGGCGGCTGTCAGCGGGTTTGACAGCTGACGCTCAATTTTGCCAGCGTCAGTTCTCGAGCTCGCTGACAGCCACGGGTTCGGAAACCGGACGCCGGCAAAATTGAGCGTCAGGTTTTCGACCCGCGAGCCTATTTCAAATTTTTTTTTCTATTTTTTTTACTTTTTTTAACTTTCGGGACCTCTGACTTAATATTGCCATGATATTAAGTCGGAGGGTGCACAGAAAAGCAGTTTTTACTGCTTTTCTGAGCACTTTCCCGGTGCCTGGAGAAATTTCTGAAAGTAAAATGTGCGGCTTGGCTGCACATTTTACTTTCTGTATCGCACGGGAATACCTAATAGGACCATCAACATGCATTTGCATGTTGCGGGTGCTATTAGGTTCGGGAGGGTTGGATGCGCTATTACCCCTTACTGAATAAGGGGTAAAGCTAGAGCGTCCAAAACGCGCGTCCAATTACGGGTTAACAGTGCGCTCCACCGGAGCGCACTGTACTGTATCGGCCCGTATGTGCATCTGACAAACTGTCTTGCTTCCAACTCTTGCCATATTTTTGCTGCACTCAATTGCCTCCTCAAATTGCCTTTGCCTCCTACCCACCCTACAGTGTCTGCCCAGACTTGGGATGACTATTTCTATGACAAGGTTCACAAATTTAATCTCGAGTTCTCAACCAGATCACCTCTTCCTCCTCTTCCCCCTCCCCCATGTCATTCTTATCCCTATCCTCTGACCCCTGCTACCCTGTCCTCCTTTTCTGATATCACAGTGGAAGAACCTGCTCATCTTCCTTCCTCCCTCAAATTCACTACTTATTTAATTAATCTATAACTCACACATCAATCCACAGCTCATGGCAGCAACATAAAAATAATAAAAACAAACCAAGAACGGATTTAAAAAGTGGGCAATATAGTAAAACTCTGCCTTACATCATATAAACATTAAATATACATTGCAGCGACTCAAAGCTCTCAAAGTGACGCAATCCTGACAAACAGGTTTAACCAAAGGCTTGTTGGAACAAAAAAGATTGTAGGGACAGAATTGGGCACCCCGTCACAAATGCATATAAGGATAGAACACTGAGAGCAGGATAAACAAATACATTAGCATTTGCAGTACATGCCCTGTTAATTGACTAGGCCAAATCAGCGCTCTGAATTTTGAGTTTCTGGGAGATCACAATTCCTTGAAGTCCACAAATCCTCATGTATCAAAAATGCATTGAGAAGAAATGTTAACAGAAAATTCACCTCCCTGATCAGCAATCCAAATAATTCCACCTTCAGAATTTTTCCAACAGACGTTTTCATGGATCATGAAAATCTAATCCACTTAAACCTTTTGGGGGGGTAGAGAAATGTCAAGATCCTCCAGATATCTAGTCATCTATGTAACTTTAGACTTTTTCTGTGTCAAACCAAACGGGTCGATTTTAAAAGCATTGCTCGCACAAAAATGGCCACATATGTGCGTATGCAGGCCTCGCGCAAGCAATGTGCAGTTTAAGAAGCCACGAAGTAGGTGCATAAATGCCCGTGTATGCGTCAAGAAGAAGGAGGAAAAATAGGGGCAGGGCATGGGCATTCTGGGGCAGGGACAAGACCCACGTGCATAAGTCTGCTTTTTAAAAAAGCTGACCATGGCGCGCTTCGGCTTGTTATCCACGTAACTTTACTTCTTGTCCTGATGAGAAGCAAATCTGGAGATTTCGAGTTTTCAGGCATTTCGCACAGGGTGAGGATTTGGGGTCAAGTGGGGACTTGCAGGATGAGGAACAAGAGAGGTCTTGAAGGCAAACTGGTGGACTACTTGGAAAAACTGTTTTTTCCCTCGCGCAAGCATGTTTTAAAATCCGCCTGCATGTGCGCATAAAAGCTGCTAAAGCCCTAGCCGAAATACGCACAGTAGGGGTACTTTTAATGATGCGCAATTATTTGTAGGCACAATTTAAAACTGTAGCATCTCTCCACTCGTTCGTCGATACGCAAGTTTATAGGCTCACGCATGTTCCTTTTAAAATTATCTTCAAAGAGTGTAACCCATCTCTGGTGAAGAGTCCCTGATGCTGTCTTTACACTCCCGGACCTCTAACACACTTGTGCACCAAACATCAGCACTGGGGCTGGTGTTCTCCGGCAGGGAGGAGGCCTGGTCTTCTGGGGCCCTAGGTGCTGTGCTGGGGTAACCAGGCCTCACAGTCACTCTCACTCTTTGCTGAATACTCACAGTAGGGGTTGGGCGAGCCAAAAGAACTCTCTTGAATGAAGGCTCAGAGTCCAAGAATGGTGTTAAAATCATAAAAACAGTTTACTTAAGTTTGAAAAATAATATCCAGGCTATGATTCCAAAAATCAGAAATAAGGTGAGAAAAATACAAATAAAAAAGAAGTAGGTTTCTTTATCCATGGTGCCTCCTTTGATGACCCTCCAATTCCAACACACACTAAGGGTAATGACCAAAAAATCCCCTAGATTCAAAACTAGATGACTTCTCCAAAACTCTTCTAAAAAAAAAAAAACACCCCAATCTGTCTTCCACTTTATTGTTAACTGAGTTCAAAGTGCAAAAAACAGGAATACAGCCCTTACTTCCAGGGGGGGATACTCCTGTCAGTCAGAAACTGATCCAAAATATTTCTCCAAACTTCTTTTAAAAAAAAAGATATCTTAATCCCCAAAATACTCCTCAAGTGGATAGGCCTTCAGGACCTACTTAAAACTCTCCTTCTAAACACTCCTGTACACTGTGAGATCCTGGATTGATCTCCTTACTTCACCACTAACCTCCCAATGTCTCCTCTAACCCTCCAACTCTCTGCATGTGTTCAGTGGCAATTTATACCCTTGAGAGTCATCCCAAAAACTGAGGAGGGTTCAGAACATACAAAAAAAACCCACATCAAAAATCCCAAGGTGACCACTGGGTAAAATACTTATGCTGGTTCTAACCCCTGCTTTAAGAGAAACACTGTAAACTCTGTTCTGGAATGGATTAAAAGTTACAGTGCCAATAGAATTTTCCATTCGCAATCAATATAAACAAGTGAGGCTTGAGAAATTGGTTTTCCAAGTACTTGGTAATGTCTCATGAAGGTAAAGTCATACGATGAGAGTTGTGCTCAAATGCAACTGGATATACATTAGTAGTAACTGCAACCAATAGCTCAGAAAAAGTAATAATAATAAGCCAATGTTAATAGAAAATCACAAATTTTGTATTCAGCCACTTCCATCCTCTAAAATTTGGATAATTTCCTACCTCTGTGTGACAGGGTGTCAAAGTCTGCTTCTTGTAAGCAATGTTGCTTTTCGCTTACATGGCAGCAGAGGCTTCAGTTGGTCCACGTGCCCTCAGTCTGTGTCAGGAGACTCAACTACATCTTGCCCCTGTTGTGAGGTTAGTGTAATGTAGGTGTGTTAGAGTGGTATACCATTCCCCGCTGGGAGGAATTTGAGTTTCAACAAACTTTCTGTGCCAAAGTAACACAGGGGGAGTCAGAGTTAGCCTTAGAACAGGGCTGAGTTAGCAAGTGTCTCTCCTTGAGAAGGACATTTGGTGAGCGTTATCCCTCCAGGAGGAGTGAGCTCTCTTTTGGCAAAAGGGTGCTGAGAAAGGAAGAAATTCAGGAGCCCAGGATAGGTGAAGTCCTCGAGTTCCAGTATGTGCAAATAAAGGTGTTCTTGTAGAAACATGGGTTTGAAGGTCCAAGGAAGAAAGGGTCATTTCAGAAACAGAGAACTGAAAGGATTGCCCCTTTGGGATAATAAGCGAGAAGCTGCCTGTCAGAAGGTCCTAGGGAGTTGCTGACTGATCACTTAAATCAACCAGAGGTTTTACTAAGAGTGATAATTGAAAGGGGATTCTTGGAGAGAGAGAGAGAGTAGATAGCCTGCTCTACCAATAAGGTACTGAGGAGGGTCTAGGGAGGAAGGGTACCTTTTCCTAAGAGATGACTACTTTAGGAAGCAAAGGAATTTTGTGAAGAGAGACTGAAATTTGTTTATTGTAATTTTTGTAAAAATTTTCTGTTGTGTACAATCCACTGGTGTACTGTTTGGACTTTGTTTACCCTGCCATCAGTTACAATAAAGGACTTTAGTTTTTGAACAACAGCCTTTGAGTCCATGTGATGTTTTTGTGACTTTTTACTAGACCGGTATGCAGGAATAGACCCTATATGTAGAAGAAATCCTAAGAGCCTTAAAAAGTACACCTTATCCTCCTCTCTCCTTTGTGCAGAAGCCTTGAGAGGTCATGGGGCCATGGATGGTCCGTGACCTTTCCCATGTGCCCTGTTCTGCAGACTGGGACAGGGCCTATATCTCTTTATACTTATATCCCACCTTTCAATCTGAAAAGTCAGCACATAGCAGCTTACATTAAAAGAACACAATTTTATACGTTCATACAAACTTACAATCAAACATGAAATATAGGTAGCTTGATCACATCCAGCACCAACCCCTCAGGATATGAAAGGCCCAGTAACTCTGAGAATCCCTTGCAGGAGGTGCAAAACCCCGATCAAACTAAGAAACACCTCTACTACTTCTGTAGGTCATGTGAGGCTCAATCACTCCCAAAATCCCCTGCAAGACATACTAGGCCTGATCACACCCAGGCAACCTTCCTCCCCCTCTCCCCCACCAAGGATACAAAGTCTTGATCATACTCAGAAACCTGCACTCCTCCCAATAGGACACACAAGACTCGGTCACTTCAGAACCCCCTCCACAACAAGACATGTGAGGATAGATCAATTCCAGAGATCCCTCGCAGGAGCATGAGACCCAGATTAATTCAGACCTCCCCCCTCCTCATGAAGGACACATGGCTTAATCACTCTTATAACCAACTTTGCAGGATACATGAAGCCTGATCACTCCCAGAACTTCCTGCAGAACATGCTAGGCCCTGATCACAACTACAACATCTCCTTCAGGATGTGCAAGGTCCATATCATGCCAAGAATTCTGACCCCACCCCACCCCCACCCCACCAAAACATGGAAAGCCTGATCACTCTCAAGACTTCCCACAGGATGCACAAGGCCCAATCACTCCTAGAATCATCTGCAGAATGTGTGAGTCCTCTGTCATATCCAGCCTGTCCCCTTCGTCCCTCTCAAGAAGCATGAGGACCCAATCACATCAAGACTGCCCCCACTAAGAACATGCAAAGTTTGATCATTTCCAGAATCAACCCTCCACCCCACCCCCTTGCATATGCAAATTCTTAATCACACCTGAAATCTTCCTCAGGACTCTGGAGTCCCCAATCACACCCAGACCTCCTCTCCAGAGCATGAAAGGCTCCTATCACTTCCAGACCTCCGTCCCTCACAGGACACGCAAGGCACCTACCCAACCCCTCCCACATGAGACCTTAATCACTACAGAACACCCCCACTGTAGACTGCATGTGGCCTGCTCAATTCCAGAACACAATCCACAGGGCATGTGAGGCTCAATCACTCCCAGTACAACCTCCCCAATTGGGTCCAATTACTGCTCTAACACCTCAGTGGAAGCACAAGATCCTGATAATTCCAAATGGTCCCTCACTTCCAGAACCAAAAGCCTACAAGTCACTCCCTTCAAATCTGACCAGTGAGAATGAAAGTCATAGTGCTTCATTTAATAAATAGTTTGATATATAGATTGATAGTATATAGTTACACACTCAGCTTAGCTTTTTTTCACTCCTTGCTGAGTAAACCCTAAATCTAAATCAAAATTTTTACACACAACAGATTTTTACAAATTATGTCAATTTGGCACAAGGAAAGTAGGAAATTTTCTCACCATCTGATCATTTCCCCCTAACCTACATCTTTTGGTAGTAGTCGTAAAGCAATTGCATGTCAAATAAGTGTCCCAATCAGAGTTACTCAGTCCTGATTCAATGAGCCGGGTCACGCACGGGAATCGGAGTAGCCGGTAGGGATGTGCAGAGCAAAATTTTATGTTCATATTTTTTATGTCCGAAAGGGGGTCCCACTTGCGGCCAATATGGACATAAAAAAAAATCCAATGAGTTGGGTATATGTACATATGTGCAAAAAAAAAAAATTTAAACCCCCTCACCCTCCTTAATCCCCCCCCCAGACTTACCACAACTCCCTGGTGATCGAGCGAGGAGTGAGGACGTCATTTCTGCAATCCTTGGCGAGAAGCATGTGACGTCGGTGGCACGTCGAGTGACGCGGCGTCACGTGATTCCCGGCTCGTTCGCGCCGGACGGCTCGTTCGGCCCAAAAAGAACTTTTGGCCAGCTTGGGGGGGCCTCCTGACCCCCTCAAGCTGGCCAAAAGTTCTTTTTGGGCCAAACGAGCCGTCCGGCGCGAACGAGCCGGGGATCACGTGACGCCGGCGTCACTCGACGTGCCGCCGACGTCACATGCTTCTCGCCAAGGATTGCAGAAATGGCGTCCTCAGTCCTCGCTCCATCACCAGGGTGTTGTGGTAAGTCGGGGGGGGGGGATTAAGGAGGGTGAGGGGGTTTATATTTTTATTTTGGCTCAACAATCGCGATTTCCCACATATCGAACATATCTATGTTCGATATGTGGGAAATCCGATCGTTTATGTCGAATCAATTTTTTAAGTAAAAAAAAAATATGAGTTGCGTTTTACTAATGCGGTCAATCCGAATGCACACCCCTAGTAGCCGGCAGCCTATTTGGATTCTTGTAAAGCTCAGCTGAGCAGAATCAGCTGCAGTCCAGGTTACAAGGGTCAAAGACAGCTGTTGCCCATATAAATTAAACTCTATTCAGAGGCATTACGGTTTAACCTGAGCCAGCTCATCCATCCCTTATCTAAAGTGGGGCTCACTGGGGCACTGGCTGAGCAAGAACCAATTTAGCCTCATTGCAAGTATGAATTTGAAGATTCCCTTTCATCTAAGAAAACTGGGGACATGTCCATAGATGCAGTGGGGAAGTCAACCAGGGCCAGTTCAGCCAGCAACTACTGAGCTGGAGCAATCTGGTAAACTCCCCCAACAATAGGGAAATGATTTGAAGGCAATTTGTTTCCTTTGAACGTGTACCAGTGTAAAACCAGTAAAATGAATGAACTGTGCAAGCGTAGCTCTGTACGGATGTATCCATCCCCCCCCCCCCCCCCTCCCTTAGCCTTCCCTCCCCTAGGCAACAGTGTTTCCAGGGAAAGTCTCTCTTTCCACAGCTCTGCCACATACTTGTCCCTTAACAAACCTAAGAACTGGCAGTTCCCACTCAGGCAGCCAAAGTCAAAAGTACAATTGTTACTTCCTCACTCCCGCACCCTCCCTCCCCTTACTTTCTTGCATTTGGATCCAAGATGTTTGTTTGTTTTTTTTTTCTGGTCTCCCTGTGAATATCTTGGAAAGAGAGAAAGAAGCAGTAGGGCCCCAAGGTGCCTCTCACTCTGCCACTCACTTACACAGCTGTTAAAGTACCAGCAGGAAGTGTTATCCCGTGCCATTTCAGATGGCGAGTAGCAAGAAATCAAACAGTTTTCATTGCTTGAGCCTCTCCATCTGCAAAGGTTTTTATTGCAGATAAATTCAGGCTCTCGCAGAGCCCTGGGCTGGTGGCAGGTGCATCCTGCTGAGCCCGGCACATTTTGAGTGCAAAATTCCTCATTGCTTCATTAGGCTTAGGTCTATGTTTAAAATACAGCTGACACAATGTTTTTATTAGTTCCATAATCAGAAGCTCTTTTTGTGTTCGTGGATTTACACTATAGATATATATATACATATATATATAAATACGGCAATGTATACCTAGCTAGTGCTTAATATAAACCACAAAAACCCCCCAAAAAAGGGGAGAGGAAAAAAGCACCTCGGTTATTTAATACCACAAATGTTTCCTTACTAAGTTAAAATTCATATTTATTGAAAATATTTAAAATATTATTTACATATTATTTATCTTCAAAACAATCAGTAGATCTGTTGCATTAGTTTAATATATGAAATTCATAATCTCTCATAATCCCCACCATCAAACGACACGGTGGGAAATTAACAGTCATTGGAATATTACAGCATGGGATAACAGCTACTTTTTTTTAGTAATGTACTGTTTTATTGATTAGTAAAAGATTGTAAGAATGCTGTATGTAGGAATTAAGGAATCCGCATTGTAAGTACTATCATTATGTATTAACAAAAGAAAATGAGCTATACATTAAATTGTATTGTAATAAATTAAGATACATTGTGTTGATATATAGAGGTTGGTCAAACCTGTAATAGTGCGAGACTAGCTATAGTTTAGGGTTGAGGAGTTGGTATGAGTCAAATGAGGGATTATGAATTTCATATATTAAACTAATGCAACAGTTCTACTGAGTGTTTTAAAGATAAATAATATGTAAATTATATTTTAAATATTTTCAATAAATATGAATTTTAACTTAGTAAGGAAAGATTTGTGGTATTAAATAACAGAGGTGCTTTTTTCCTCCCCCTTTTTTGGGGGGTTTTGTGGTTTATACATATATATATATATATATATATATATATATATATATATATATATATATATATATATATATATATATATTTATTTATTTAATTTATTTAACAGTTTTTTATACCGACCTTCATAGTAAATTACCATATCGGATCGGTTTACAATTTAACAAAAGGGAAAAAACTAGAGTAACAAATTCACGTAAACGAAAGATAACAATAAGTAGGAATAAGTCAAAGTTACAATCAACAGGGGGAGAGAACTTGGAAGCTTGCAACAAGCTGGAAAGAAGATAGGCCGGTAAAGGAAGTTTTACCATAGAGTGTACAAGTTAAAAACTTAAGGACGGTGCTTTAACCTGAATGTCTCAGAGTCCATTTATTTTTTCTTTGAGAAACGGAGCGCCAGACCGGGTAGGAATGAAGGCCAACTAGTGATTTTCTGGTGGTTCAGGGAAGGCTTGTTGAAAGAGCCAGGTTTTAAGTCTTTTTCTGAAAGTTAAAAGGCATGGCTCCAGTCTGAGGTTTGATGGGATACTGTTCCAGATCGATGGGCCTGCTATCGAAAAGGCTCTGTCTTGGTCGTAGCGAGGCATGTGGCTTTAATGGGGGGAACATTAAGAGTGCCTTTGTAAATGTCTCTAGTTGGTCTGATAGAAGAGTAGAGTTTGAAAGGTATTTCCAGGTCAAGTTGAAGTTGATGATGGATGGTTTTATGGATTAAGGTGATTGATTTGTATAGAATTCTGTAATTTACTGGTAACCAGTGTAGGTTCCTGAGAATTGGTGATATGTGATCGTAGCGGCTGGTACTGGTTAACAATCTTGCTGCCGCATTTTGAATCATCTGCAGAGGTTTAGTAGAGGATTTGGGAAGTCCTAGTAGAAGGGCGCTGCAGTAGTCTATTTTGGCGAACAGTAGCACTTGGAGGACTGTCCTGAAGTCGTGGAAGAATAAGAGAGGTTTAAGTCGTTTTAGGACCTGTAATCTGTAAAAGCAATCTTTCGTTGTTGTATTGACCATTTTCCTTAGGTTTAGTTGGTTGTCTAGAATCACCCCAAGATCTCTAACCTGCTTACATGTGATGTGAGAGTTGAGTGGTGTATATATACAAGCTGAGCTGCAAAAGGCATTAATTCATGAGCTCCTTGACAATGCTCCCTTTGGATGTGGAAAACTCAAAAAATTGTACATTCTTCTCTGGAACACCCTGCCCACGGCCCTCCACCTAGAACCTAGCCTTTCTAAATTTAAAAAAGGGCTCAAAACCTGGCTCTTCACATTAGCGTGTTTTGCCAACATACAGGAGATGACGGGCATTGTATGATATAAATGACCCCTGTGGAGCGGCAATCTGTGAATTGCCTGAGAACAAAAGTAAAATCCTTTCTGATGAAATAGATAGCTGATGTGTCAATCATAACATGACACACTGTGCATGTGCCACAAGAGGTATGAGCTCCTGTCACGTTGGCTAGATGGGGTACTGTGGAATCGGAGTGGACCAAAAGATCTTTAATGTTGGAGCTCCGAGTAAAAGAGAATCTGGGAATGTCCTGAAATTCATTATAAATCTGTAACATGTGCCAATTGTGATACACAATGCGTTTCATTGTATGTGTCATAGTGGAAAACGGCACCACATAAGTCAGAGTGTCTATAGGTTCCGTTGGACGAGGTAAAAAGAGCCACTCTCTGTTGGTAAACCGTGCTCGTGTAAACGCTCATTTCACACATCGTGGGGGGTAACCTCTTTTGATAAAACGATCTTTCAAAAAGCCTGCTTGATGGCAAAATTCTTCTGTGGAAGTGCATAACCTTCTCAGTCTAAAAAACTGACTGACTGGAAGATTGATCTTTAAAGACCGAGGATGCGCGCTGGTATAGTGTAGAAATGTGTTAGAAGCCACTGGTTTTCTGTAAATAGTAGTATCAAAACCAAAAGGTCTTTTTAGAATCTTAATGTCCAAAAAATGAATAGCCGTGGTATGAAATTCTAAAGTGAAATGCAAATGGGAGTTCCGCCTATTAAGCCAGATGAGAAAATCATGAACCATCAGTGAGGACCCTTTCCATAAAAGCAGTATATCATCAATATACCTTTTCCATGTGTGAATGTGTTGAATAAAAGGATTGTTCTGATATATCCAATTTCTTCAAAGACAGCCATATAAAGATTGGCCAAGTCTGGTGCCATAGTTGCACCCATGGCGGTGCCGCAAATCTGCTGATAATAAATGCCTTCGAAGGCGAAAAAATTCTTCGTCAAAGCGATGTCCAATAATGTTGACAAAAAACTGGTAGGTACCCTATGAGGGTGTGGTCTAGCATCAAAAAATGTTGCTGCAATCTCTAACATGTCATGTTGTGGAATACAGGTGTATAGCGCTTCAACATCTAGAGTGACAAGCAACAGTTGAGATGTGTCTTCTTCAAATGATTCTAAGAATTGAACAATCTGTTGCGAGTCCCTGATGTACGAGGCTTGTGTAATTACAAAAGGTGCTAGAAAATAATCAACAAATCTTGACAATGGTTCAAGAATGGAACCTTTACCGGAAACGATGGGCCTACCGGGTGGATTATGAATATTTTTGTGAATTTTTGGTAAATGATAAAAAACAGGAACTACTGGATGCTTGTTCAGTAAAAAAGTAATTTCATGAGCAGTAAGGAATCCTTGATCAATACCATTTTGAACTACTTGTGTAATCAATTTAGAAATATCTGTTGTGGGATCGGAAGCAAGAGGTAAATAGAATTGGTTGTTCTGCAATTGTCGTAAAGCTTCTGCTGTGTATTGAGCCCGGTCCATAATAACAATCTTACCACCTTTATCGGCTGGTTTAATAATCAGGGCGCTATTAGCTTGTAAATCTTTCAAAGCTTGTGCCTCTGGTCTAGTCAAATTAGTATAGGTCCGATCTGTAGTGAAGGCAGTCCTCAAATCACGCAAGGTAGTTTGATAAAAGGTGTAAATAATAGAGATGTGAATCGTGTGATCGATCGTCTTAACGATCGATTTCGGCTGAGGGGGAGAGGGAATCGGATCGTCGCGGTTTTGTTTTTGTAAATATCGTGTAAATCGTAAATCGGGGGAGGGCGGGAAAACCGGCACACTAAAACATCCCTAAAACCCACCCCGACCCTTTAAAATAAATCCCCCACCCTCCCGAACCCCCCCAAAATGCCTTAAATTACCTGGGGTCCAGAGCGGGGGTCCCGGTGTGATCTTTTACTCTCGGGCCTGCGGTGCGTTGCAGAAATGGCGCCGGTGCTACCTTTGCCCTGTCATATGACAGGTCAAAGGTAGCGCCGGCGCCATTTTGTTTTTTGTCCCCCGACGTCAGGAGCGTAGGAGATCGCTCCCGGACCTCCGCTGGACCCCCAGGGACTTTTGGCCAGCTTGGGGGGGGCCTCCTGACCCCCACAAGACTTGCCAAAAGTCCAGCGGGGGTCCGGGAGCGACCTCCTGCAAGGGAACAGACAAGCGGAACACACCAGTCATACTCTCAAAACCTTCCTCTCGCATACATCAATGAGTGTGAGAATAACTGCGCCAGTCTCTTACCATGGGTGGAATCGGACTCAGACAGCAATCAACAAGGACACTGGATTTTGGGATCTGGGAAAACAAGTAGGAGTGGGGGGGGGGGTAATTTGCTAATGCGGCTGTTTGTGCCCTTGACCAATAAGCCTGATACTTTTGATGTTACCACGAGCTTGCTGAGCAGACTGGATGGATCGTTTGGTCCTTTTCTGCCATCATTTCTATGTTTCTATGATAAGCCGTGTATTAATGTTAAACTGTATTGTGAATTTCTTGCTCCTTGTCTTCTACAAACCAAAGTCTTGCCTCCACTTTGTGTGAGCTGTGTTGGAAAGAAGAGACTATGCAAAGACCTGGACTGGTTACCTGGACTAAGCAACAATATGCCTTCAACTTTATTGTGATTTACCTGAAATTCATCTACATAACCAATAGTGCGACCTCCATCCAGTGCACATGTGCTGCAGGGGCCTTTGGGTCTGACAGCCTCCTAAAGAGAAATTGTACCACAAATTGTACCACACCACATAAAGAACAGCAGTTCATCAGTCTGGGGTAGAAACTAAATGTGATATAGGTCGTAGCACCCTACTAAAATAGCATTAAAACAATAGATGAAAAATGAAACCTTCAATACTAAAATCCTAGTTATTTTTGTACACTATTGAAACAGAAAAAGAGTCACCTTTTCTCCTTGATTCTTTTGGACCTTTGCGTATAAATGGTTCATCTCTTCCCCTCTGTTCTAGCAGATTTCCTGATAGGGCTCTTGGGGGCCCACACTGCCTTCCTTTCCATTTTATGAATTTTCTGTGATTTGTCACTGCCTCCAAAAGCCTCATGCACGACCAGAATGAGCAGAGACGAGAGCAATGAACCAATGATGCAGAAGTAAAGAAGTCATGTTTGGAGACGCTATGGACCCTCATCAGCTCCCAGAATATTTGCATTCATTAAAAAAAAAAAAATACAGAATACATCCTCATGCACTTATTCCTTAATCCTATTAGTGTCAAAAAAAAGTGTGACCTTTGCACAGAGGGCATTTGCTTTAAGGCAAGCAGAGATCACAAAAGAGAATAAACTCAGACAGATTAAATGGCTCGCTTATAGTCACAGGCAGTCACTAAATGGCAATGATGGAAGATGAACTTTGGGTTAAAGTTCTGTGCCCCTGTGCCCCTGAGCACATGACACAGCTCCATGTCAAATCACCGACACAGGGTGCTGTCAAGTTTAAACTACTGTTGAATATCAGTACTATGAAAAGTTCAGAGAGTGACATTCACCCTTGCTAATAGAGTAACTTTAATTTTTATTTTTTTTTACTATTTTGGGCCTGTGTAGCAAATAGTGTCAGATTCAGGCCAAATGATTATCTTTTCTTCTTAAAACCATATTTAGACCTTACAGAATGAAATTATGATGACCCCTGGATTAGGGACCTCCTGACCATTAGTGGTCCATGAATACTAGAAAGCGTAGTATTGGCAGGCACAGAATATCCTTAGCAAAGAAGTGTGGATAAAGCCAGTGACCATGTGGTGTCTGCAGGTAGGGGAGGAAAGGAGCAGACTAATTTATCCCATGTGGTCTCTTATTTCCATTGATTTCTTGGTTTCTGTGCTTCAGTCTCTGCAGAGGGACTTGTGTAGTCCTGAAAGTTCATTCACAAAAATGTTTCAAGATAATTCTTATGTTGGATAAAGAAAAGGAATCGAACTTCCAAAGAATCTTGTTTCCTTCAGGGCCAATTCAACTACAAGGCTTCAGCATGGCACAATCTGCAAAACTCATATAAAAAAAATAAATACAAGGTCAAAGTTCATCCTTACTGTTTGCTTTTCCTGCCTTTTCTCAGGCTTAGTGATTCTTTTCACTTTCGGTCAACAATCCTGTGTTCTGATTTGACTGTGCATATTTATCACAATTATTTTCTTATAAATCCTCAGCTTTTATTTGCCTATCAGGGAGTTGTCTGTCAGATTTAAGATCCCTTAACAAAGCTATTCCCCCAGGCTTGGAGAGTCCTGTTGACTGATGCTGGGATCCCAAGCAGAGAAGGCTGCAATTGAATCCTCATTCTTTATGCAGTTTTTAATTTACTTCTGACACCAGGGGTCTTCGGCTTCAGTTTCTTGCATGCATTGTGTAGCCCAGACATTTGCCAGGACTCTACTCGGCCTTCAAATCTTGCACTCTGTGACAAAAGATGACATCACTAGGAATGGTCACCATGGAAACTGACAGTACTCACTACCAGTTCCCATGGTGGAGATTAGTAGTTAAAGCACCAATATTACCTCCCAAAAATAAATAAAGAACATAAGAAATTGCCATGCTGGGTCAGGCCAAGGGATAACCAAGGGTCCAAAGTTTTGGATAATTCAGCTGGTTGGCTGGAACGAATGAAAATCATTCATTCTTCTTTACATGTCATTTCTGAGGAAACAGTAGTGCTTAAAGTTATGGAAAAATCTCTCCTACTCACTGACTTTCAGTTTTATAAATCTAGATAAACTGAACACCTCTGCAGGAGTTGCACTGTTACCTGTAAAGCATGAATACAGCACGGACAGCTGAAGAGTGGACTCTGGATACAATTCTGCAAATGAAGTGTATCATACAGTCCAGGTACCAGAAATATGCTCAGCAACAGTATGGCATTCACAAAAATTGCCATATAGTTGATGAGTATATTTGTTGCACTTCACACTGGACTCTTTGCAATGGTTACCAGAAATATGCTGCCAGAACATCCATCTCAGAGGTGGCTGCATGTGCTTCTGAAATAAAGCTTGTTGTGATCCTCTTTGCATGCAAAGGGTCATTTAAATTGAAATCTTGTGGTTAGCTCAATCATAGCACTATAATTGTTGCGCATCCCGGCCGCGTGGGTGCTGCGACCGGGCCTGCTCACCTCGCGCTACCCTCAACTAGCTCCAGGCTCGCCACTGCTGCCAGCTCCCGCCGTCCCCATCACTCACCACAGCCCTCTCTGGCTTCCTCCACGCCGCAGGCCTCACAGCGGAGCTCCTGTTGGGGCTCCACATCTTCGGCCACCTCGGCTCCACCCCTAGGCGCACGTGCGGCCGACGTGCTCCTATTTAAAGGGCCAAGCGCGGGAACACCGATGGGGGTGCAGATTGATGACATCACTTGAAAGCCCTATATATAGCGAGGTCCTGTCCCCAGGACCTTACCTTGCCAATCGGGTCAACATTGTGGTGTAGTAAACTTGCCTATCCTGTGTTCCAAGTGTCTCCTTGTTCCAGCGTCTCCTTGTTCCTGAGTCTTTGTCTGTTCCCGTATCCTCACTCAGGTAGTACCTCCTCAGACTGATCTCTGGTACTGACCTTGGCCTGTCTGAC
The DNA here is from genome assembly GCF_901001135.1 of Rhinatrema bivittatum. Classification (NCBI taxonomy): domain Eukaryota; kingdom Metazoa; phylum Chordata; class Amphibia; order Gymnophiona; family Rhinatrematidae; genus Rhinatrema; species Rhinatrema bivittatum. The sequence goes on along the minus strand of NC_042618.1, from coordinate 315,918,817 downwards.
TACTCTCTTTCTCTGCTACCTGGAAGTGACCACTGCCTGCCTGACCATTCTCTTCGTCTGCTGCCTGGAACCAACCCTCGCTTGCCTTGACTTCACTCGGACTGACCTTGGTATTTGACCCCTGCTTTGGCTGACCACTTCTGGACTGATACTCTGGTGAAGCGGGGGGGTCGGGCATGCAAATGCCAGCAGCCATCGCACCACTGCGGTACGGTGCTGCCGGCTTTCGCACCGAATAACTACACCATAAAAGGTGTAGTTATTCGGCGTGAAACTGGCAGCGACAAGGGTCCTTACCTTTCGCCGCCAGCGATGTTTCTGCAGCGTCGGCCCCAGTGTTGCTCCTCCTCCCCGATCACCCTTTCGCACACGAAAAGGGACTTTTTGCGTGCGAAAGCTATTGAAAATGTCCCCTTAGCCAGCTAACTCTGAATATCGGAGTTAGCCGGTTAACTTAGCCAGCTAATTCAACTCCTCCCAGTTATGCCCCTGGACTGCCACTAACTTATCTGGCTAAATTCTAGCCTCCTAACTTATTAGCCGGCTAGAATGTAGTCAGATAAAGGCTGAATATATCCAGGTAAATCATTTAGATCAGTGGTTCTCAACCCTGTCCTGGGGACCCCACATGCACATTTTCTCTCATGCATATTCATTGTGGATATCCTGAAAACCCGACTGGCTGGGGGGGTCCCCAGGACAGGGTTGAGAACCACTGATTTAGATAGAATATCCATCTAAATGGCTTTTGAATATGGACCTCTATGATTCTTATTTTTTTATAGCTTGCAATTCATTTTTTTATATTATATACTTGATGTATTATCATAGGTTAATTAAATTTGTGATTTTAGGCATTCATTGTATATTATATTCATTGACAAATTACAGCTATTCATTCTTCCTCTCTCATCTGCAAAACTATCCTCTACTAGACATAGAGCCTTCTCTATAGCTGGACCAATAGAATGGAACTCTATTCCAGGATACCTAAGTTCCATCAAAGACTCCAAAACATTCAAAAAAGAACTAAAAACATGGTTGTTTAGACAATCATACACAGACTGATATGACCTATATATACCAATATCAATATCAACCTTCATCTTGAACCCAAATACTTCTTTAACAAGTTTATTCTAAATTAAGCCTTACAATGTCTCATTCTAACATGTTATACTCTGCCTTTGCCGAGATGTTACATATTTCTTTGTATTGTTATAATTTATAACCTGTTCATTGTATGAATTTGTTTCACTGTAAACCGGAGTGAAGGCATTCAGCTATACTTCGGTATAAAAAAAGAATATAAATAAATAAATAAATAAATAAATTATATTTTTTTTATTTTTGTTACAGGGTTATTATTGTTATATTATTGTATATGTATGGAAATGTATATATTCAGCATGTTTGGCTAAATTTGGCATTTACCTGGACAAACGCCAGGATTTAAAAATCTCAGCAATCTGACTGCCCTTACCATAGCTGTAAAATTTTTTATCCATCTTAAAACTTATATCTAGGGCAGGGGTGGGCAGCTCCGGTCCTCGAGGGCCACAAACCAGTCTGGTTTTCAGGATATCCCTAATGAATATGCATGAGAGAGATTTGCATGCACTCTGCCTCAGTTGTATGCAAATCTATGTCATGCATATTCATTAGGATATCCTAAAACCTCGACAGGTTTGTGGCCCTCGAGGACTGGAATTGCCCACCCCTGATCTAGGGTGTGCCGCGGCAGAGTGCCATTATCCGGTTCAGTTAGTTGGATAACCCTGATTTTCATGGTTATCTAGCTAAGCTAGCTGGATAACTTTATAAGAACTGAAAAGCAGTCCTAAAGTTAGTTGGATAAATATATCCAGCTAAAGTCAAGATAGCAGGGCATATTCAGCAGCATGCCCATGCCACTGAATATCCCAGCCAAGTTAACTGGATCATTTTATCCCACTGTCAGGGTCATTTATCAAATTGCGTTATGGCGTTTTCGCATGCGTTAAGGGGTTTTCACATGCCTTAAGCACCTTTAACGCATTCGAAAACGCCTTTAAAGCATGCGATAACACCATAACGTATGGTGCTATGCAAATCAGAAAAAGAGGAGGAGTTAGGGGCGGGAATGGATCTACTGTTTTGCGAAGCCCTATCGCATGGCTTTATTGCCGATTTTAGCTACACCTTTTTCAGTAGTGTTAAGCTGTGCGATAGGTTGCGTTAGGACTTTATTGCACATTGCGATGTTTTTGCCCATGCCGGTTTTAGTGGTTTTGAAGCTCCCAGAGAGCCAGCCGAGTTTATCGGCATCGGTGTTCATAACCGGCAGACCGCTGGTAACTGCAGCCCCGCGACCCTCTAATTTGCATATAGCATGGCTCCCCCCTTATGGGCGCCATGTGCATGTTAAGAAAGTGGGCACTAACTTTTCAGCGCCCACTTTCCACATTTTTTATAGCATTGGCCCCTTAGGTATCCCATACACTATTACAGGTCTCTTCTCACTTCAGGGATTTTGCTCTTCTAGTATTCTCCCACTTTTTTGCTGTTTCAGTAACTTTTTTTTACATTTTTTTAAAAGCAAGGCATGAGGCTGAGGAAATCCTACATACTATTTATTTTGTACAAATATAAAAATCGTAAAAAAAACCCAACCCTATAAACTAGGAGCCCAATTTTCAAACTGCCTGCATTTCTGCAAAGTCCACAATTACTTTTTATGCATGCTCTATGCACCAATTTTCAAAAGAAAAATATGTGTGTACTTTTACTTTGAAAATTGCCCCAGGAAAAAGTACCTGCAGGGATCTACATTTGTAATTCTGAAAATCCATGTAGTTTTTTTCCTTTGACCTGACTCCCACCCTGGGCATGCCCCACCTCGTACCCCCCTACAGTGTGGGTAAAAATACATACTTAATGGAACTATGCACATAATTTTATCCATATACAGGACAAGCAATTTTCAGGCAGGCCATCCACTTTTTACCTATGCAAATTCCTTCAAAACCTGCCCTGTAAATAGATTGTAACAGAAAAATAAGTAAGAAGGTCAGGGATTAAGGTCTTCAGGTGGTGACAACACAACCTTGAACTGATAGATGGATAGTATGAGGAATGTAAGAATAAAAGTTAATATTTGCCATTAATCTGGAGATCAGTCTTTGTAGAGCTAATTTGCTTCTGTATGCAGAAGGCAGTAATGTGGAAGAAAACTCTTTCACTAAGGATAAGTTAATAGATAAGTTCAAAGGGCCTTATTCAGTAAAGATTATTTCCATAGGAACAGAATGGGGAAAAATCCTGTTTGTATAAGTCCCAAAGAATTGTACAGTATCACCATTTTATGGTGTATTAAACAGATGCTCTTTTGTTGGCTCTTGCTGTTTAAAATAACTTTGTTTCTGTGTTTTGAGATATAAAACATTTGGAAAACCCTTTGGTTTAAGAGGCGACTGCTTCTGTGTTTTCAAAAATCTTATTTTAATTTTATTTTTACATTGCATATGCAAATCCAAGTACATTGAAACGAATACTTTTGGTAAGAATATTATCGCAGCATGTGTAGTGAAAAAAAAAAAAAAAAAAAGCACAGAAAGGAAGCATCACATGATGTGACAACCCAGTTCACAATTAAAATTAACCCTCAGAGAAAATAAATGAAGGAGAAAGCAAATTAGGTTAACACATCCAATACCAACATCCTATACATAAATAGGGGCCGATGTAATCAGGGATGGTAACTTTAAAACAGCCATGCGGGCATACATGAACATGTGGATGCCGTCTTGTGCCCATCGATCTGGCCATTTTATAATATGCCACACGTGCATCTTGTAAAATTGGCTGGACGCGCGTAAATGCAATTGCCATTTTATTTGGATGAGCACATGTGCCGTTTCTACCACGTAAGTGGGGGGGATTTTAATATACACGCACGCCGACCCAATTACTAGTTACACCAGTTCGTTCCCACTTTGCCCAGTTCCAGGATAGGACTTCGTAACCCCCCTAGCTAGCAAACCTCTCTTTTAACCTAGCTGCCATAACCCCACTGACCAGCCTAGTTTGGTTTTTGTTTTTTTTATAACTTACCCGCCATCTACAGCAGAAGTAAAACTACACAATAGGGGACCCCAGCACGCGATTGTGCAAGTAAATACTTATGCGCTGGTTTCCATTTAAATTCCGGGAACACCCATGCCCTGCCCAGACCACGCCCACACCCTGCCCCTTTTTTGGGGGGGACTTTTTCTTTTGTGCGCGTACCGGGAGATACATGCGTCCAGGGATGCTTCTTAAAATCCGCGCACCGTATGCCGGCCCTAGAGATGCACATATTTCCCTGATTTGGCATGCATAGGATTTTAAATATCTACCCCAAACTATGCACTGCCGCTGGTTTGTGCGCACCTCTGCGTGCATTTGGACGTGCGTTTTCCTGAGCAAAGCCCTATATGGGTATGTGCACAGGAAAAAAAAGTTGTACAGATGTGCTTACTGACCCACGGTTTTTCCTGCGCAAATGCATGATAATAGCCTGCAAAGAAGGAGATTGTCTATTCACAGGCAATGCAAGGAGCCGCGCTACCAGGCACATGTGGGTATTTAGCACCTGAGTCAGGGCAGGACTTAAGTGAATGTGCCAGTGTGGAGATTGGTTTTTTGATGCTTCTGCGGTCAGCCAAGTAGTGGAAGGAGCTGGTAGAGAGAAAGCAGCTTCTCAATGAAGCAGAATCGCCAATCTGCATTTCACGCTCTCGCCAGCAGTTGAAGCCCGATCATGAAGACGTTAGATATTGCTCTACCACCTTCACATCAATTTCCAGACAACTAATTTATTCATTTTTTTGAAAAAGAAAGGCTTTTGCTCTGAGAATCAATCACAGGAGTTCACAGGTTTTCTGCTCGAATGTCTGCACGATTAACTGCATAGGATCATGAGCGCATTTCTGTACGTATTATGGCACATTTGTGCGCATAGATTTTATGCACTTATCTAATTAGCATATGCGGTTATTATTACATCCCACACTGCCGCTGGTTTTTGCCACATGTGCCAAAAAAGTCCCGGCAGAAAAATTGACATGGAGACAGAATGGAAGAAGCCCAGAGAAAGGCAACCACATTTTTATTTATTTGTTTAGGTAGGGCTGGGGGGTGGGTTAGACAGGGGAAGGGAGGGGAAGGTGGGGGGAGAGGAAGAAAAGTTCCCTCCGAGGCCGCTTCGATTTTGGATCAGCCTTGGGGGGAATGGGGAAAGCCATCGGGGCTTCCCTAGGGTTCGGCGCGCGCAAGGTGCACAAGTGATCACCCCCTTGCGCGCGCTGACCCTGGATTTTATAACATGCACGTGGCAGCGCGCGCATGTTATAAAATCGGGTGTATATTTTTGCGCGCCGGGTAACACACACAAATGTATCCCGCGTACGCTTCTTTAAAAATCTACCCCTATGTGTGTATGTGTGTGCATGCCCGTGAGAGCCTATATGTGACACATAGGCTCTCATAGGCATACAAACATACACTAACACACAAGCTCTCACACAGACACATTTTCAGGCACACAGGTTCTCACACAGACACACACAGGCTCTTACACAGTCACACACACACACACAGGTTCTCACATAGACTCATATACACACACACTCATACACTTAGATCTCACAGAGACACACACATGCACACACAGAAAGGCTCTCAGACACACACAGGCTCTCACTCAATCACACATACATACCAGCCCCCACACATACATGGTCTACCTTTATCATCCGGCCATGGTGGGATGAATTCCATCAAAGTTCCATGGGCCTCCTGTGCTGTGTTCAGGCTGTGGCGGGATGGGCTCCACAAAGGCCCGCGGGCCTCCTGCTATCTTCGGGCCTTATGGCCCACCGATCTTCCTGCTTGGGGGGAAGGGAGCAGAAGCTGTGTGCAAGTGTTCATGCACACATGCCCATACCTGGAAGTTGGGTCTCTCCGTGTATGGGCATGCATGTCCGCATGCCCGCACACAGCTTCCGCTCCCTCCTCCCCCCCACCAAAGCAGGAAGATCGGTGGGCCTTATGGCCCAAAGAGAGCAAGAGATTTGCGCTCTCTCATTCTTCGGCTGTCGGCTGGTTAGGCTCCACGGCGGCCTGCAGCCTCTCCTGCTGCCGCCGGCCCGCCATCTCCCTGGGTGTGCTGCTCTGTGCAAATGCACGGTATGCACATCCGGTTGCACCGGGCAGGCGGGAAACTAAAGACCGGAGAGCCTGACTTCAGTCCCAGAAAAAATCATGGAAACTTTTATAAAGAATAAAATTGCAGCACATATATACAGACATGGTTTTATGGGACGTAGCCAGCATGGATTTACCCAAGAGAAGTCTTACTTCAAAAATCTCCTACATTTTTATTAAGGAGTGAATAAACACGTGGACAAAGGTGAACCGGTAGATGTGGTATATTTGGATTTTCAGAAGGCTTTTGATAAAGTCCCTCATCAGAGGCCTCTATGAAAACTAAAATGTCATGGGGAGATGATGTTCTTTTGTAGATTGCAAATTAGTTAAAAGACAGGGAACAGAGTGTAGGATTAAATAGTCAGTTTTCACAGTGGAAAAAGGTAAACAGTGGAGTGCCTCAGGGATCTGTACTAGGACCAGTGCTTTTTTTTTTTAATTTTGCATTTTCAGAATATATTACAATATCCATTATATTTGGAATATAGAGATTATACATCTTATTTTCAAAGGGAAACATGTTTTTTGTAACATCATAACATAAATCTCTCATTATATTAAGGAAATGTATGGAGACAAAGATAAAGGAAAATAGGAACTCAAATTATTATAATCAATTCAGGCAATAGCTTCCCTGTAAGATAAGACATCCCTTTCTTTTACACACTTCCAGATTTCCCATCTAAAAAGCCCCTTAATTGTCCCGGCTCCTGGAATATATATATGTCTCCTTCTGATATTTCAGGACGCATCTACAGGGATATTTCAATATCATGATTCCCCCCCCCCCCCCCCCCCGATTTACCATTTCCATTCTCATTTGGAAAAAGGCTTTCCTACGTTCTTGAGTAGATCTCCGTGGTGCGATCGCTGCCGGCATCGCGCCCAATAACTACACTATAGAAGGTGTAGTTATTGGGCGTGAAATAGGCAGCGAAAAGGCTGCCCCGACTCCTCCTCTCCCGGGGCCGACTCCGCCCAACTCCGCCCCCATCCTGGTATCGCACACGATAAGGGACTTATCCCTGCTATTCAGCCTCAGCGCCAGCCATATAGGTGCATGATTGGACAAGTTTATGGTACCCATTTCAGCTTCAGCGGCCATATCAACCAAATATTTGTCAATTAAGAAGAAATCTATAAGTGAATATGACTGGTGAGCATGAGAAAAATATGTGTAATTGCGCTGAGTTGGATTCCATAAGCACCAGATGTCTACCAGACCACGATTAGATATCAATTTTTAAGGGGCTGACTGTGACAATTAGAACCCACGGAGCCAGAACCTGTGTTGTCAAGATAAGGGTATCTGGTAAGATTGAAATCTCCCCCTACAATATCATGACCCTAAGCCCATTCTTCCAGTAGTGTAGATATATGCATAAGAAAAGAACTCTGATCTACATTCGGACCACAGAGGTTGAGAAAGGTATACTGTACATTGTCTAACATAGCTTTAAGGATAATTTTATTTATTTATTTATTTATTTGAGTTTTTTCTATACCGGCATTCGCAAAGGGAATCGCATCATGCCGGTTTACAATTAACAAGGAGTGACAACAATAAAATAATAAAACATTAACAAGTGCTAAAAGAAAAGAAAAAAGTTGCAGTTACAATAAAACAGGGACATAATACAACTTGGAACAGAGGAAAAGGCGATAGTAATTTAACAGTGGAAAATAAATGGGTAAGCCTGCCAATTTAAAAGAGATTGTAAAATTGATGGGTTGTCAAAATTGTTGATTATCCTGTAGGGTGATCTGAGTTAATTAAATTGATTTTAGGTTTGATTGTTGTCTGGAAAGGCTTTCATAAATAACCAGGTTTTAAGTCTTTTTCTAAAAGTTGGAAGGTAGGGTTCCTGTCTCAGGTCTGGAGGGATGGAGTTCCACAAGGTAGGTCCTGCTGTAGAGAATGCCCTGTCCCAAAGAGTCATATGGTGAAAGGTTTTGGCAGGAGGAACCTGTAGTGAATCTCTGTAGGACTCTCTGATTGGTCTGGCGGAGGTATGTTTTTTAAATGGGATTTGGAGGTTAAGCGGAGAGAGTTGATGGAAAGCTTTGTAGATGGTAGTAATGGACTTATATAAGATTCTATAGTGAACTGGCAGCCAATGCAAGTCTTTGAGAATCGGAGTTATGTGTTCTCTTCTTCTTCACACCAAACCATCTGAAGGGGTTTGGTGTGAGAAGACGGGAGACCCAATAGAATGGAATTGCAATAATCTAACTTAGAGAAGATTATTGATTGCAATACTGTCCTGTAGTCGTGGGAGTGGAAAAGTGGTTTAATTCTTTTTAAGACGTGCAGTTTATGAAAGCAGTCTTTAGTAGTTTGATTAACAAAAGATTTTAGATTTAGCCGATTATCAATGATGGCTCCTAAGTCTCTTACTTGTGATGTTTGAAAGCCGGTTGGTGGATTTGAGGCGAGGTTACTGTTTTCGGGAGAAATTATGAGAAGTTCGGTTTTTGAAGAATTCAGGATTAGATTTAGACTGGATAGGAGGTTGTCAATTTTTTGAAGGCAATCTTCCCAGATTTTTATGGTTCTTGTGAGGGATTCTTTGTTAGGGATGATAATCTGGACATCATCTGCGTATAGATAGTATTTGAGGTTCAGTTTAGTATAATATACTGGCCTTCCATATCCTGCAAGACAGACTTAGCATCTATGAGTAGAGAGGGGGAAAACAATATCCCCACCCCACAATATTTCTTTTTGATTGAAGCAGAAGCTAAATATTGTTGCGGATAAGACCTACCCCACAGTAAGCGTTCTGTCCGTTTAAGTAAGTGAGTTTTCTGACAGAAGATAACATTTGCCTTGTGCTCCCAAGCCTCTTGAAATAACAGTTTCCTTTTACCCGGGGAAGTAAGCCCCTTAGTATTAACAGAAATTATTCATAATCACTCCATGCCATACAAGAAAAACTATAAACTGTTCCCCTTTTCCAGTAGAAGCATACAGAGCAGTGGCACACCTCCCATCTAAATCATGTCTAGCCCCCCCAAACATGAAGGCTCCTTAGCAGCAAAGCAGACCCAAAATGTGCCCCCCCCCCCTCCCCCTGACACCACCCAAAACCGATCCACAGCCCAACATCGTGGATCACCTCCTGGAAGAATGAAGTCATTATGTCAACAGTTCATGCCACCCGAATCCCAGCCCACCCAGAACAAGTAAAATGAGAAGCAAAGAAATAAATACTTTCCCCCATCAAAAACTAAGCACATCAACTAAGAAAAACACCTGGTGTAACACAGAGGCCATATAGACCTAATGGAAGTAAACAGCCCATGAAGCCAGAAAACAATCGCATTCAGTTGGTGTTTCCATGGAGAAAAGCAGACCTCCAGAATGTCGCCGAAACCTTCTGCCCCCCCCCCCCCCTTCCCACTCGTTGCCATTTCGAAGTATCACTTCGCAGGTGTACGCTTTCTGCTGCTGATGAAGAAGTAGTGGAGGAGAGTAAGTCCAGACTTGAAGATTGTAGTATGTCCATGGCCTCAGGAACTGTAGACACACAAGAGGTTACTCCAGCAATGCTAAAGCTCAGACCAAATGGGAAAAGCCATCTGTATTTCATGGAATTGTCATGAAGCACTGCCACAATATCTCGAAACTCCCTACGCTTGAGGATGGTGGAAATTGCCAAATCCTGGTAGATTTCAACTGTATGGCCCCTCCATGAAACAGATCATGACTTCCGTGCCACCTTGAGGACCTCTTCCTTTTTGAAAGAAACTATCGTAACAGGCGATGATGTCAGGTGGGAGGTTGTTACACGTCGCTCCCAATGCCCGATGTGCCCTCTCCAACTTCACCACCGAGGCCCCTGGAGAATCAACATCTAGGCCTAGGACCAATGCACTAATACTGACGACCACCTGGTTATAGCCCATAAAATCAGGACCCTCAATCACAAATTTGATCTACGGGACTGATTCTCAAGGTCCTCAATTCTATTTAAGAGTTCTGTGTTGGACTGTGAGAGTTTATCTTGTGTGATCTTACAGTCCATTATCTTCAAAGCCTGATCCTCCAGCCTCACTTCAGGCTCTTTGACCCACTGGCCCAGATCAGTAATATCTAATTTCATTTCAGAAACTAACTTGCTGAATATGTTTTTCATACTGGCCATGTCGCATCTTAGCAACTCAAATCAGTTCTGAAAGCATGAGTCGGCATGCCGTCTCCCACCATACCATCATTCCCAGTTCCTGGCTCCGATGCCTCGTAGTCTCTCTGTGAGGTGCCATTAGGGCCTGAGTCAGAGGCAGCGTTCAAAAAGGAAACGTGCTGAAAATCCACTTTTTCCTTGTTTGCCGCCATATCTCAGGTCAATAGCACAGCAGGGAACCACAAAAGTACGCGGGTGGTCTCCATAGTCACTCGATGCAGAGAGATGTAGCAGGGCCAGGTCGGGAGCTCCAGGTCTAAATGCCATCACCTCTGATGATGTCACTTCCTCCCCATGTGCAATTATTTTTAAAAGTTCTCCTCCCAATGTGGCTAAGGAAAACAATCATGGGGAGTGACTGACGTGCCACAAATGCGCAGTAGAGCCGACGGGCCGTGCGTACGCAGAAGAGAAAGCTCTAACCGGCCTGCAGATCTGATGCCCAGAACACCAGAGAAAGTCGGCGCAGCTCTCACGCACACTGCAGCACAGGCGCTCCCACTTCCCGACTCACAGCCTGTGCCCGTCCCTCCACCGCCGGGGAAGGGGGGAGGGAGTACAGGCGCTCCCACAACGTGCCGGTCTGACCGATGGAATCTCGCCCATTTGAACGGGCCTAACGGCTAGTACATGTATAAATGCCTCTTTTCCCATCATTCTGATGGGACTTTACACTGGTTTTATATAGATAAAGATATATGCACAGATATATAAAAAAAACACCAGATATTAAGATTATAATAAAGATGGTTGTTCCTCATGGACTACAGGTGAAGTACCACAAATCTTATCTGAGCTAGTTCAAGAAAAGACACATTTATTGCCCCATTATTTTATAATGCACTTATATGTAAACTTCAAAAAGAAATCCACTCCAGGTGACACTACTTGCTGATACATTTCCAGAAATGTCCTTTTATTTAGTTGGGTAACATTGGAAAAATCAGAAAATATTTTCACCATAGAATAGTTGCTCTCTATTCTTAAAAGTAGAAATGAAGGACATATCCCTTTACAGATCTAAAACAAATCAGACAAAAGCATCCTCCTAGAATCTACCTCTCCCTTAGGTCTCTCTAATAGAAAACATTTATCCTGTTCACTGAAGTCAACACATCTAAACCTCCTGTAGTGGGATCCCTAGTAGAAGGCATTCAAGGAGCTACAGTGCCGGGGTTCATCTGGAAGGGGGAAAACAATTTCCTGGACCCTTAGTGTGGCCATGTCCATGGAGGCTTCAATCCAGTCAATGACCCCTGCTCCTCTTCACTGTGCCAGGGTATCTGCAGGAGAGACCAAAGAGACACAAGGGAAAATAAAAGAGCAATGCCAACGCTCTCTTACTCACTGGTCCTAAAAGTCTGAGCAAAGAACAAGTCGCTGAGCCCAAACTGGTGTTCAAACAAAGAATTTATTTTAGTTTGTAAATCAAAATGCAAGCAAGAATGGTGAATATCAAAACAAGAAAAATCAACACGAGAAAAACCATGGTCTCAGTATCCATGCTTCTCCTCCTTACAGCTCATCTCTCCCCTGCACCAGCATCCATGTCCAAGAATCCTTCCCCTCCGTTCTAGTTCCAGCATCTAAACTGAAGGGAAAATGTGACAAAACCCTTTGTCCTCAAAAATCTGAAAAAACTCTGTTACAAAACTTAAAAAAAAAAAGTTTTTCAAATCTATTCAAAAATAGCATAAAAACTGCCTACTGTCTCTGGTCATGGGGAAGTCAACCTCCTGTAGCAGTCACTACTCACTGTTAACTGGTCATGAGCAGACAACCATCAGCAAAATTATAAAAAATCTTCCATTATTCACCTTCATTATTGACTCTAAGCAAAGGCAAAAAGAATCAAAGCTAGGCCTTTTAGATGCTGGGAATCCCTTCTGTCAGAAACCGGTTTCACTCAAAATTCCAAAAGTAGCAAAAATCTTCAAAATTCCAAACTCCTCACTAGGTCTAGTCTTCATAGAAGCTGAGAAAACCCTTCTTCTTCTGGTCAGTCCATTTGGGGAATGGCAAAGACCTCCTTGCTTACCTACTCACCTTCCCTCTAATTTATGAACATATTCCAGGAACATTTAGAATCCTCTCACAAAAAAGTGGGAAAAACTCAAGGGCAGGATTCAAAAAATGAGAAAAAAAAAACCCTTCCACTCCCTATACTAGAAAAATCTAGAAGGAAACAGTCACAGGCAAAGCCGGGTCACACCCCCTTCCATCTCATTTACCTGCCACCTAGAACTTTAGAGATAATATGCTCCAGTAATAGACAGCAATGCTTCAGGAGGGATTTTAGTTATCTAGCAAATATTTTCTCAAAATACCACATACTGAAAATTATGGAAGCATAAAGTTGAAATTACAACATTGTGAGACACAGCCCATGAGAGTTACCGCCATTCTGGCCATCATTCTGCACAGTTATTCCATATAAACCATTAATGGGCAGAGAGGGCAGGTTTATAGGCGTGTTCTGCGCTGGAACAGAGTTGGTACTGCCTGTTTGGTGCAAAAAGTCTAGGAATGATTCCCCCACCTCTCTCAGCAGTAACTATCCTTAGAGGGGGCCCTGCCAAAACAGATGCAACTTCCACACTTTCAGGTCAATTTTAAAATGCCGGCACATGGAAATCCTAGCAGATACATGCATGGCCAAGCTGAGCGCATTTTCAAAATGGCCCGGCCACACACGTATCTGCCAGTATGTGCAGAAGTGCCAGCAAAGCAAAAAGGAGCAGATCGGGGGTGGGGTCTGAGACGGCAGAGGGGCAGGGCGGGGGCCAGCCAGGACAGCACCATTTTGTGCTGTCCTGGTGACTCTGGCTGGCATGTTACTTACTTCAACTCCGAGGATGAAGTAAGTTTATAAACAAAAACATTTTGGACAGATAGGGTAGGTTTAGGAGTTGCGGAGGAGAGGAGAAGGGGAAAAGGGAGGAAGGGGGATAGGGGGATAGGGAAGTTCATAAGAATATAAGAACATAAGAACATGCCATACTGGGTCAGACCAAGCATCCTGTCTCCAACAGTAGCCAATAGAGATGTGATTCAGGATTAGATTTCGTATTGGACTTCATTTCGGGGGACCCCTGTGCGAATTTTGTTTTTCCCGCGGTTCGGGGTTTTTTTTCGGGGGCTCCGATTTTCGCTTTAGTGCGCACTAACAGGAGATAGTGCACGCTAACTCCCATTAGTACACACTAATTCTGCAACCTTAGGGGTAGATTTTAAAAAGCATTTACTCGAGCAAAACTGGTTTTTGCTCGAGTAAATACACTTTACTCAAGTAAGTGGGCTTTTCAAAATTGCTACAATATATGCCATTGAATTGTCCATAGAATTTACTCAAGTAAGTGCACTTTACTCGAGTAAATAGCTTTTGAAAATTGCTACGATAGTATGTCACATTTACATGCGTAACTCCTTTGAAAATGACCCCCTTAGTGCGCGCACTAAAGCAAAAATGAATTTTTCTGAAATTTCGGAAAAAATTAAATCGTTTTTCTGTTGTCCCGAACCATTCCAAATTAGGCAATTTCGTTGAAATTGCCTAATTCGGGAAAAATGATTGCACATCCCTAGTGGCCAATCCAGGCTACAAGTACCTGGCAAGTACCCAAACACTAAGTAGATCCCATGCTACTGATGCTAGTTATAGCAGTGGCTATTTTCTAAGTCAACTTGATTAATAGCAGGTAATGGACTTCTCCACCAAGAACTTATCCAAACCTTTTTTAAACCCGGCTACACTAACTGCTCTAACCACATCTCCTGGCAACAAATTCCAGAGTTTAATTGTGCATTGAGTGAAAAATAACTTTCTCGATTAGTTTTAAATGTGCTACATGCTAACTTCATGGAGTGCCCCCTAGTACTTCTATTATCCGAAATAGTAAATAACCAATTCACATTTACCCGTTCTAGACCTTTCATGATTTTAAGCACCTCTATCATATCCTCCCTCAGCCGCCTCTTTTCCAAACTGAACAGTCCTTACCTATTTAGTCTTTCCTCATAGGGGAGCGGAATGAGAGGGAACTGGGCTGGGCCCATATTTTTTAACATGCACATGGCAACGCATGTATCTTATAAAATCGGCATGTCCATGTGCATGCGTCGGAAACTGTGCGTGTCTTTTAAAATCTACCCTTTTCCGTGTTTGAAATGGGAGGCTGTCCCATTAGCATTGTGTTCATGCTCCCAACTGTTACTCCTACATGCACTTCAAGCCTCACTTCAGATGCTGATTTACTTCCCTCACTGGCTTCACCTATCCTGCTGCTGCTTGTGTGCAGAAAGGGTGTAGAGAAAGTGCTAAAAAGAAGATCCCCCTCCAACAGTGGCACAAAATCTTGCTATTTGGGCCAAGAGATACCTTTTGAACATCGGAGGGGATGCCAAAACAGAAGTTATGGTTGTCTTTCCAGCAGTGCCCTAGAGCTAGTCCTGAACAGTTATGATGCTCAAAAAGAGCAATTGTTTGCAACAGAGATTCAGAGGAGTAGTTACATATCTTCCCTCTGCTTTTTACCATGTTGGGGGCAATATTTAGGGAAATTCAAAGAAGAAATATATGTCTCTGATAGCAGCCTCAGATAGCTGGTGTGAGCTGAATGGCCCACAAAATAAAGTTTTTAAGCAGCAAGTCACAAACTGACAAAAAATACACATTTTAATGGAATTTCCCTATCTTGTTGTTATGGTTATGAGGTGTTGGAGTGGATTCTTGGGTACTGCGGTGATGGTCACTCCCACGAGGAGGAGCCCCGTGAGGAACCGCAGTACTAGGCTAGACTCTATACACACAGGCACAGAGAAGTTGTATGTATTGTACAGCTCGATGGTACTGCCCAGGGAGCGGGCAGCAGTGAAGGTAACCCAGCAGAAGTAGTCCAGGGGTCCTCAGCAGAGGAGACCAGTCTCTCACTCGAGAAGGTGATAGGCAGCGCGGCGTAGCAGAGACAGGTCCTGGATGTAGACACAGAGTGCTGAAGCTGAAGGTGAGAGAGACTAAAAGGGTTAGTACTCACTGAAGCAGAAGCTGTATAGTTGAAGGTCCTGGCAGGCAGAAGTTATTCAGTGGCAGGCACCAGATTAGGGAGAGCAGGCCCTCGAGGAGCGAGTACCCGGTATCCCAAGATAGGTACCTAAAAGAGAGCAGAAGGGCCCCCAAGGAGCGGATACCCAGGTTAGTGAAGAAATACCCCAAAGGGCAGAGAGAGCTTCCTGCGGCAGCTGGAAAGCTGCAGAGCAGCTTAGACCGGAGGCAATACAATCCTTGCTAACTCAGTTTGTTAGCAAACGAAGGGCAGGCTAAATACCAGGATGTGATGACGTCACTCGGAGGGGACGCCCCCAAGGTTCCCACCATGACATGGATATAGAAGTGGATGGTGTGCACACGTGCACCCTAGGAGGCCCTCAGGAAAATCATGGCGAACACCGTCGCCGATGCCAATCCGGGGACACCGGAGAGAGCGGCATGAAGATGCGGCAGCAGCCATCTTCCCAAGGCTTGAGGAGAGAGAAGGAAGAAAGGTGAGGCACAGAAGTCGAAGCCGTCTGAGATTGACGGACGCAACAGTACCCCCTTTCAAAGGGCCCCCTCCAGACCCTCTACCTGGTCTAGGTTTTTGAGGATGCAATCGATGAAATTAACGAAGCATCTCTTTGTCCATGATATTAGCCAATGGTTCCCAAGAGTTTTCTTTGGGTCCGTATCCCTCCCATGACAGGAGGTATTCCCAAACTCTGCCTCTCTTTCTTACATCAAGGATGGCATCAACCTTGTATTCGATGTCTTATTCTGCATCAACTGGGGTTGGTTCAGGTGTCTTGGTGGAAAACTCGCTAAGAACAAGTGGTTTCAGCAGCGAAACATTGAATGCATTGTAAATCCTCATAGCTGGAGGGAGTCTCAGACTATAGGTGAGTGAGCCCAGTCTAAGCTACTCTGCCGCATCCGTGCTGCTGCTGGAAGCTCTCTCCTTGCCCTTTGGGGTAATCTCTAACCTGGGTACCCGCTCCTCAGGGGCCCTCTGCTTTCCTTTCAGGTGCCTTACTGGGATCAGGTACTTGCTCCTCGAGGGCCTGCTCTCGCTGCCTCGGTGCCTGCAACCATCTACTTCAGCCTGGTGGAATCTCCAACCTTACAGCTACCATCTAGTGAGTAATCTAATTCTCAGTCTCTCTCATCTACAGCTCTGCCGTACTGGGAAACCTACACCTGGATATCCCTAGACCAACTTGGTGAGACTGGTCCCCTCTGCTGAGGGTCCCAGGACTGCTACCTCTGGATCAACTCACTACTGCCTCCTCTGACGGTACACCTACACTGTGTCCCGAGTCTAGCCCAGTACTGTGGCTCCCCACGGGGCTCCTCCCCGTGGGCTTGGTCATCTGCTACAGTATCCAAGAATCGACCCAAACACTGCTAAACCATAACAGATTGCTAAACCATAACAGATTGCTAACTCCATGGATTCGGCTCAGCTCACCGCATTGCAGGCCATTCCAGGCCTGGCCCAGCGAATCTCCGAACAGTAGACACACTGGAGAATTTGACTGCTGCATTCAACCAGCTGCACGCACAGATGAACTTACCAACCACCACAGGTAAAGAAGTTATACCGCCAGAAGTGACGGTCAAGACTATTGTACCTCTATTTATTTATTTATTTATTTATTTATTTAAGTTCTTTTAATATACCGATGCTCAAGACAAGGTCTTATCGTACCGGTTTACAATAAACAAGGGGAAACCAGTTAACATATGAAGTGAAAAAGTTACATTAAAACAGGGAAATCAAACATGGTTGTTGGAAGAAAAGGATAGATAATTACAATTCTAAACATAAAGAAGAGTCGATCAGCAGGAACGGTTGCTTCTTTGATAAACTTAAATACATATTTACATGGTGTAGATTCAATATCTACTCCAAAACGCTTCTCCAGGGAAGTTTGGAAATGTAGAGGATTTATCAACCAGTGTTGCATGCACTTTTCCCTGCAACCTAATCATTACCCTACAGCCTATGCCAAGACCACCTCCATCTTGTCTTATCTGGACGGAAGAGCATTGGTTTGGGCCTCTTCACTGTGGGAGCGCGATGATCCTATTCTACATGATCTTGCCGGGTTCCTTGAACTGTTCAGATCAGGTTTTGATGACCCTGCCCAGTATACTACTGCAGGATCTTCGTTGGTACACCTGAAGCAAGTTAATAAACCTTTATCAGACTTCGCCATAGAATTCAAGACACTGGTGTCTGAATTACATTGGGACCCTAAATACCTGTGGACCTTCTTCTTTGAGGGGTTGAACTCTCGTTTGAAAGATGAGCTGGCTGCTCGTGAGATGCCTGAGAACTTGGCTGAACTGGTGAAGTTGGCAACAAGGATTGATCGCCGACTTTGTGACAAGGTTCAAGAGATCAAGAATCCCAGAAGACCATTTCCGGGTGAAACTCGAGTTAATACTACTCCCAGGCCTGCTCCCTTGGGTCCTGTTGCTGGCGAAGAAGAACCTATGCAATTAGGCTGCAGTCACCTGATGTCAAAAGAGAGAAGAACGCGGAAGAGAGTGGGCCTATGTATGTTTTGTGGACCAGCTGGCAATGCCGAACAAACATGCCCTATATGTCCTGGAAACTGGCAGACCTAAGTCCTGTGGGAGGATTCTTATTAAGTCTAACTGCCCCTTCTCCTCCACTCTCTCTTCCCGTATCCTTGATCTGCAGACCCTTAGAATACCAGACTCTTGCCCTAGTGGA